>NC_072824.1:8259734-8588067 GCF_027744805.1 Dunckerocampus dactyliophorus
AAATTATGTAAAAATAAACAAATAAACACTTGGAATCGTTTAAATTGTGGGCCCTGAATCTATAATCTATGAAAGTTTAACTTTTTGAATGGAATTATGGAAATTAAACAACTTTTCCATGACATTCTAATTTTTTGGAAAGGGTCTGTATATATATATATATATGTATATGTGTGTGTGTGTGTGTGTGTGTGTGTGTGTGTGTGTGTGTGTGTATGTATGTATATATATATATATATATATATGTATATTATATATGTATATATATGTATATATATATATATATATATATGTGTATATATATATATATATATATGTATATATATATGTATATATGTATATATACACACACTGTATGTATGTGTGTATGTATAGTAGTGTGTGTATATATACAGGCCTGCTGCCTGATTCTCACTGAAGGTATCTCACCTCAGATGACAGCTAAAAGATGCACTTTGTAGGTCTGCTAATGGAGGAGCTGAATGGTCGTCGAACAATCCACAGTCAATGTTGCTGACTGATGATTGCACTTGACAACAATGTTGTTGATGGTCGGTGTCACATGGCATCAACAAGGTTTAGCTAATGGCCATTCAATTGAAGGATTATTGGTGTAAAAATACTATCATAACATTGCATAGTACAAGCATTGGCTCATAGCAGATTGATGATGGCACAGGTAGTTTTCACACTCTACCTGGATTTGTTTTGTCCGCCTTTGTGCAATCTGCTCATCTTTGGGAAAAAATGGAACCTTTCAGACGTCCAGCTTGGACGTTAAAGTGGAAGTTCCTACTCTAGGCAAATGTACGGAGCCCAACTTTACTGACTTCAACATAACCAGCTGTCCCACAACAGTGGTGGCACGCACAGACACACCCTTTAGACATACAGTCGTCCCTCGCTACGCCATGATTCAAACATCGCTCCCTTACTTGATCTTGGTTTTTCAAAAAGCAATAAATTGCCACTATTTTGTGGTTGACTATGACCTATTAATAGTCAAAAATACTGTAAGACAAGTCATGCGTAGTATTCTGGTCACTAGGCATCAGTAATGTTACACTGATGATACATTAACTTGCATTACATTACCTTAACACTGCATGAAGCCAGCCATGGCATATCTGACATGATAGAGTGAAAAGAATCCTCCTATTCCGTGTGGAAGTGGTAAGTTTCTGGCTTCTTAGTCTGTCCTTCTTCCTCACTCCATTTCAATCCCTTTCTTAAGTTTAGAATAAATAAAATGGAGGCTAGCTACTTAGCTCTCTAGCTTGCTATGCTTAAAGCTGTGGCCGTTTCTTGTGTCCCTGCACTGAACTCCTAGCATAAGAGTTGTGCAATGTAAACAAAGAATAATAGGAGTATAACGGTGACTGAAGGGGTGTTATTTCATGCCTAAAGGACTGTAATAACTAAAAAAAAAAGGTATTTAGAAAGTCATAAACAGGTTTTCTATGATCTAACTAAGGAACTATTCTATTTATTAATCTTGAATCTTTCTTAGCGGAAATTCACTTATGGCGGTCAGGTCTGAAACCAGTTAACCGCAATAAATGAGGGATGACTGTATTACAGTGGAAAATCTAAGGTTGAACACAAAACAGTCTGAGACGCTACTCCATCATTTAATTTCCCCATAACTTATCATGGAAATGTGGCCGCCATGTCATTTTATGTGGCCCGCGGGAGCAATTAAATAGGTCAAAAGCGTGTATATATATGGGAAAACTACATTTCCCACAATGCCTGTCGACTACAATACGAAGTGACGGCTCACCGCCACTAAACAACAGTGTCTCTACATCAATGCCAACGAGTTGAATTGACAAATAAATAATGATCCCAAAATGTCCAGGGAGAGAAAAGTTGATGCGGATGGAAGACCGTTTCAAGAAAGATGGGAAGGGGGTGCTTGTCTGTGCTTCAAGGAGAAAGACCAGTATGTCTTTTGTGTTACGAAGCGTGTCTGTTGTTAAAGAGTACAATCTGCGTCGGCATTTTGACACTAATCACGGAGCTAAGTACGCCAAAGCTAGCCTTCAAGAAAAGCAACAAATTGCCCAAGAATTAAAAGGCAAACTGCGGTTGCAGCAGAGTGTGGTCACGAAATCCACAGCCAAAAACAATGCGGCAGTGGAAGCTAGCTTTATTGTGGCTGAAGAAATTGCCCACGCTTCCAAGTCTTTTTCAGAGGGAGCGTTTTTTGAAGCAGTGCATGCTGAAGGTCTGTGAGCAGGTGTGTCCCGACCAATTACAGACTTTTAAAATATCAGTTTTTAGGTTCGTTACTAACCTAAAAACTTGACCAATATAGTTGGAAACTGAGTCAACTTTTATTTTGTAATTTTTAGTTGATTACATATTATTTATGTGTAGCTGCTGTTGCAATTATTTAGTATTTGCAGGTATTATGTTTGTATGCAGACAAATTATTGTAGTCAAACCATCAGTTGGATGCAAGACTGTGTGCAGCCTTTTTTTTGTAAAATGCTACATCTGTCATTCATGTTGTTAGCAGCTCACAGTTGTTGATTCTACAGTAATTAAGCCCATTTTAACTTTGACAAAAACGTTTTGAACAAAGTTAATGTCATCACTTGTGTTTTATGTTATTTTTCTTAATTCACTTGGATAGTTTGATCCTTGATTGATGGAGTAGTGTGGGTTTCATAAGCTGACAAATTCAAATGATTTATGTTACAACAGAGCAACAAGTAAATAAGATAAAAAGATATTTTTTTCTATGCAACTGTAATGTTTGTCACTTGAATAAGTCATAAATTTAGAGTTATTTAACATTAAGGAGTTGTTACGTTTATTTTACATTATATTCGATTGCATTTAGTTTTATTTATAAGTTACATCTGGCCCATTGAGGACAGCCATTATGTCGATGTGGCCCTAAGTGAAAATGCGTTTGACAGCCCTGCTTTAGAGTATCAAAAAGAGGGTGTTTTTTGTGTCTTGTTACTGGTGTGTCCTTTCATCATGCTTTTTGCCATTTGCCAATGTTTGCCATGTTTCTATGTTACACTTAACTGGAATGTTTCAAAGTTGTAAGCTCAGTGTTTCCGCTACATGTAATTGATCGCGGCACACCGTGACTACAAAATAAAAGCCGGCAAACCTTAAAAATGAGTTTTATATTGTATGAAAAGATATACTGTATATGCAATATAGATAAACATATAGCTTATTACCTGCACCACTTGAACCATGTGTAGTCACGATGCTTTACTTTACTTTACTTTACTGTTCTCTTTACTTGTCTTGCTTGCTTGCTGCTGTAACAGGTAAATTTCCCCTCTGTGGGATGAATAAAGTACATGCATCTCTTATTATATACACACATATTGACCACGATTAGTTTGAAAACAATTTAAAATATCATAAAAATGTTTCACTGCGCTTTATTTTGAAAACATGCACCGGAACTGCCTGTGTACCCTGTTGGCACTTGCGTATGTACTTGTATATGTGACCAGATAAAAATACGTGTCTTGATGTCGATGTTCACTTTGTTCCTTGTTATTATCAGAATGAAAAATAGTCGGTAAAATATGTAGTCAATTGTCGACAGCTCGTCACAGACTAAGCCAGCGTGTGTGATCGCTCACTTTTCAATCTTATTCGACTTTGTGTTATCTTTGTTTACACATTTTAGCTAGCTAACTCGTTTTTGTCCCACGGGTGAGCTACATTTATGCAAACTTACCTTTTTAAAGTGTCACTTAACAATCTTGCTCTCTTGCTATCATTGTAATACCTATGGCCTGTCTTGAAAACACTAGATGTGTGTCTAAGTTGAGGGTTAAGGTAGTGATGCTATCACAGGGGTCTCCAACAGGTAGCTTGTAAGCTTAGCAGTAGCTCACCAGCTGATGTTGAGTCGTTCACCAAAGAATATTTGCTTCACCTCTTAGTATTTTTATAAGTGTTCTATTCAAACATGACACCTGTATTTAATGACAAATGAGCACTCTGAGTGGAGATGTGCTTTGTAAATAAAGTACAATTTAAATGTTGGAAGTCACATAAAACACAAATAGCTCACCTCTTCTTTCTTTTTGTCAAAGTAGCTTTAATAGTGCTGCAAGTTGGATACACCTGTGCTGTCATAGCCCTGGACTCTATCACTGGATTGCCCTGGATTTCTATCACAAACATATTTCAATAGGTATTTTATTTTGTTAATTGTGTTATTTTGAACAAAAAATAAATATGTTATTGAACAATTAATTTCTCATGTATTCGTATTACTCTAAAACAGGCATCAAATTAAATTTAGGTTTGTGTACTTTTGTACTAGTCTCATAGTACTAAATTTACCAGCAGTCTTGAATGCAATTAGTCTTCCCGGTTACAGGACAGGAGATGGTGACATTAAAAAGCACGCGAGGGAGCTCGAGTGAAGGATTGGTGACAAAGCAAAAGGAAAAAATATAAATCAAAACATGATCAAATTTTTTTTTGTTTTTTGGACGGTACACAGTCAAATGACCTATTTACAAACAAATCAAATACAGTAGTAGCTTATTGCAGTCATCAGCCATGTTTTTTGTTTACGTATAATTGGAACGTTTAAGGCGGAACCTCAAAAGCCATAAGTGGGCAATTTCTCAGCAGTCTTGAATGCGGTGCTAGTCCTCGCGGTTCCTGGTGACAGGAGATGGTGACATTAAGAGTGCGAGGGAGCTCGAGTGAAGGATTCTTGACGAAGCAAAAGGGAAGCCATCCTGATCCAGCTTGTCCCAATTAATGGAATTACCTTCCTCCTCGGGAGGACCGTTAGTCATTTGCCAAGACTCGGGGCCCGTCAGTTAGTGCGTCTCTCCCACCATATTGCCCAGCAAGCGCTAATAAGGCAGCCCTGACCGCCGGGGTGTGCTCATTAGCATAGCCTGCAGCCGTGGCAACCCCTGCCAGGGCCCGGCCGGACACTTAATTACTGCCACAGCTCCTTCTTCATGACATCCATACTCGCTGCCTTCCTTCCTGTGTTGCCACCCCCCTGCCCTAACCTTCTTAACCCACCCACAAGAACCTTCACCGCAATCTAGCTGCCACTCACATGTGTGGCAAACATTTGACGATGTAGTTTAGCTTTGCTGTCGGAGCCACTCCCTTGTTGCAGTATTAGTTCACAGACTCTCCTTTTTGACATGGCCACTTTATTGATGCACCCCACCCCCCACCACCTACCCCCACATCCCCATACGCCCTTAATCGACTAATGGCCTCTTCTTCTTTTCCAAGCCCTCCCTTCCCCATCCTTCTATCTGTCCCTTTTGCCTTCCCGTCTCATACCCTCTCTCCACTGTTCAGGCCTGAGGTCAGTGAGGCCAATTTTCATGCCTGGCTAAGTGACAGAATGCCTTTGTGTATGTACTGTATGGGAGGGAGAGGAGAAAGCAGGAATACGTTACGCAGCAGCCTTACACAAGTCATGTGGCTGCTGACCCCCTCCCTTCCCGACGACCTACCTAGTCCTTTAGTCCAGTCTGTGTTTTTCCCTTCTTTTTACTGACCTCTTCATTTCTTCAGTAATGACAGTCACAAGACATAGCGATGCTTTGAAAGAATAGTCATGACCCACATCAAAAAGAGCATCCCGGCGGCAACTGTGGACCCTCTACAGTTTGCATATCGCCAGAACCGGTCCACAGATGATGCAGTCAACACTGCCATCCACACAGCCCTTTCTCACCTACAGGGCCAGGACACATACGTCAGAATGCTATTTATAGACTATAGCTCTGCTTTTAATACAGTCAGCCCCCACAAACTCACAAATAAGCTCCTCACACTTGGCCTGTCTCCCTCCCTCTGTAACTGGGTGTTTAACTTTCTCACGGGCAGACCCCAGTCAGTCAGAGTCCACAACCACACATCCAGCTCAAGAATTGTGAGCACTGGGACCCCACAGGGGTGTGTGCTGAGTCCACTCCTCTACACGCTCTTCACCTACGATTGCGTGGCCTCCCAGAACAACACCAGCATCATTAAATTTGCGGATGACACTACAGTCATTGGCCTGATCACTGGTGGTGTTGAAACATCATACAGAAGAGAGGTGGCGGACCTCATAGCTTGGTGTCGTGATAACAATCTCCTTCTCAATACAGATAAGACTAAAGAGATGATCATTGACCCAAGAACAAGGGAAAAGGAGCCGCATAGACCCCTGTTTATTGATGAGACTGAGGTGGAGAGGGTGAAAACCTTCAAGTTCCTTGGCACACACATCAGCGAGGACCTCACCTGGTCTCACAACACCCAACAAATTATGAAGAAGTCCCAAAGGAGACTGTACTTCCTGAGAAGACTGAGGAAATTTGGCATGTCAACCACAATCCTGAGTTGCTTCTACAGATGCACTATCGAAAGTGTCCTTACCGCCTCCATCACTGTTTGGTACGGTAACTGTACAACACGTGATAGGAAGGCACTCCAGCGGGTGATCAAGACCTCACAGAACATTGTTGGGGCAGCCCTCCCCTCACTGCAAGACATTTATAAATCTAGAGTCCTACGCAGAACACACAACCTCATCAAGGACAGCACACATCCACAACACTCATTATTCACACTCCTACCGTCAGGCAGACGCTACAGGAGTTTGAAGTCCAGGACCACAAGGCTGGCAAACAGCTTTTACCCACAGGCCATCAGGCTTCTCAATGAAGCACTCAGACACGCCACACGCAACACACACTCATAGCACTTTATTTATTTATTTATTTGTGTTATTTACTTGTATTAATGTCTCTTCTGTTGTTGTTGCTTAAATTCTTGGTATTTATGTATATGTGTTTATGTTTCTTATGTTCTTATTCTTTCTTGTGTTTTTCTTCTTTTCTTGGGAGAATGAACAGAATAAGATTTTCATTGCATGGTATAACTGCTGTTTTACCACGCACATGACAATAAAACTCTCTTTGAATCTCTTGAATCTTGAATCTTGAATCTTGATATGTGTTACAGTCTCGTTTGAAGTACAAGGACTATAATGCTATCGATCACTCTGTTTTCACTATTGTAATGTACTGTAAATGTTTAATTCAGCTTTTTCCCCCCAAAGTACGAGTACAGTGGAACCGTGGTTAGCGTCATTAATTTGTTCCAGGTCAGACTAACTGAAACAGATGCTAACCGAACCAATTTTTGCCATAAGTAATAATGTAAATCCAATTAATCTCTTCCCAAAAGCCAAAAATGTTAACACAAAACACATTTTTATAGTTTTACAGTTATAGTTTGACATGCAGAAAACAATTGTAAATGCATATAAATATATATACATGATGAATGAAAGGGATAAATTAACACTTAAGATGATTTTTACCTTCATTGAAGATGTGATTCTTGATGTGTTGTGCCCGACGACACAACGTTGCTGCAAGATCAACCACCACCTTCATGTTTTGACAGCTGTTTCTTGACTTTATTAGTGTTTCTCACCTCAATACTGTAACACAAAATGGAGCCAGAGAAAGTTGCAAGTGGCAGCATTGTGATAAAGAAGGTGAGAAACACTATTGAAGTCAAGAAATAACCCATGACAAAATGGGAAGATCGTGTCCGTGCACTGTCTCACTGCCCCATAGTGTCTTTGAGAGCAGTAGTCTTCACTGAAGGTAAAAAGTAACCTTAAATGTTCATTTATCCCTTTCATTCCTCATTTATATGCATTTAGAATTGTTTCATGCACATGTAACATTTTTGACAGTCAACCGCTGATGACGTCATAGATAGGCGACGTAACTTCTGGTTACGTTTGCCACTTTATTTGCTAGCTAATGGATTGCTAACAAGGAATGACGGTTTCTGATTAAAAAATATATATTATATAAAAATATAAAATATATATTAAGAATACAGATGGACTCATGCAGTATATTAATAACACAAAACGCGCACCATATTGTACTCTAACCGGAGAATGCACGCAAACCGAGGCAAAATTGTGGCACAAGTTTTTGAAGTTAACCAAAAAACAAGCTAACCAGGGCATACGCTAACAAAGGTTCGACTGTACTGTAGAAATTTCTTTAAAGGAAATAAAACATTTAAATTACCTGGCTTTTTCCATTACCCACATCTTTCTTCACCTCAAGCGATCAAAAATGACAGTGCCAAATGGTCACAAATGGACAGTGTTGATAATGCTGCGTGTTTTTGCTGTATTTACAGGATTTGACTCCCTGCTGCTTTACTTGTGAAAGGTTAATACAGCCAACATCACTCTGGCACCGCAGTCTACTGTACAGTCTACTTTTATTGGCCCGCTATTTGTGCAGCCTCGTTTTGCACTTTGACTCCATACGGCTCCCTCTTTGTCTATAATGTGCTGGAGTTATACGTCTGTGTGACCCACAGAGAACATTCCTGGCCACCGCACCACTGAATCACTCGTGTGTGAGTGATAACGCGTCCAGACTGCTGCGCGCCCTGCAGCTGTTTGTCTCAACATGCATTACGCTGCTAAATGCTTCCCCTTTCAGTAGCAGACGCTTGCCGCCTCGGCCCGTAGCACCCTGGCTCCATCACTGGAGGAAGGGAGGGGGTGGGTTTGCAGTTACTGTTGCTGAGCTAGCCACTGTACTGGAGGCAAAGCACTTACAGTATATCTGTGCTCTTCATGGGATCGCATCCTCAGCCAAAAGTGGTCAACTGGCAGCCCGCGGGCTAATCCAGCCCATAAATGACATTAGACCGGCCTAACATCATTGCAGCAGATTCATAAAACCACCAGAGCTCTCTTGTTATATAGAGGAGTGCTGCCATTCAGAGGTGGACTTGCTAGGGTGTTTTGGATCATTTTCCTGCTGCAGAACCCAAGTTCATTTCAGCTTGAGGTCACCAACAGATGGCTGGACATTCTCCTTCAGGATTTTTTGGTAGACAGCAGAATTCATGGTTGCATTTATCACAGCAAGTCTTCCACGTCCTGAAACAGCAAAACAGCCCCAGACCATCACACTTTACTGTTATTATGATGTTCTTTTTCTGAAATGCGCCGTTACGCCAGATGTGATGGGACACACACCTTACAAAACGTTCAACTTTTGTCTTGTCAGATCTTCCCAAAGGTCTTGGGGATAAACAAGATGTTTCCTGGAAAAATTCATACGAGCCTTAATGTTATTTTTGTTCAGCAGTGGTTTTTGTCTTGGAACTCTGCCATGCAGGTCGTTTTAGCCCATTGTCTGTCTTGTGGTGTAGTCATGAACACTGACCTTAACTGAGGTAAGTGAGGACTGCAGTTCTTTGGATGATGTTGTGAGGTCTTTTGTGACCTCTTCGATGAGTCGTCGCTGTGCTCTTGGGGTCATTTTGGTTGGCTGGCCACTTCTCTCACTGTGGTTTGCTGGAGTCCCAGAGCTTCAGAAATGGCTTTATAATCTTTTCCAGACTGGATTGGGGGGGCACTTTTTCACACAGGGCCATGTAGGTTTGAATTTTTTTCTCCCTTAATAATAAAAAGTTTCATTTAAAAAGTTTTCATTTAAAAACTTTAAAAACTTGTGTTCAGTTGTGTCGTCATTGACTAATATTTAAATTAGTTTCATGATCTGAAGCATTTAAGTGTGACAAACATCAGGAAGGGGGCAAACACTTTTTCACACTACTGTATGAAAAAGTGGAGTGCCTTAAAGTACCCCCAAGGGTTTAAGCATTCACATTTGAGAACTACTGATATAGAGGCTCTTTGCTCTGCTCCTGTCATATAGTGGATCTTTGACTAGCATTTTGTGGTAGGTCCTTAAAAACAGCAGAGCACTCCTGTCATAATGAGGATCTTTGACTTGCGTAACCATGTTGATATTATCTTATGACTTTATTTATGACTTTATAAGCTATTTGTTGAGGCATATATTTATTTTTATTGTATACAAAAGAAGAAGAAAAGTGAATAGTCCTTATGTTTAAAGCAGCATGCTAGTGCATGATGTTGCTGTCTGACAGATCTCATTTGGACCTGAGATAGGACATCAGCACTGTCTCCAAAACTACACACCCCACTTAGAGCTTTTGCTTGGCCCTTTGAAATGTCATTGGATCCACATGGTGGCTCACCTGTGATAAGACAAAGTACCACATAGCGTTGATGATGTTGTTCCAATAGCAGGAAAGGTACAGGGTATTCATCTTGCGCCTAACCCCGAAGTTCAAGACCGAGGTTCACCCACAAAGCAGAAGACCTTGGGTCAGCAATCTAGTGATTTGCCACTAACCACATTAGAGCCATTAGTGGCTCTCGCTTACTTTTTTCGCATGTCACATGGAAATGGGTCAAGCCCCTGCCCTGCATGACTCACACTGGCTCTTTCACTCACTGGCTTTTCTTTGGTTCAAGCAACCCTGCTCAGGTTGCAAAATAGCCTTTGTACACAATGTACAGTAATCCCTCGTTTAGCGCAGTTAATTGGTTCCAGACTCCACCGTGATAAGTGAATTTACACGCAGTAGGATTCCTTCTTTAGAAATAGAATAATTTTGTAGTTGCAGCATAGAAAACCTGTTTACCTCCCGCCATCCCTTTAGACATGAAATAACACTTTTTTTAGTCACTTTTACACCTGTCTCTTATCTTATAGTTATCCCATATAGTAGACATAATAACAAATGGAACATCTTAGATATAAATAAGATATAACATACACTCACATATTAGCATTGACAGTGTACTTCCTGCAGTGGCTATTGTCTCATCAATGTGATGTTACTGTGAGCAGTGGAGAATAACATCACATCTTCTGAATGTATATTTGTAATTTTCTTATATATATATATATTTAAAAAGGTTATTTCATGTCTGTAGGGCTCTAATAATGTTAAACACCCTATTTTTTCTATGCTCTAACTACAAATTTTTTCAATTTATAAATATGGAATTCTGCTTCGCGGAAATTCACTTTGCACATTTTGGTCTGGAATCAATTATCCACGATGTACGAGGGATTACTGTACATAACATACATAACACATGGGTGGCATCCCAACATTAAAAAGGAGGATATATGCCACAATGAATAATAAAAAAAAGATAAAGGTTGCTAGAAAAACTTTCAATTTTGAATTTTTGAACACCAATGGGTTTTTTTTAACCTTCACTCAAAGAGGCTGTAGGCTGTTTTTTTCTGTATTTATTCTATATTTAATTGCATAACTTCACCTAACTTCACCTGCATAACTTCACTTTGTTGCATTTTTATATAAAAAAAGGGGGAAGGCTGTCCTGCATTCTTGCACATCTACAGTCAGTAGTAGTGTGATAGTTTGACACTCCTGCTTGAGATGCTCGCTGAGCTGAAGTCTCACCAGATATGCTGGCTTTTTTATGACAGTTATTTTGTTTACACAACTAGACAAGATGTGGAAAACAGCACCCTTATTTTGAAGGCTGGAAGTTTGTTGTGTGTGTTGAGAATGTCTGTTAACAGATGAGCTGGGCGCAAGGATAAACGTGCCTCTCATCTTATTTTTACTCAGAACTTTCATGACGTCAGCGGGCATCGTAAAACGCTGGCTTACACATGTGGTAAAACACAACACGGTGTAAACACACTCATACAGCCTGAGTTGCACACACACATCCACACTAATTAAGCTAACCCAGCTTGCTTCTATTCATACTTAGTAAGACAAGTTTGTTCTCCAACTTTCACCGGTGTTTCAAGTCGCCATTTCAACATGTTTAATTTATTGTTTGTGATGAGATGCCACCACGATCTTCCCCACACGTACGTTCCTTCTCCTCACGATAACAGCATTTCATTCACATTATGTCAATTCCTGCGAGATTCCACGATTGGGTTATTGCACAAATCAAATCCTACACATGATGATTGTTTGTACCACTTTTGGTGTGTTTCCAGTGTGCATGGAGGAGAATACACATTGTGTTACACATTGTCTGGCATGGCTTTTATTGTTTCGATTTCTTGTTTTAAATATTTTATTGTAGTACGTTTCTTTGTTTCTATTTGATCTTTTAGTTTTTATTGTCCTAATTTTTACTTATTATTTACATTTACATTCCTTTATTTACTTATTATTTATGGTTTTGCTAGTCTGTGCAGCACTTTGGAAACAGTGTTTATAAAATGTGCTATATAAATAAAGTGGATTGGATCGGATTGGATTAAGGGGCCACAATTCTCAACAAGTACTTGGACATCAGGCAGCCATTAATATTGTGTATCAACACAGTAGAAGGAAAACTAAGATACATGGCTGTATTTTTTTCATTAAACGGGTATTCCTTACACTTTCAAGTCAGTATATAAAACATTCCATTGTATTTGTTGTTTGTCTTTACGAGTGCAACACTGAAGTCTGCATGGGAGGTTGAATTGTGGTCTAGTCCTTTAGACCCTGTTTCATATCAAGTTTGGGGGGGGGTTAGCGGTCGCGGTGGGTTTGTGATTGTGGTCACCTTTTTGATGACCATGGTCAGCTGTTGTGGGCCAGATGTGAGTCAACTCTAATGATCCCCACTGGCTGCTGGCCTCGGTTTCCTGGCAACTGTTTTGCCTCTGACTGTAAACACAAAGCAAAGCTACCATGCCACTGTTAGGGCTGCAAAGGTAAAGATGGGGAGGGATTCTTTCACCTTCATTACTAGCATCGGTTGTTTTTGTCTTGTAATCAGATCTTTGCAAGAGTCACCTAGAGTGGAGGAAAAGTCCGTTTTGACATTAGGTTTCACCCAGGCGTCACTCTCTTGACTTACTCTTGTGGCGGTTTGTTAATATGTATCAGGAATATTCACTTTTCTTTGTTCGCCCTTGTCTGGCAAGCTGTAATATTTTGCTTATGAATATTGATACATGAAGTGTATATTAATGACCCTTGCTGACCTTAACCCGATCCTTATTGGCTCCCCCGTTGGTATCTGCTGGCTTATGAATATTAATCAGGTTCCATAACCTCCATTACCCTAATCTTTGCTGTCTAGCCTCCCAGAAGGACGCATTGTCATGGCAACGCTTTCACTCAACTCCCAGAGACCAAGGGTGGGAAAATATGGTTATTAAAAAAAAGGGGGAGGGGGTACTGAGAAATCAAAATTACTCAAACATCTTCTCTGAAGGAGCAGCTGCTATATACTAGAAGTAATGCCAATTTGCTTTGTAAGTGATTTTAGTGCTTTCTGGAGGACTGCACTGAAAGAGGACCATTTGTATTTTTGATTTATTGTGGTAATTGTGTTGTGAATGTTGACAGTGGACAAAAATGGTAATGGTGAGCATCAAATGGTCTTTGCAATCAGACTGCTGCAAATAGCTTCTTCTACACAGAGATCCCGCAAAATTGCTACATCGGAGCTGTAACAGTAGATTCGGCATTTATCCCACCTGTGACTTTTATACAGAACCCTGTGAATATTGTGGCAACTTTCATACAGCAACACCACAATTGGTGACAATTGCTTTCAGCACAACAGGTTGCGAGTGAGTGCTGGGTATGAAACATCACAGCATTGTAGCACACTCTTATACATAGGGAGCATACCACCTCTGTCATGGCTCTGACACTACCGCCAATGGTGGACAATTGCGGTGTTCACTTTGTTTCAGTTGATAAACCAACATTTAAGATGTAACTGCTGAGCTCAGCACAACTTTGCTGCTCACCTGGTTGCTCACCAAAACAGCAGCACATATCGTGTCTATGTTCCAGGAAGGTATGCACCTTCCGATCAGTCAGGTCTGCCTAGAGTCTTTCCGCATCTGTGTATTTTCTCTATAGTCGTCCTTTGAAACTCCTGCTTGACTTGACATTTAAGTGAATATGTATGTATCTCTCTCTGTCTCTAGATTTGGACAGCAATGACGAAGGAGGGCCTGACTGTAGTGCCGTGGAGGAGGAAGGCTGGTTTGGGAACGCTTCCGACACACGCTCAGAGTCTTCATCCTACGGCGATACCCAGGACGAGCTCTTCCTGCAGAGAGGTTCGTCCCCCGACGGAGTCAACCATGATGACTGTGGAGGCGAGAGTTCAGCAGGCTGCCCCACACCCGTCCACCGTGCCTCCTTGGAGCTTCTGGGACTGGGTGGGGGCGCCTTCTCCCCCCAGGACACGGTCTCATCTGTGGTGTCGTCGCTGTACGGCGAGGCGGCGTCTCGTGCTCTGGGGAAACCCCTAAGCAGCAACCTACGGCGCCTCCTGGAGGCCGGGTCGCTGAAACTGGACACGGGGGACCTCCTGGGTCGGTCATCCAGGGGTGGTGCAGGGGGCGACTCACCTCCAGTAGGTCTAGCTTCACCCTTGCCCTTGTCTCCATCTTCCCACCATGCTCAGCAGTTAAGTGCTCTTGCTCGGAAGCTGGCCAATAACAACAACAACAGCGGCTCGGCCTCACCAGCCTCGTTGGCGCCCTCAGTCACCAACATTAAACAAGAGCCCCTTGATCACTTTAACTCTGTCACCCCAAGCAACGGCAGTGGCTTTGTATGGGCAGGTGTTGCAGATAAGTGGCCGCCAACAGGCTGCTCCACGCCCTGCGGGTCCAGCCTGTCCCCCGACTCAGCCATCCAGAAGTTAAAAGCGGCGGCAAACGCGGTACTTCAAGACAAGAACGGCGTGTCCTCCTCCACCACCACAACATCCTCCACCTCCGCCTCGTCTGCAGTGCCAGCCCTTGGAGGAGCAGCGGGCGGAGGCGGTCGAGGAGACGACACAGTGCGCTTTGATGCCTTCAACTCTCCGTTCAGCCCTCAGTCGGCGAGCTCCACATTAGCCGCGCTTTCCAAGAAAGTCAGCGAGCGGAGCCAGGCCTCGTCCACGTCCGCTGCACCCACCGACCACCAGAACTCTGCAAGCTCATTTCTCTCACTCGTGTCGATGACCTCCTCCGCTGCCTTGCTCAAAGAGGTGGCAGCCAGGGCGGCAGGAAACATGCTGGCTGAGAAGAAGGAGGGGTCTCCGCTGGCGGCTGCTGGAGTCCTCCAAGAGGACGTAAAGCCCCTGCTGGACAAGAATCAGAAGGCCACCACGCCGTCAACACCCACCCAGGGCCTGGAGTTGTTGTTGCCCTCCACGCCGAAAGGAAGAGGCAAGCCCAACAGTCAAGCAGGTAATGTAATAGTCTTACACAGTAGATGTGCTTTAATGTAAGCATAGCATAGCATACATGTAATACAGATATCCTCAAAGTAGGGGTGTGACAAAATAGTGATATCGAAATATTGCAATGTTTCACCTTATGATGGATTATCAAACACTCTCGCAGTGTATCGATCTTTCAAATTATTATTAAATATAGCCGCCATAAACGTCTTTCACCGTCCTCCTCAGTGACTTGATTCATCATTTTACCTCTGCCGGAACCTCCGCTGCAGAAGTCACAGAAGAAGAAAGCGCAAACAACGGCGCTTGTTAAACGTTAAGATGCACCTGCATAGTAAAATCAAAAGTGTGGATGGATGACACAAAGCTGGATAAGGTCTTTGCAGTATGTAAGAAGTGTCTTACGGCCAGCACAACAAACATGCAGGGGTTCTAAGAATATAAGAACACCCCTCCAAATAACAGCTGAGGAGAAACTTTGCTTTTAAAACGGTATAAAACACGACAGCAACCTTCACGTCGTATATCACAGGGTGTGCCTTGTTATACAGTCGTCCCGCACTACATCGCGGTTCAAACATCACTCCCTTTATCGCATTTCTTTAAAAATTAATAAGTGTCAGTTTTGGCACGTTTTTGGGTTTGTTCTTTGTCCTTCTTCCCTCCATTGTTTCAAACCCTTTCTTAAAGTGCTTGTGACACCCAAAAAAGTTTTCATTCACAAAATGGAAGTTCTCACTTAATAAAACATTTTTGTCATGTTGCTGTCATAGATAAATAAACACCTATGAAAGAGGAGTGAAATTAAGTGGTGATTTGGACACGCCCTCCAGTGACTTTTCTGAACCAACCGCATTTTGTTTGTGATGTTACGACCAGAACACGTTCCAGGAACTAGATTAAGACACATGCAGCCATGAAAACTCACATCACAGCTAAGCCAAGAAGGTGACATATTCAAAACAATAACAATAATAACATTCAGTGATATTGTCTTGTGATAACGGTGATAAAACACACACAAAAAATGATTTTTGACTGCCAGTATTTGGCACTGACAGCTCAATGCACACTGCAAAATAAGAAAAACTGCGAGCAGCAATAGCTGCTTATTTAGCCCTTGAATGAACTCCCATACTTTTATTCTAAGATTCCTCGACTAGATCTAGAAAAAAAAAAGGATTTACTTACTGACAGGTCAACTGCAAAAGGCTAGAAAGACGAATAACTGCAAGCCATGTTTTGCTAACAATTCAGGTCTACAACACTTACAGGTGACACCAGCAACCAGGTACAAGCACAGCCACTAACGCACACAAAGAAAGTGACATTCACAATAATAATAACATTCACTAATATTGTGTTGTGAGGAGTATGGTATGTTTTACTGGCAGTGATAGCCACTGACAGCTATGTGCTTGCTCTTTGCACACTGCACAGAGCTGAAGACGATTAACAATTTAGCAAGCAATTTGGCATGAAAACCCTTATTATTATTATTTTAAGATTCGTAGTGACGCTGCAATCAAAGATGACCCTTTGGATTTAATGTAACGCTACAACACATACCAAATAAAGTGCCTAGCTTAGCACGTTAACAAGCCAGATAGGAATTAGCACTGCATTAGCCGCCAGCACAAGGCTGGCTACTATCGAGAATATTAACAGGACAAAAACATAAATTGACTTATTGCCCCATTGGCACGCTTTTGCACAGTCGAACATCTTGTGGGTTTTTTACGTTTTATTTCCATCTGTGGGGCAGTATTCAAACATTTGTCCCACAAAGTTTGCAAACTCATCTGACGAGGCGAATGGTGTCGTTTTAGAAATGTGAACAAGCTTACTTTGTATCGCGATTGTTCCAGCAATAGCCCTCAACACAACGAGTGGGCATAATATAAAGAAATATATCACAGACAACATAAATTCACTAAGAAGTGGGGCATGCATCAAAGAATGCATTTTTTCCAGGAAGAAGTCCCCGGGTAGGACGATCTGACGTCACTTGCTACGCCTCCCCATAACCGGAAAAAGTGACAGAAATTATAAAAAAATAATATTTAAACATTCGAGCACACATCTAACACAGAATATATGCCTTTCAGTGTTACGTTTCACGGCAGAAATACCATGATTAACATGTTTTGGTGTCATGAACACTTAGAATAAGTACATTTGAGGCTAACTAGTTACCTTGGCGACCAGTCCGGGGTGTACCCCGCCTGTCGCCCGAAGTCAGCTGGGAATGCTCCAGCATGCCCCCGCGAGCCTAATGAGGAAGAAGCGGTATAGAAAATGGATGGATGGATAGTTACCTTGGTAGCATGCTATGTTTAAAGCGACGGCCAACTTTTGTGTCCCTGCAGTGATCCCATGGCCTGCGCATTTAGGGCAATATGAAATCCGTTTTACTTTTTCCACAAATTCCGTTTTTTCCATTTACATTTTTTAGAATTCCATTTTTTCCATTTAATTTTTTTAGAATTCCGTTTTTAACTTACGCATTTTACCAGCACAGAGTGTGTGCTTTTTGGGTTACTGAATAAAATGTCTGTTAAATAAATGCAAAACAAGAAATTGTTTATAGATTATTAGTCTGCATGTGCCCTGCGATTGGCTCGGTTTACCTCGGCTGTCGCCCGAAGTCAGCTGGAATAAGCTCCAGCATACCCCCGTGACCCTAATGAGGAGAAGCGGCATAGAAAATGGATGGATGGATGGACAGGAATAAACATGCCTCTTGTCTTATTTCAGTCAGAACTTGCACAACGTCAGCGGGCATCGTAAAACGCTCGCTTACATTAATAAGTAAAAGTTAACAAGAATACAAGTAAGACAGCACGGTGTACAACACACTCATACAGCCAGAGTCACACACACACAGCCGCACTAGCATGGGCTGCTAACCTAAAATAACCCAGCTAGCTTCCATTCATGCTCCGTAAGAGGAGTTTTCCGCCAACTTTCTTTTTACAGGTCACCATATCAACATGTATGGTTCGGCTTAGTGTTTGTGATGACATTCCGCCACAATTGAGTGGTCCACCGGGGAAATCCTTCCTGACACAAACATTCCTTCTCCTCATGATGACATTCATTTCACACTCCTTTCATTCACATGATGTCAGTTTCTGCGAGATTTCGCGTTTAACAGTAGATTCCGTTTTTATTGGCCAATTCCGCGATTCTGTTAATTGGAAATCATCGAACCTACTCCTTACAGTTGAGTAATATGTTGTAAACAAAGAATAATAGTAGTGTAAAGATGACTATAGGGGTGTTATTTCATGTCTACAGGGCTCCAGTAATTGTAAAAATCGTATTTAGAAAGTCATAAACAGGTTTTCTATGCTCTAACTACGAAACTTATTAATATTGAATATTGAATCCTACCTAGCGGAAATTACCGTCGTCGGGTCTGGAACCAATTAACCACAATAAACAACCGTACTGTCTACAGATGGACTAAGGAACCACAACAACATTAGCATTAGCATGATATACCTATGTAATTGACTAGCAACAGGCCAGGGGTCTCCAGCCAGTAGCTTGGGAGCTACCAATAGCTCGCCATCGGGTCAAAGAATATTTGCTTCCACTCTGACTCACTATGCCTCTATTGAATGAAAATACCCCAAAATAGCATAAAGACAATGACCTCACGGTTTGAGTGGAGATCTGCTTTGCAAAGAAAGTACAATTTACATGTTGCCAGTCATATAAATAAAATGCAAATAGCTCACCTCTCCTTTCTTTGAGAGAAACCTGCACTAGAAATAAATGCATCCTGAAATAAAAGATGCAGATGAACACTTTATTTTTGTTGGTGATGTTTTTGTACAAAGTGTGAGTTGTGGATGCCAACATTTTCAGTTCATGTTCTGGCAAAACAAGCTTATTAAGTAGGAATGAGCCGACGAGTATCCGTTACAGATAATGCATTTTTGCAGGATACGAGCATGAAACAAGTACAGCTCGTCATTATCCGTAATCGTGATGATGGAAAATCCTCAATATGTATTCACTCTTCACGCTCTGTGATTGGCCAGTCACACACAGCAACCGCCCCTTCCTAGACATATCCACAAATGCACAGCAACATAACATCTCACCTATCAGCAGTGCACTGAAATAGTATGCTAACAATATAATAAATTGGTGGCAATGCTGACTAGGCTAACTTAGCTCAGCAATTAGGGACCAGCTCGGCGGCTGGATGCTAATGCACACAAAGCATACAATATCACGGTGCAAACAGCGTCTAGCATTGAATGAATGAGAAATAACCAAGTTACTCACATTTATAGACGCACACTGTAAGTTGAACATCAAAAACTAGGTCCGTGTTATGACAACTCTCAAGCTCCGCGGCTGCCATGGTATATTCATGTGCTCATCTTGCATCATAATTGGGAGGTACATTTAATCACATCATTAAAGGAACATAAGAGAATGGGCACTGCTAAAACAGTCTTTATAAACAATTTTTTAAGTGTTTTTTTTAAATATATTGTCTGTCCAGTTTACATGTAAGTGTGATTTAAACAAGAGTAGCAACCAAAAAAAGTAGATGCAGCTCGCAGGTAAGCGGTACTATTAGATCTGTCTTTAAAACAGGCTGTTAAGCGACTCATGTGGTCCTTAGGGGGCACCTGGTACCCCTTGGCACCGTGTTGGTGACCCGATTTAGACCACACATACATGCACAATAAAGATGTTGATATGATGTTCGGAGTGCCCATGTATGCATCTCGCGGTCTGTCTAGTGACAACGAGGAAGTATCGTTGCAATGACGAATGGCCTTGAGACGTTTATTTAGAGTTGGAAATTTGAATTGCACTGCTGTTGATGTGTTCAGGTCAGAATAAAGTTATAAAGGAGCGGCAGACTCTGTGGGGAGCTACACTATGCTGCTGTCTGTCATCATAACAGAGAGCAGTGGCTTGCCATGATGCATATGCGTTAAATAAGCTAAAAAAATATTGACAGCCCTACTAAAAACTCTTATGTAATAAGATAACTGTAATAAGTCTTACAGATCACTTATACACATACACAGTACACATATAGCTGAATAATAAACAATAAATATAGCAACTTCTGATCAATCCATGTCAATTTCAGACTTAAAATAATGTGCAGATTTAAGCCCCACCAATTTCTGGTTTATGCCCGGCCCATTCCGAGTACAGATACGAATACAGACAATTTAGATGGGTACACATACAGATACAGATACAGACTGTGGTGTACTCGTATGTAAGTATGTTTTGGTTCAAATAAAGCTATGATGACAAATGTTGTCATTTTAAAAATAGCTGTAGTAAGAAAAAAGGTTGGGCTACGGTATCATAACATTTTTTACGAAATGTTTTCTTACGAAATGTTTAAGCCTTTTTTGTTTAAAAGAGAAATGTTGATTTTTCTATTCAGATGTTAATAGTTGTACTTAATAGATTTGATCCTATTTACAGTTATGTTGCACTGAAACAGCTGTTTGTACCCTGTTTAAATAATACTGCGAAATATAAGCTATGACATTTATTTTTTCGTTTGTTTTTGTTTTGCTGTACCGATATTATGGTTATGGTGAGCCATGTATCGCAAATCGTATCAGTATCATGAGGAACCCTGAGATTCCCAGCCTTACCTCAAAGTTACATAATCATTGGACAAATGGTCAATTGCCAAGAGGCAGTTAGTTGCTAAGTCCTGCCCATGCCCCTGCAAAGATGCTTTGCTCGATGGCGGCCATGTTTATCAAGAAATCTTGCTTGATAAATGTTCAGACGTGCTTGTGTGTCTCCTAAAGGTGTGTACCAAATTTCATGGCGATCCGGCTTAACGGTGTAAAGTTATTGTGGGTGTTTTTGTGAGAAATTTCAAGTCAATCTAACATATGGGGTTACAAATGTATGGTTTAAAACAGCGCCACCATGTGGCGTATTAGTCAAAAACATAATAGCACAGGAAGCATCACAGCCTGCTTTTGAGTGAGCAATCAAAATCTAGAATGTTTTCCTCAGTTTGTAATGGTTTTGCTCTCACCTCACCGACCAGTGACGAAGCACTGAGTAGTGTAGCCTCAATTTAAGCGAAGAGAAAGCCGCACTGGCAGGCCTTCAAGTATCACAAATGATTCTACGGGCTCAACGGGGGGTCCCGACTGAGCCCTCGCTGCCTTCCCAGACCAGCTCGCTTGTGCCGGTATGCTGCCAAAAAAAGGGCCGAGGGTGTGCACTCCCCACAGCGGGGGAGCACTAGCGTCCATAGAGTCTCCTCCTGGCTTCAACCTCCACTAACCAGAATCCTCAGCAAGCTGATCAGCAGGGCAGACCTCAGGCCAAACACGTCATCCTTTCCACTGACTGGATACAGATGTGTGCGCGTTCATTGCTTTCCTCTCTGTCTTACTCCCATGTAGTTTATTCTGGAAGTGTGCGCTGTGATGTAGACATGTAGCCCAAACAAGGGCGCTTACACAGATCTCCTCTGTCCTACAGGGAGGGAGAGAGCAAGCTTCAAAGTGCAGGCTCTAACTAAGTAGCCTTTAGGGAGAGCGGAATGTTTTCAAAGAGATGGATGGGCACTTTTGAAGGATTGTGTCACAACCCCACCAAATCTAAAATGGCGGGATGAAATTGACTTCAGACGGATGAGGCAGCCGATGTAATATTGTGTGATCTGCATGCTAAAAAGGAGAGGTGGGGCGGTGCGAGTAGGGGTGGGGTGGGTTGTCTGCTGTAACCCGGCAAGCCGTCAAGGTCGAGCGGCGCAGTAAAAATGCAGGTAGTTTGTTTGGTTGCCAGACTGAAAAATGTGACCTTGATTATTGACTGCCATGTCTTGTTTTTTATTGTCGTCCCTCACCGCTTCCACCATGAAGCCCATTTGCCAGTAGTGGTCATTTTCTCTACTTCTTTTTTAAATTTAGTATTAGCTGCAGTCTAAACTCCATTTTATTGTCCTTATCTTGTTTTGCACTTAGTTCTTCCTTAGTCAAAGGTGATTTCATTCATTAATCAATGTAATTAACTAAAACCATGCAGTTATGAATAGAATAGAATTCTGAAAATACAGTCAGTAGGCAAGTCATAAAATCCCCCCCCCCCCCCCCCCCCCCCCCCAAAAAAAAAAAAACCTATAAACTTTAGGGTATGTTCACACTGCAGGGTATGATGGACAATTTGTTCGTTGTGGTCGTTCACGTTACCAAACAAAGTTACCAAAAAAAGGAGTAATGTTATGAGAGCCCTCTTAATTAAAAAATATATATATAATACCCTTTAAAAATATTGAAAAACAAGTCATAAGTAGTATTCTGGTCACTAGGTGTCAGTAATGTTACACTGATGAGACTAGTTATGGGCCGGTATGAGAGTCTGATGGTACGATAACCTTGTGCAAAAATAGCACGGTTTCACGCCATTATAATTACAGCTCTAAAATTTGTTATTTTGAAATACTGTATCTTTATTGAAAAGAAGAGGAAAAAACTTTCCTGTTGAACTGTCATGTCATTTTTAAACAGTATTATAGAACATGATGGAAGTGGAACATTCGTCCATCCATTTTCTACGCCGCTTTTCCTCATTAGGGTCGCGGGCGTATGCTGGAGTCTATCCCAGCTGACTTCGGGCGACGGGCGGGGTATACCAGACAAACAACCATTCACACTCACATTCATACCATACACATTCAAGGACAATTTAGAGTCGCCAATTAACCTAACATGCATGTTTTCGGAATGTGGGCGGAAACTGGAGTACCTGGAGAAAACCCACACACGCACAGGGAGAACATGTAAACTCCACACACAATAGGACAGTATGAGAGACTATTTTAGCAGTTTTGAAACCGTGACTTTTTCATACCGTGGTATTCCTTGAAACTGGTGACCGGCCCATGTCTAGATGAGACATTAACTTACATTAAAATGACATTACCTTAACACTGCATGGAGTCAGCCATGGCATGTCCAACATGATTCTGTTCCACTTTCCGTGTAGAAGTGGTAAGTTTTTGGCTTCTTACTTTGTCCTTCTTCGCCACCCCGTTTGAAACCCTTTCTTAAGTTTAGAATAAATACATTGGAGGCTAACTAGTTAGCTTGGTAGTATGCTATGCTTAAAGCAGCAGCTGGCTCTTGTGTCCATGCAGTGATTCCATAGCCTGTGAATAAGAGTTGCACAATGTGGTAAAGAATGTAAAGGTAACTATTGGGGTGTTATTTCATGTCTACAGGGCTCTAATAACAGTAAAGAAAAACTATTTAGAACGTCAAACAGGTTTTTTCTATGCTCTAACTACGAAAATATTCCATTTATTAATATTGAACCTTACTCCAGGGAAATTCACTTATGGTTGTCGGGTTTGCAACCAATTAACCGCGATAAACAAGGGATGACTGTAGTTGAATAATTCATTTGGAATTCATTTTTTCACAAGTTAAATTATTGTCGCATGATGACTATTTTTTTTCCTTTTCAGTAACATATACAAGCAGGTTTTCAACACGGGGGCATTTCATTTTTTCATTTAAAGCCATAAATCCACAGGTGAAACATGCGCTGATTTGCATACAGTATATGTATTTTCAAGCAGTGCAATTGAAAATGATGGCCTCGGATAAACGGAGCCAAATAGAAAGCCCCTTCACAATCAAACATGACCCTGTGCAAAAAGCCTTGCAATAAATACTGTTATTTTCACCGTGCCCCTGAGGTGTTGATTTAATTCTGTAAATTTTCAGAAGGCTTTGGCGAAGTTGTGTTTTAGACTGTGTAATACTCTCAGCGGAGTGTTAATAGCTTGTACACGGCGATGTGATATATTGTACATGATGATATCTTTTGGAGGGAAGCTGTTACGACACCATGTAACTAGACAGCAAGCTATTGCCCCGCTCTCTGCTGATGCCCATAAAGACACTTTTTTAATCAACAATATTGTATCAGTTATTGTTAAATGACGTCAGTGTAGTCTCTCTATCTGCACTCTCCTAAAACATATTGGCAAATAAAACTAATGTGTTTGTGTGCTCCATTGGAGAATAAGCAGAATCCATTTTTTTGCATTGTGCTGTGCTCTGAGAGGTTGGGCTGCAGATGGCAGTTTATTGTCGCAAATAGGCCGTCTCGAGGTTTTACACCTCAGGTCAATGAATGGCTGAGCGCAGTCGTTTCACCAAACACTGATTACCAGATGTTTTTGCGAGGAACGGCGCCGGAATACACATGAAGCCGTCCTGACAGGGCCCCGTGTAGAATCTGTAATGCAATCATGCCTCTTTCTAATAAGACCAATTAAACAGTAATGGATGCCGGATATAAAGCCAACAACAATAATCGAGACGCTAAGAGTTTTTGCTCCCGTCATTTTCATTGCTTGCAGCTGGCATGTGCCGTGAGGGTCTTCACCTTTAGGTGTCTCAAGGTTGATTGCAGACCTGTGCATACTGAAAAGGCTTCATTTTTATTTCCTTACAGGAACATCATAGTACAGTACATAAAACACCAGTGTCTAGCTTTAGAAATGTGTCTTAATTGGTTTTACCTTATAAATGTCACTGCTGAACATTGTCCCCTTTCAAGGCTCTCCGGAGGACGTTGGCAAACCATTCCAGTGTCCCGTATGCGGCCTGGTCATCAAGCGCAAGAGCTACTGGAAGAGACACATGGTCATCCACACGGGCTTGAAAAGCCACCAGTGTCCCTTATGTCCCTTCCGCTGTGCTCGCAAAGACAATCTCAAGTCCCACATGAAGGTGAGACGCCCTGGCAATCTTTGTTCATCGTTTAATTAAACATTTGTAAACCGCAAATAATTTAATGTGCTGGTGAAATGACTTCTGATTTAATCTAAACCTTTTTGCCTATACCACTGCACAGCTTTACTTGCTATTGATGCTTTTCACTGAAAAATGAAAGGATGTAAGTTACATATACAGTGAGGTGAAAAAGTGTTTGCCCCCTTCTGCATTTGTTATTTTTTGCATGTTTGTCACACTTGAATGTTGCAGATCGTCAAACAAATTTAAATATTAGTCAATGACAACACAACTGAACAGTTGTTAAATGAAACTTTATTATTAAGGGAAAAAAAAATCCAAACCAACATGGCCCTCTGTGAAAAACTGATTTCCCGACTCCACCATAAGAATGACATTGGGCAAAAACAGCCACGAGTTCCACGACCAAAACCACTGTCGAACAAAATGAACATTAAGGCTCATCTCAATTTTCCCAGAAAACCTCTTGATGATCCCCAAGGCCTTTGGGAAAATATTTTGTGGTCTGATGAGACAAAAGTTAAACAAAAGTTTTTTCTAACCTTAATAATAAAAACTTTCATTTAAAAACTGCATTTTATGTTCAGTTGTGTTGTCATTGACTAATATTTACATTTGATGATCTGAAACATTTGTGTGACAAACATGCAAAACGATAAGAAATCAGGAAGGGGGCAAACACTTTTTTACACACTTTATATATAAATCATTCTCGCCGTTCTCAGTCTCCACTTGGAAAGAATTTGTCTCCTTTAGAAGTAAATACAGGAGACATTCGTTGTAGGCGATGCATTCAATGTGTCATGGTCTTTTGCAGTTTCCTGTTCAGAAGTGTAAAACCAGCCATCCCAAACCCGAGATTAACCGAGCAGATACTGTGCAGTGGAAAAGCACCATTCCACCCTAAAGCTGAAGTAGAATGTAGAACCCAAAAGAAAAAGGGTGACATCCTGCGCTTTCCAGTTTGTATTTTTTGTGTGGTTATTTATTTTTTACATGCAGCTACACTACTCTCAACGTTTGGCTGTGCCTACCATTACGAGGGATAAAGAACAATCTCTTTATGGCAAAAACAAAACAAGCCACTGTCAGCCGCAAGCACGCCAAAACAACATCAGCAAACTCAGCTGCATGATTCCCCAACCACACACACACACACACACACACACACACACACACACACACACACACACACACACACACACACACACAGGACTGAACTTGTCACAGTTGGAAAGCACAAAACTTTTTAACACTACACATAAATGCTGTTCTTTACAGTATCCTTGAGCATGTTAAAGAATCTGTTCCAATGAAAGCAACAGTAATAATCAAGCAATGTTGTGGTCTTATTATTGATCTGGACAGGTTGGTAATGCTTTGGCTGGAAGACCAGAATCAACCCTCCTCCTGCAGCTTCTCCTGCCTCTTCTATTTCCTTGACATTTCATATTACTGTATTCTGTGTTCTTTGTGTGTTTTGTGTACAACGTGAGCGACTTAAATGAAAATCATCTACAATCCTTACGTGAGACATGAACACATAGGTCTTTCTCTTTTCTGTGCATTTTAAAGTTAGAAGCTAAACAGCTAAAAAGAGGCAGTTAATTAATGCGCGTAATGGAACATACCTATTCCACCTACAAAGCCCGCTATTAAAAACACCTCAAAAAGCCTCCAACAAGCTTTGATGTTTTTATATACAAGCTGTAACCATGTAATGGCATTCAGGATAGCATGTAATACTTACAGTATACTTACTTATTTTTCCGTATTTTTGTAATTTTAAGCATTGGCGGAACCTCCTTCCTTCCTTCGCACAGAAAAGAGAAAGACGTGTGTTCAAGTCTTTGTGGATGATGGGCAAAATTCCAAAAAAGTGCTGTTTTTCTTTAAAGTCTTAATTTAGGTATGAGTTTCAAGTTACACTAAAATTTGACTTACAACACGTCGTAGGAACAGAACTCGTAACCCGTGGACCACCCGTATGCCAATATCTTGTATTCTGTGGAAATGATGTTCCTCGTATTCTGCACCTCAGTTATGATAACTAGCAGTGTTCTAATTTGGCACTTTGGCCGCCCTCTCTCTCCAGGTACATCAGCACCAAGACCGGGGCGAGACGTTTCAGTGCGAACTCTGCCCCTTCACCTCTTCCCGCCACTTCAGCCTGAAGCTTCACATGCGCTGCCACCAGCACTTTCCCCGCACTGACGTCAAGGTGAAAGAGGAGCTCACTACCGACACGGAGGGTGAGGGCTCCCTGATGGGTGACACCAGTTCCATGGAAATGAGGGGGACTCAGGTGTCCCCGCTACATGCGGACCTTCGGCAGCAGTCGTCTCCATCGTGCGAGGCCTCGTCCAATCACGTCCACATAAAGGAGGAACCGCTGGAGAGAGACCTGTCTGTGCTCTCCCCCTTTAGCATCTGCAGGGAGCGTCCCGGCAGCAGCGCCAACTCATTGGACCTGCCTGGCGTAGGCGGTGGGGTCCAGTCTAGCCCGAGTGGTCCAACCACAGCCTCCCTCTTCAGCCCGGACATCACTACCAAGACAGCCACTGACCTGCTTATGAAGCTATCGGGTTAGTACAACAAGTACTGTTGCTGCTTCTTTTTATTGAAAACAAATCAAAATGGTGAAATAATGAAACCAAGGAAGCATTACTAAATATGATAGACACCATAGCATGGATCATCCCACTTTTGACACCCACAACCCGTATTTCAGTCATTGCTCCTAGATGTGGGATAATGTCCTACACAGGTATCCCATTCCAATCATCCTAGCATCTATTGCATGGAGGTTAACCCATCCCAACTGGGCATGTAATGGATGGCCTCATGGTTAATCATACCACTTCTGACACCCTCAACCCATATTTCAATCATTCATTCTAGGGCCTGACCCATGTCCTACACAGGCGCCCCATTTCAGTCATCCTAGTTCCTCACAAATGTCCAGTGTCTATCACACAGAAGGTAACCTGTCCCAAGGATCAGTCCAACTGGTCACTCCATGGATGGCCTCACGGCTAGTCATTCTGCTTCTGACACCAGATACAATATGTTAGAGAGATCTGAAGAGGATTTGAACCCAGAACACCATGCATCAATACGTGCCGCCATACCAACCTCGGTTCAAAAGTTGACATATTTTCCCAACTATTATATGTATAGTTGGCAGATCTGTAATGCACCTATTTATTGGGACCTTGACAGCAAAAGGTGCACTGGAATAAGCAAAAGATAGAGCGACATTCTTTGCATGAAATCAAATCATAGCGTACCATCCAGAGGTTAGCAAACCAGCTGGGAATTCTCTGTTTCACATTTAATCTGCGCATAAAAAAAGACTGAAACTACTCAACACTGGCTTATGAAAACTCAAAAAAAGATGAGAAACGGATATAAAAGGGTTCATTCAGGGGCTCTACACCGGCTAATGACAAGCTGCTGTTCATGTTGAGAATAGAATAGTTTTTACTGCAATTTGAACTGAACTCCTTCGTCATCTGCGACATAAAAAAGAAGTATTATCTATGGTATGGATATGGAGGTATTGCTGCCGTGGAATACTAAGTCCTGCTGGTGTTTAGATGCATTTCACCATGTTGCAGAATATCAAAGGACGAGCTGGGAGACAACAGCGAGATTGATGGAAAAAGGTTAGCAGAGGTTCAGCTGCCGGGTCAAGGCTACGGCTGCCAATCTCCAGCTTAATGCTGTGTAATTAGATTGAGATCTTCAGCGACAACGGGACGCAAAAACCCTGGGAACATTAGATTAATTAAAAATGTATGCATAATTCATAATTAAAAAGGAATTTATAATTTGAAATGATTAGCACCCTCGGCACTATCCTATGACCCCGGCAGGATGCGCAGGGACTGGGCCTACTTAGCTAGCTCCCCCTTTATCATGGCTGCCCCCAACTCCAAATGGATGCCCCCTGGGTGCCAGTTGCACTTCCCTCCCAGACTGCACAATCAAGCCCCAGCTACTCCCAGAGGAGCCGGGATGACTCCTTCCAATGTCAGTCCAGTGTCAAGTGGCGGACATGTTAGTCAGGCCATCATTCAAGGAGAATGTGGGAGGATATAAAAAAAGTCAGGATGAGAGGACATTGAACTTGAATGCATGATTATGGACTTTAATGAATACTGCGCCTTTGATCACAAAGTTCCTCCTTTGTCGGGGGGGGTGGGTTTAAAGAAAGAGGGGCTACTTAGAAGAAGTGGGCTCAGATCTTTGAGACACGCCATGATACAGGCAGGTCAGGGAAGGTGAGGGAGCTTCTCTCGGGACCTCTGGACTCTATTTCTTTTGGCCTCCCTGCCAAGCCAGATTGAGTGTGTACACCAGCAGCTCATTCCTTCTGCTTTTACACTGCTGGTTCCGTGCTGCAGTCCCTCAAGGCCAGTGAAGGAGGCTGAGTGGGCTGGGGGGGGGTAGAGTGAAAAAGATATAAAAAAAGAGACAGATGAAGTGACATCTAAGGGAGAGAGAGAAGGCAAAGTGGGAGTTGCATCCAGTTCCCCGGGCATGAAGAGCCAGTGAACTCTCCCTGACCCCTGACATAATAAGCATATATATATTTTTTTGTTTCCCATTGAGCGTTGCAGTGATACACTTTGATTTGTATCCTTGCATGCTGACAACCGTTAGCTATCCAGTATGATCCACATTTTGATTCAAAGATGAAAGCCACCACGACACTTTGAAAAGCACCACCCCCCCCTCTATTTCCCTGAGCCCAGCGGACCAGAGTTAATCATGACAGTGGGCACCCTCCAGATACCCCCCATCCCCTGCTGCACTGGCATAGGCACAACAAGCTTGACCTTGACTGGATGTGAGTAATTGGCATGCAGGGGGATTGTGGGAGGTGTCACATCTCTTATGATTGTTGTCTCATCTTTTTTTTTTTTTTACTCCCACAGGAGCACATTGTTCATACAGTGTTTCCCTGCACTGAGCGCGCCCATAGGCATTAGTAGCTTTGGGGTCTACAGTGGAAACTTAAAGGTCCAACACAATCCAGTCTGAACGCAGACTGCAGTCTTTTTAAAACAGCTTTTGCCCCCAGGAAATAATGTGCTCCAGGGTCAAAAAGTCACTATCATAAAACCACTGCATTATAGAATACTAAAATGAGGCATAGTGTTTAAAGGAAGAGGAAGCCAGCCATCACCAAATGGCGGACCTCGGTCCAGATCCGGACCTGGTGATGGCCCTTATGGACCCGTGACCAATTAAAGTAAATGGGAAATATAATAACATATAATCATGCTTGCGGACCGATCGCATCGGCAGTTTGCGGGCGTAATTACTTCAAGTATTACGGTTAACGTGACAGAAAACGCGGTGACGTCACTCAAAATGAGCCAATGAAATCGATTGTTTACTGCTGGGAGCCATCCATCCATCCATTTTGTATTCCGCTAATCTTCGAATGGAACCATGGCTCGATCAAAAGTAAGAAGCTGATCGAGAAAACTGAACATGTAAAAGTGAAAGGACAGACCAATATATTTTCATTCTTCCAGAATCCAGTGCCAAACCGCTGTGTGTCTCATATGCTCTGAAACTGTAGCGCCCAGTATGAAAAATCTAGGAGAGTCATCGCACATTCATTTACAGCACAGCAACATGCAAATGAGTCTTCACTAAGGATTGTATGGATATTGGGGCTGTGGAGTTGTGAAGGAAGGAGTGCTTCTGCTGCAGAGGCCTCAGTCAAAGGTAAACAATGTACTTTTGCAGCATTTCTGTTAAAGGAACACTTATTAAATTATTATTTAATGTTATTTTGTTCAGAGAAACCGGTGCAGTTTTATTTAACTTAAAAATAAGCCTCTTGTATTCATTCATTGCTTGTACAGTCAAACGTTTTTATTATTTGTGTGAAATTTGGTCCTGTTTTCTTTTAAATGCAATTTAGGTACCAAAATAAGCACGTGCTGTAGGTTAGTGGTTCTCAGTTACTTTCTGTCATGCCCCCGCTGGGGGACAAAAATATTTTTGCATCCCCCCCAGTTTGAAATACTATTGAGAAACTGATAATATCTATTTATTTATCGGTACTGTACAGACTGAACTCGAAACTGAAACCAGCGAAATACAACAAAATGGAGGGCAGTAAAGCATAAAAGCATATTCAAATTGTATGCTGAGTATGACAAATTCAGCCATGTTGGCAGGTCTCCACTAATATTGTAAGTCCTCCCTGCCTCACACAGCTCATATTCATATGAGCGAGTCTGACGCAATTTATGGCAAAATAAGGGTCGGACCTTCGCTGTGAAGAAAAATTGCATAAACGGATCTTACTCAATTTTAATTGAAGACCCCTTTTCTAAACCGTCTTCCAGGGTCAATAATGAGTTAACCGCTGTATATTATACAGTTAAAAATGACATTTTGTACGTTCCCAGCAATGACTATTCAACCAAGTTTTTGCACAGTTTTTGAAATATATATTTCTCCTAAAGGTGCGCCAAATTCCCTATAATATTTCCTATTGTTTGGCCAGCTTTTGAGTTTGTGATTCAACCTCTACTCTTCACTACTCAAATGACTGACTACACTATCACACACTAAGTCAACCATTAACGTTTTTTTTTTTAATTAAAAGGAAAAGTAAAAGGAAACGTGATAAATTATAGTTTGAAGTACCCAACTGTGTATGCATAGGAATTTTAATCTGTCCACCATTCCCCGTTGTTGCACATAATTTTTTTTTTTTGTTAGGGTTTCTAATTAGGGTCACGTTTTGTTTGGATCATGTTAAAATTGTGTAAAAGTGATCGGAACAGTAGTAGAGATATCCACATGGACCAAAAACATCTTCACTTTTGATGAAGTTTTGACACCAGTTTTTATAATACACATATAGTACTATTAATAACTGGAGGATGACCGGTGGGATACGATGTGGTTTATTTCTACTTTTATAAGGAATTAGATTATGTCCACACATTTGAGTATTATGTAAAAATAATCTAAAATAGTCCAAAAACAAAAAAAAAAGCTCATGCCAGAGCAGTGGGGGTGGGCGCTATAACCCTTGACTGTAAGGCCCTTGTAGCCAACCAGAAGCCAGAAGAAAGTCATCTGAGGAAAAGGAAGAAGGAAATTCAGCTAGATTTAACAAAATCATGGACAAAGCTAAAAATGACCATGCCAGGAAAAACAGCATGTGGACTAAATGTATATAAAATACTAAAAAATAGCCAAGCTGAAGTAGTAGTAGTACTAATATAATGGAAAACAGTCTGTCCTTGGTAACTATATACTTGAAATGTCTGATATATTTAGAGTCCTCGTGCCTTTTGTCTCTTTCTCAGTATGTCGTGTATAATGTATCTAAGTAGCCCTCCATTTCGAGTACTGCATGAGCAGACACGAAAAGGCCTTTCGAGTGTGACCTCTTGTCCATACATCTCCTTTGCAGCTATCAGTATCACTGTCCGCCGTCTAGCGTACTGTCGGCTCGTGTTGGGGCTCCTCTGGTATAAAACAGCAGCCAATTGTCAGAGGGAGAACAGGCTGGCGTGACAGAGGTGGAAAGCTAATGAAGTTATTTGACGGCAGCCCTGGCCACGGAGCGAGAGGTGAGGCGCAGTGGACAAGCGCCTGGCAGCTAGACGGATGAGGCGCAAGATAGAAGCAGGAGGTGTGTCTGTGTGTGTGTGTGCGTGCGCGTGTGCGCAGGCAAGAGAACAGCAATGTATGGAGTGTTGGTGGCAGGTGTCAGAAGGCTGCGATAACACGCAGACAAACCGATAGCGTCGTCAAACCACCGCGAGCTGGAACCGGCTCACGCAGACGAGATGGCCAGTCACCCAGAGACAACCTCCACCACCACCCCCCATCTGCTTCTCGGCTCTGTGCTCTCCTCACAAGATGACGTGCGAGAAAGTGGACACTTGTCTCTGTGTTGTGTTTGTGAAATTCTGACAGACAAAAGGCTGGAGTGTGAGTGTTTGGCGTCGTAGGCTGAATTGTTACTTCTGCTGCTTTGTTGTTTTGGGAGTGCTTGTTCTTTTTTGTGATGGAGCTGGAGAGGAAGAAAGATTACCATGCACAATTGACCATCTGACAAATATGACAAATCTGAACATCAATTCCTCAGGGGTGGTCACAAAAATGTACAGGTAATGTTTTACGTATTATTCAAGCATAGTTCATCAAACTATTAAACATGAAGTGAACGTTAACGTTTGACAAGTATTGCATTTCGTAATAAATTACTTTTTCTAGTTCTATCGTCATGTTCACCATGAATCCGTGAATGATTTTGATATTGTTCCCACTCTTGGTGGAAAAACACTATTTATAGTTGCTAAAGCTTCAAAAGGTCATTGGAGTGGTGTGACATAGTTTTCCACGTCCTATGAGGCCGTATACAGTTGTCCCTCGCTACACCGCAGTTCTAACACCACACCTTCACTCTATGGTGTTTTTCAAAATTAATTAATTATTAAAAGATTGTAGTTTCATAGTTGACTATGACCTATTATTAGTGAAAAATATTGAAAGACAAGTCATAGTCATAGGTAGTATTCTGGTCACTAGGCGTCAATGCTACATTGATGAGGCATTACCTTAACTTGCACTGCACAGTGTCAGCCATGGTCCAACGTGACATAGTGAAAACGTTCTCCAGTTCCATGTGGAAGTGGTAAGTTATTGGCTTCTTTCTTTGTCTTTCTTCCCCACTCATTTTCAAAACCCTTTCTTAAGTGTAGAATAAATAAATAGGGGGCTACCGAGTTAGCGCAGTAATTTGCAATTTTTAAAGCGGTGGCCGCCTCGTATGTCCCGACAGAGATCCCGTAGCTTGCGTGTAAGAGGTGCGCAATGTAGTGTAAAAAAGCCAGCTGCTACAACAAGGAACTTTCCCAACGCTAGCGTGTGAGTTATGTTTTATTGTCACTTATCATGACTACTGCATTAGGTCATACGAGTATAATGGTGGCTAAAGGCGTGTTATTTAATGCCTAGAGGGCCCAGTTTTTAGAAGGTCATTTAAAAGGTTTTCTGTGCTCTAAGTAAAACTCTTCCATTTATTAATATTGAATCCTACTTAGCGAAAATTCACTTATCGCGGTCAGGTCTGGAACCAGTTAACAGCGATAAACAAGGGGCAACTCATCTATCAATTTTTGGAAATTCTTCAATACACAAACTGATATTAGATCACTGAAAATGTATTTTTAGTGTACCAGGTATAGTTTTCATCTTTTTGGGGAGGTCACATGTTGACTTGGCTATATTTTCACAATAGTGTGATTTTTGTTTTATTTTTTGTGTTTAGGGTTTCTTCGATTGACTATCGATCAGTCCAGGGTTTCCAGGGATATGCTGCAGAGAAAATGTAACGATAATTCAGGGTTGTATCGTTGTCCTGGATAAGTTTTTATTAGGGCAATCTAATATGCATTACATCCTCTAGTTGCTCATTTATTTCCATGTGTGTTTGTAAAGTAGGGACCAAAAGTCCTGTCCTCGTCTGATCCAACATGGTCCGACACGCTTCTAATTAGAGCACGTCCTTCCAGGTGCTGACCAGGTTATACTTAGCTTGCCCGCTGACATCTGACTATGTGACATTTCCAGCTGGTGTGGGGTGCAACCCTGCAACCACTGCCCGTGAACTTGAAGGTCAATGTAGCAACGCCACAACCATGCACCTCCCCTTGCTTATCTCCCTGTTGAACTACACCCCCGACCTGCCATAGTGTGGCACTGTGGCATCACAGGATGCCGCATAGGTGGTCAGAACACCAAGCCCTCTACCCCTTCCAGCATCGATCGTCATTAATCAAAAGGGCCGGAGTCGGCACAGATGGATGATGCGGGCGGGGGGCGGCTGGCCTATGGTGGTTAGCGATGTTAGGTCAGGTGGGAGAGAGGCCACTGGACCCACATCTGACCATAAATGATGGCATCTCTCTCAATTTTGCCGCCCAAAAAAAGACGTCGTAGTCACAGTTCCTCTCCAGGAGATAACAGGGATTTTGGTCAAAGTCTGAATTGTCCAGTGTTGGAGGTTACACAGTTGCCATGGCCCTCAGAACATTCCTCAAACTCTCAAAAGCTGTTGTCTATCTAAAAATCTTTGTTTAAGCTTGTGTGTGTAATGGGACATGACAAAGAGATACAAAGACGAGTTGTTCTTTTCTTGGCGGCTATCAGAGGTTGCTCCGTGGCTAATTATTAATTATTCATCTAAGGCGGATTAGACATGGCCCAGTTTCTCTTGAAGATGTCTGTAAAGCTGCATGTGACAGCCACACTCCGCCAAGCAACCAAGCGAGGCTGCACCTTACAGAGATGCCAGATAAGGATGATCAGGCTCTGATTTGTATCGCAACTTTTGCATCCAATGAGGATTCACACAACGGCAAGTATTGTAGACTTTTAAGAGGGGGGCAAAAGTTGAGAGAGAAGTCATGGAAATAAAAGTGACAGAGGATGAGAATTGGGAATTAGTTGGTGTACCTTTTTTAAAGATGTTTCTCCAAGTGTGCGCCCCAAGAAAACGGCAGGTAGGACCACAGTAACTTAGAGGTATGCTGATAATACTCTACTAAGTTAGAGATAATTTAGTCCTATAAATGCAAACTTGTTAATAAAATATCATCATTAATGTTTGACTTCTTGGACTACATCATCACTGAAACCATTGTTGCAGTAAACAATCATGGAAAAAATTATTAGACAACCCTTGTTTCTTCAGTTTATTGATCCATTTTAATGCCTGATACAACTAAAGGTACTTTTGATTGGACAAATATAAAGAGTTTAATTTAAGAGCTGATATCTAGCAACTTCCATGGTTTTCTTGATAATAGCTAAAATCATTTAAGTTCTTACATGAATAGCTATAGCATTGTACTGCCAAAAAAATATTCTTAGGAGCTATTTTTGTTGCAATTGATATATTTGTCCCAAAAAAGGTACCTTTACTTGTATCAGGCATTAAAATGAACAAGAAACTAGGGTGGTTTAATCACTTTTTCCATGACTATGTGCACTCAACAAAAATATAAGCACAACATTTTTTTTGTTGACTCGACAGCATGATTATTGCACAGGCTGGCCACAATAAAAGACCACGGCATGTGCAGTTTTATCACACAGAACAATGTCACAGATGTCACAAATGTTGAGGGAGCGTGCAGGAGGCAAGCTGACTGCAGGAATGTCCACCAGAGATGTTGCTCGTAAATTGGGTGTTCATTCAACCAACCGGCACCACAACCACAGACCATGTGTAACCCCATCAGCCCAGGACCTCCGCATCCAGTATTTGCACCTCCACAAATCCAAAGAAAACACGATAAATTGACTGGGATGCAAAGGAGATGAACTGTCTTATCCCATTGTCCATTTATAATTGGGTTCTGGACTGTGCTAATTTTTGACAATAGATTCATTGGGATTTTTTGTCGATTTCTGAATTTTTATAAAGCTAAACCCTTCAAGTTCTTGTATAATGTTGGAGTAGTAGGCAGGCACATGGTTTTTGAATATTTGGAGAGTAAGAGTGGTTTAGTGGTCCATTTTATCAAAGCCTTTGACTAACTGCCCTAAAGACCCCAGTGCCTGTTTACACGAGAACGATCTAGCAAAAAAAAACTGTAGTTCATGACATAGACCATTCAGTATTTACTTGTTCCCATCAGGTTTCTTATCCTCCCTTTCAATCTCTTTCCTGTTTGACTACAGCGGCCAACCAGAGAGAGGCACTGAAGTCTCCATTCCACTTAAAGGAAGAGCCCAAAGCGGAGGAAGCCTTGAGTCCCAGACCGGCCTCCCAGTGTCACATCCAGCCCAGCTTCCCTGGGACATTCTGCCAGGACGGGCTACCTGGTGTCCCGGCGGCATCTGAGCGCCCGCGCTCGCTCAAACCCGGTGAAGGAAGTCCCTCGGCTAAGAACAGCTTGCTGAGCCAGGATATCAATGTGAAAGTGGCCTCTGAGTTGCTGATGAAGCTTTCAGGTAGGATGAAGTGTATAGACACACTGCATATACAAAACATGTCCGCGATACTCCTTGAACGCCACGATCCAAGCTTCAGCAAAGTTCAGTGGAAAATGTCAGTTTGTGTAATTCTGCTGACAAGAACAAACAAAAAAAACATGGGTGAAAAACGAAATGACCTCCTTGGCTTGGAGGTATTTCATAAACAGTCACTTGTATAGAAAGAATTCTCAGAGACGGTTCCAGGTCGCGCACTGTCATTGATATTTGCTGTGCTGTTCTGTGGTTTCATCAGCCAACAGCGACTCAGATCTTTAGCTGTTGGCCAGGATGGCTTGTGTGATTTTCATTTGCGGTACACTTTAACCAAGGAAGCACCAGGGTCCTCTCTAAGGTCAGTAGAAGCACATCTATGGTGAAAAGGTATCTTTTTTTCTATTAAGTCTGTTTGAGATACAGCTAGTAAACCTATTCCTATGGGTTTTTTTCCTCAATGTTATAACTTTTCAATCCTTTTCTCATCTGAGGCTGTTTTACTAAACAGATGATGATGGACGTTTTTTGTTTCTGTGCTGCGTACCCCCGGTCAGGCTGTAATACCTCAAAGTGGGTTTAGCCTCTGAACCTTCATGATCAAGAGCAGAAACTAGCCACACTGTAACATTGGATTCACACTTGGTCATCGCTAAATCACTAACACTGCTGCTGCTTGTTTAATCTGTCTAAAGTGACCAGTGAATGCCAGGTCTTGTTGGAGTGTGTTGTTTGACCACTGTGAGTGACTCTCAAGCAATTTAAAAATGTCACTGGGCTAAGGTCAGTGTGTGTACTTGGTATGTCGAAAACATCCAAAAACAATACAATTATACTGTATGACATGTTCACTGTGAACCCTTTGTACCACACGGTACAGTTTGGGAACAGATCTGACACCGGGATGGCAATGTCAGCAGTGAAAATAGTGTGACATCGTAGTAGTGGCCAACAACGAAGGCCATCCAGCATTTGGTGCTTCTTATTTTAGTAAGACGATAAGATGTATTTGAAGGTGTGAGCAGAAAACCCGTGTAGCAGGTAGGGGAGGCCCGAGCCGTACCTCACTGTGCCACACTTTGGAAATCCCTGCTCTAAGGAGTTTGAGTTTGGTCAACAAAGGTTGCAAAAATGAACTGAAGTAACTAATAACCGAACTAAAGCGCAACAACAAACAGTAACACCACAAATTGGTGAACCACTGTGTCCATACAGTAGGTCACATTTATTTACCATTGTTGGCTTTGAAAGTGTCTACTACTGCACTACTGCTTACTATGGACAATGGCTTGAAAGCATTGGCTTTTGTGTGCAGATTAGTTGAGTACATGAATCTTCTAGCATACCACTTCCACCTCTTGTATATGCTTTTTGCATTATTAATTTGGTTCAATATTCATTTGTTATCAACATCTGCACTGACATATCTTACCATCCTGCCGCGTAGCGTAGTCCTTGTTTTTTGTTTTTTTTCCTCCGTTGGCCTACAGTGTCTCTGCAAGGTTGACCCAGGTTAAAGAAAGACGCTGAAACGTTCATCTGCCTCCCTCTCCCCCGTGCTCGTACTGTCCTCAGAGTGCAGTGCCTTTCCATTGCCATGGCAACAGTGGGGGCGGTAGATGGAGAGGATTGTGGAGAGTGACAGCCTTGACAAGAGTCTGGACCCTGAAGTGACCCCGGGGTGGGGGGAAGGGAAGCAGAAGGCCGGTGCGGAGGGGAAGGGAGAAGAGCCAGGGAAAGGTCAGCGCCTTCACAGTCACATGTGATTACAGTCATGAGGTTCAAGGGCATCCAACACAATCACCTCTCTCTGTCCACTGTTAAAAGGTCAGTGGCTGAGCACCATAATGCAATAAGGATACATAATAGGCAAATCACATCTTGGCCAGAACACACAAGACTCTTATTTCCTCCCTTTCCTAGTCAACTTGTACAGGAAGTCAGCACGGCCTAATTAAATGCCTGCCGCTCACTCATCCTCGACCGTGCCGCCGTTGAACAGTCAGCATGTGCAGAGTTGTCATCATCACTGCCATTCTGCGGTAACATGAGTTGCATCATCCCTTTTTTAACTAGGTCACTTCTAACCCCCTCCCTTTCTCTCTTTCTTATCAAACATTGGATGGTCATGTTTGAGTCGCTCGGCTCTCGCAACCTCCCCCCCACATCTGTTCAAAACCAGGCTGCTGGTGTCTGGGGGCTAATTATACCGGGCTAAATAGTCCCCGGCGCCAGCGGCTAAACGTGCGCCAGCAGATGGGCACTGGTGTTGCGGGGCAAGTGGAGGGAGGTATGTAAGGGAAGGGTGGCCAGATTGAGCCGTACGGGGGCCCTAGGTGGCGCCCCGGCAGACTGGCATCATGTGGGTAACAGCCGTGCCACCCACTCACCAGCTAGCCGCCACCACTATAGGTGTGAAATCACACTTTGTACTCGCTTAGCTCCTTAGGAACAGGCCCGCCGTCTCTTGAGACTTTACTGGCATGCTGTCTCTTTCGTTACTGAGCAAATTAAAAGCAGGCTGACCACCATGGAGCTTATCAGTTTCCAGTGATGATTAAAAAAATGACCTTTATAGAGTTGAAACCACAAAAAACATATACCAAGTGTTGAATGGAACGTACTAGTGGAAATAGTAAATACCAGTGGCTTCATGACAACTACACAGCAACAGTTGATAACATCACTTGAGACAGCCGTATAGCTTGCAAAATTTTCTCATTTTGCATGAAACTTTAAATAGCGTGTCTTCTGCATTTTCTTTTGCTTTTTGTGTTATTTTGAGGGTATAGTGATGGCAAAGTGGAAAAAATAATTGTACACACTAGGTAAGGCTGCACAAAAAAATCGATTCACACTGACATGCGTTCTAATTTCTAAATGACAATTTAAAAAAAAAATACTTAACAAACACTGCCTTTGTACTCAAGGACTCATGCGGCACTGTTATTGGCATGATGGCCGACGCTTCCTCCTGCACTCCCCGTCCCCCAGTAAGCCTTGCCAGCCGAGGCAAGTTGGCCCCACTGCCCTGGTTCTACCCGCTGATGGACGAGGGTATAACGAGGGTGAGAAAACAGAGTATCACCCATAGCTGGCGGGAGGAGCAATTGCATTTATTAATTGACTTTTCTTTTGTCTTGTCTTTATTACGTGCATGAGTGAGTGTGCCATGCTTTTGACTTGATGGATTATTTTCAGTCTTTCTATTCATTTCTATTAAGAAAGACCTGTCCTAAACAGTCTTTCCGGGACCTCCAATGAAGAACGACATTAAGTTTATTTAAAGCAGAACAAGACATTGAGGTTTTAATCATGATGATAGTACTAATAATAATATAAGGTGGGATGTCTTTAAAATGTAAGCACATGGCCCTGAATGTGGTGTGCATGTGTGTGAAGAAACTGTCCCAGAGAATCTCAGTTCTCAGTCTCAATTCTATGCAAGGAAATTGTGATTCACAATTGACTACAGACCCACCATCCACCTATACAAGCCTGGAGTTTGTATTGCAGAGAAGTTGTGCACCAAACAAATACACACATTAGCACTCAGTAACATCCTCAGATCTTACCTTTATGCATTCCCACATAGTACCAGCATTTGTGATGAAATATGAAAGAAAAACAGGGGAAAATACAGTGCTGTACAGTAGTCTGTGCAGCATGGGAGAAAGATAGATGCGTTCAAGGGCCGTCAAACAAACTGGGACAGGTCACCGCCTGCAACAAACAACATGAACTTTAACAACCTCCGACTATATATTATTTTTTAAATAAAATAATGGCCCACATTTCCAAATTTATATAAATTACCATAAAATCTGATGTAGTTGTTCACAAATTATATGTTTTTTTATTTTTGTAAAATGCTTGTTTGTTTATCACTGCACATGAAAGTTTCCCGCAGCCCAGTGGTTGGAGACCCCGGCCTTACAGCATGCTTGGGAATATGATGTGCTCTTTTACACATTTGAAAATACTGTAAGAATGCCATGTTTATAGAGTTGGCTTCTTTGTTTTATAATGTAAGATTCATGTCTACATCAAGAAATGTAACGGTGTAAATGTATTGAATCGTTCTGTTTTTCAAAAATACGTTTTTGAATCGTATCATAACCCGTGTATCTAGATGCGTATCCAGTTGTCTATCACAAAGAGAATAACATCCCTACTAGTCAGTTACTGAGTTTTCACTGTATATTATCAAAATATGAAATGTAGTGCCCTCGCATGACAGGATTTCACCATCTATATAACACACGCACATGCACACACATCATGCAATGTAATCATCTGGCTATGTAAATTGACAACAGTGTCGGTAATCTGGTTCATGGTGTCCTCGCCATGCCCCCTCGGCGTGCCTGCTCGCCTCTCCCGTTAGCCCCCACACTCCCAACCTTAGCGCCCCTCTTTCTATCGCTGCCTTTAAATTGAATCCACAGAAAACCTGCATTTTCCCCTCCTTGTTTGTTTGTTTTTTTTTTTCTGAGCTGCTAGCTGTGCAAGTGACTGTCACTTCCTCCTTGACCTTATTTGGTGGCGCCTTAGTGCTTGTTCATGAGCTGCAGCGAGCACTTTATGTTTATGGCCACTTTACAAAAGGTTGAGGCTCTTTATGAGTTGTTGATCAAGCATGCGGCCATTTGTGGCATCGGAAGGTGCCGGCAGTAACAAGCTGGTTCCGGCATCGGCGGTAGGAGCTGTAGCAGCAGCAGCTGTGTGTGAAGTCTGCAGGCTCCCACATGACATGTCGTCTCCTACACTGCAGCCTTTGAAGCGCATGAACTCTTCACCCCTGTCTGAGCAGGTCGGCGAAAGAGCGGCAGAGTGGAGGAAGGAGATGGGTGGGGGATAGAAGTATAGAGGGATGCGGAATAACAGAGCAAGGACAGGGGTAAGACTTGGATATAACAGGAGTAGGAGGGGGGTGGGTGGTGTTGTCACTTCGGATCGAGCCATTCCATCTCCCTTCTGTCGTTCCACAGCTCTTCCCCTCTCATCCTGCTCTCTTCATTCCTCTGCCTTACCCCCAGGTGTTCTTTTTCTGGCACCGTTTGACAATGTTTTCCCTCTCTTCACCCTTTGCTGCTGCCTCCTCCTCCTTGGCCTGTCTCCCACGCGGCCACCCCGTCCAGGTTTTCATACAAATACACGTGGGGCAGCAAATGCACTTGGCAAGCATTAAGTTATTAATGACTTTCTTTGTCCAAGTGCAAGCCTAGACGCTATATAGTTCACTGAAATGGTTGTCAAAGGCGACACAGAAGTCAGAAACACAACAACCTCAGGCAATTTCCAACTTCGTAGTGGACTTTTACAGTACATGACACCGTATGTATAGTGTGTTTATAGCGCTTTAGCACTGGCACACATTCTTGTAGGTTTCATAAAATGTGCAAATATGCCAATCTATGATTGTTTCGCTGTAATAGGATGGCAGTATCTGCATCACGTAGGTAATTACCCTGACATCATCGAACAACACATACAGTCGTCCGTCGTCCAATTGCGGTTAGAATTTTGCAGCTTCACTCTGTCACGGCTTTTCAAAATACAGTCGTCCCTTGCTCCATTGCAGTTCGGACATCGCTCCCTTATGCTATCACTTTTTTTAAAAAAAGAATAAATTATCGATGTTTCATGGTTGACTACAGAATATTATTAGTCACAAAACAATGCAGGCGCGTTTTGAAATGTCTGTTGTCCCATCAATTAAGCTCAGACATATTACTGTCAACATTTTTTGAGACCAAAAAAAACACTGTTATAATATACTCCACCCATCTTCTATGCCACTTAACCTCGCTAGGGTCGCGGGGGTAAGCTGGAGCCTACCCTAGCTGACTTTAAGCGAGAGGCAGGTACACCCTGGACTGTTCGCCAGTCAATCACAGGGCACATATAGCCAAACAACCATTCCCACTCACATTCATACCCATTGACAATTTAGAGTTGCCAATTAACTTAATATGCATATATTTGGAATGTGGGCGGAAACCGGAGTACCCGCAGAAAACCCACACACAGGAAGAGCAGAACTCCACACAGAGACGCCCAACGGAGAGTCAAACCCAGATCTCCTGACTGTGTGGCCAACATGCTAACCACTAGGCCACCGTGTGCCCCATACAGCTCAATGTTTTTCTCTTATCTTCTACTATGTCTACTACCTTTTGATATCTATAATAATAATAATAATAATAATAATAACAATTATAATAAACTACATATATATTTAAAAAATTTGATATTATTTGTGTTATTAGTATCAACATTTTAGCTTTTTCTAGTTACATTATGCCTTTTTGCTTTATTTTTCCACTTTTGCTGGGTTTTTGTTTATTTCTGCATTGAACCACATTCCACAGATTGCCCCTGCCCCACACTTTGGACACCTTTGCATATTTCTCCAGGAAGGCGTGGTGCAGCAAGGCGACAGAGGATTGCGTTCAAACTCTACTTTCTTGGCTCTATTGGTCAGGTGCTGGGTTGCGTTGTGGAGGTTTTTTTTTTTTTTAACAGCTCACAGACATGCATTGCACGGCATTACGGAGATGGAGCTCACTCCCGCTCGTCTGCTCGGCGGATTCTTCAACTTTGTTGATGGCTTTTATTTAATTATCTAATAAATGCATGACGCTATGCATACACTTACCCTCCCCTCTAAAAGCTCGGGAACACCTACAGGTTTGGGAACACCCAATAAATGCATGACTCAAGAAACACCTACACTCCCCTCCCCTTTTGACATGGTTATGGATCAATTTGTGGTATGATTTAGAATATATGACTTTTTTTATGACGTCTTAGGGCCCTATATAATCAGTTCTGTTTTATTTTCTCCCAAATGATATTTTTTTTCCATTTAAATTTTTTAGAATTCCATGTTTTACCTTTTGCACTTATTTTACTAGCATAGAGTGTGTGCTCTTTGGGTTAGTGAATAAAATGTGCATGAATGAAATACAAAAGTCCTTACATTTATTGATGCAATACATCGTTGGCCCTACTTTGCTGAAATTCACTTATCGCAGTCAGGTCTGGAACTAATTAACCGTGATAAACGAGGGATTACTCTATTCAAATTTGTTGAAAATATACTTACACTTCAAACTCTTTGTAGGCACAAAAATATTTCTGTCGCGTCAATCTGTTTGCCTTCCGACATGTTTTGGTATAACAACATACTGTAAATGGTAGTACTATGCACATCTGACGACTTCTTAGGTTTGTTGCCTAACTTTTGACCACTGGACTAAAGAGTATAACACTTAAGATATTTTCATTATTAAATGGTATCATAAACCGTTTATTGTTTCACCCTGCCAACAGCCAGTAGCCTCACCATCTATAAGCATAGGGAAGCACAACACAATAGAAGTAAGCGGGAAGGTTTGGATCGCAGATAACAAACTGAACAAGGTTGCATTGCTAAGGCAGAGAAGCAAGCTGAAAGGAACAAACATCTAAATCAGTGCTTTTCAAATATTGGGGCGGGTCCCCCTGGGGGGCGCAAGAGGAGGGGGGGGGGGGACTTTCCCTATCAGTGTTGTTGGGAGACAAAAACGCAATGCCACCATTGCAAAGAAAGCACGCAACTTAAGGAAGCAGAAGAAAATTCAAGGCACTTAGACGGCCAACTGTAAAATCTACATCAAGTTAATTAAATGGTGGACCAGAGGAAGCCAAAGTACTAGCCGGTTAGTTTCATCTTCTTCTATTGTTTATAACCCTAACCCTATTGTTTCACATTATGTTTCTGCGGAAGGTGAAGTATGCTTCTCTTGTGCTAACTACAGTAACAATACATTGAAAAACACTTTGATTGCACTGAAGTACGGTTTTGTTTAGAGACTTGATGCTCCATTTTATTTGTTTTTATTGGCATGTGTTTTTTATTTATTTTTTCTTAACAGAGACGGGGTCTATTTTCTGTTGTGTTTGGTTATGATTGGGATTGTTAATTAAGTGCAGTTTTTTTATTTTCGTTGGGGTTGTCGTGTTTGTTTAATTTATTATATTGTTTGTTTAATTTATTGTATTTGTATCCCAATTACAATGTTAAATACTCTTGAGAAATTAAAGTTTATTGCTTTTGATACAGTGTACTTCCATTATTATGCTATATATTATCATTACATTAATGGAAAAAATGGTCTCAAAATAAGGTTAACAATAATATTGTTTATCGGCAATAATTTGTTGGACAATTATCGTTCAGCAATTTGTTATTGTGACAGGCCTACTGATTAAAATCCTTTTACATGTTCTTGCGCTAAAGAAGCATAGCAAATTTTGGGATCCAACGGGAGCAGTTTGCAATTTTTAAGACCTCCGACTCTGAGGTCCGTAACACGCAGCTGCAGTCTCCCTTTCAGTTTGAAATACTCAGAAGACTCGCAATAATTAACTGTGCACTTGCTAAAATGGATGTTTTACAGTTTTTTTAAACAGCTGCTTGTTATAAAAGCGCTTGTTTTAAACTTTCAAAGTCCTGTTTTAGGGTTTTTGGGGGTTTTTTGGCTGCCTTATGCATTGTAGTATCATTCGAGATTAAATAAGAGTAGATTAAGCAACGTGGACAGATGTATACCTTACATTTTAACGACTTGTTGCCCATGCATGGTAAATACTGTTGTAATTAGTCTGAATTTGAGTAAATAGTGAATAATATCCCAGAAGTGAGAGTCTATATATATTGAAGTAGGGTGAAGGCATAAGAGGACTGCTTTTTTATGGCAATAGAACATTAGGTCACAATCCAAATGGAAAAAAAAGTATTATCAGTGTGGGAGTGAGGCAGTATTTTTATTTTTTTTATGTGGTGACAAGTAGACTTTTTGATACGGGATACATGTAGCGAGAGTGTCCTCAATCAGATACCCCCCCACAGCCCACCGCCTGCAACGCACCATCTCCGGGTAACGCTTGTAAACATGTTTGTGTCGGGAGTGGGGAGTTCAAGTTCACGCCGTGACATTTAGTACGTGTTTTTCTAGCACAGCTCTTGCTCGGGCCTCTGTTGTTAAGGCTGGCGATCCAATGACGGATGCTCGTGCGTCCTCTGGTTGACCCCCTTACAGTGTAATGCCCCCTTAAAGCCCACAAAACACACTCCCCCCCACTGACACTGCCGGCACCTCTCGCCTCCTCTGCTTTGCCCATCCAGCCGCCTCTTCTAGGTTACTGCTGGCCAACCCAGACCACCTGATTAGGGGATTAGCGAGCGTTTGATGGTTGTCAGTGTCACCCTCTCCCAGCCCCCCTACCCTGTTTGTACTGCCGTCCTGACACCTAGACTTACAGGAGCACACCAACTAGGCAGGGTGTTTTTTTTGTTGTGTTTTTAAGCCTGCGTTTCTATATTGTTATTAAACAGCATTAAAACCTGACATTTTGGTTGGTGTGAAGGATGAATAAATTAACTTTGGACATTTTTTAACATAAATTTTAACCTCAGAAGTGAGGTGAGGTTGGCGCTGCCTCTGCATTTTTTGTCATAATTTGATTCATGTTTTGTGTGTTAATAGCAGTACTGTACAGTCGTCCCTCATTTATTACGGTTAATCGGGTCCAGACCCGACCACAATAAGTGAATTTCCGGAAAGTAGGATTCAATATTAATAAATGGAATATTTTCATAGTTAGAGCACAGAATACCATGAATACATCCATCTAGACAAGAAATAACACCCCAATTGTCACCTTTATACTTGTATTACCCAATAGAGTAGACCCAGTAATAGAAAATAAGCCATCTTAAAAACAAATAACATTAGATAGACTCACACGTTGACAGTGTACTTCCTGGTAGCTATTGTCTCATCAATGTAACGTTACTGACACCTCACGACCAGTGTATAATACTACTCAACTGCCACTGTTTATGGTTAAGGAGAGACTCACAATGCACTTCAACGGCTTTATTATCAAGCAGAGAACACATGTGATGAACATTCACAGTGTCACAAAACACTCAGTTGACAAGAAAATACACAAGATTTGACCGTTACTTTTACAAAAAGTACAATGAAGAAATAGAAAAAACACATGACAATATATTGCAATCTACTAATTTAATTTCTACTACGTTACATTGCATTGCTCCTCACAAGGCTACACTGTGTATGCTAACACCTAGTGGCCCCACCTTCACCCACCGAGACAAAAAGATTGTGTGACTGAAAAAGGGCTCACTCCGTTCATGGCGTTGTTCTATGGAGTAAATGCACCAAGGTGCAGAAACCAATGCACATAGTGAACCTTCTTCCCGCCTGTTTGGAGGCGGGAGAGGACAACAGACACGCCATGCACATGGCAATATATTGAGGCCGGTAAAATGATCGAGTTCATTTTCATTTTTTGTGTGATTAATTCATTCATTTATTATCGTCCCATGCCAAGTACCCACGAGACAGGTTTTAATCTCAGAAGATCTTGTGACACCCCTAGTGTCAGGGTTAGTGCCCCCTCCCACTGCCAAATTCATATGTTCCAGAATTGTTGTCAGCAGCCCCCTCTCACTAATGTTTTGTCTCTCGCCTGTCACCGCATGGCAACGCCTCCTGCCATGACTATACATGCCAGATTTTGTTTTTGGACACTTCCATTAGTGTTACTGTGCTAAAGCCACCAAGTTATTTTATTAGAGACATAAGCAATGCTAACATCTGCATTAAGAAAAGACCACCTTTAAAACAGCTTTCTTGAAATAGGTTTAACGGCTTGTGTGTAATGTCCCCTAAGAGAGTAGGGTCTGTGTTTGATGGGCTTGAGGCATTCCTAAAAGATGCCGTCTCCCTCCCCAAACTAATTTTAGCAGCCTTTCCCCTTTTTCCTCTCACCTTTTAACTTGCCAAGGGAGTCGAATGTTTTTGGTCAGTGAATCCAATCATTGATGAGCTGAAAAACATATGTCCGCCTGCCTCTCGCTATCAACAGCATTTTGGCCGTGAGGTTCACATTTGAGTGTTTTATTACTTTGCTGCTTTTTTGCCTCGACAGACGTGCACAAGTTGCCAAAACCATGTCCACCCCCACCCTCCCCAAACCACTGTGTGACCTCCTGGTGCCCTTTTGAACTAATAAACGCTCAGCGCCATGCTAACCAGCTCAGCTCAGGATTTATAGGGGATACTGATGTTTGGACTTCTCCTTGGATTTTCTTCTTTTTGAGCTCTAATTCCATTCATTCACCATCTTTTAAAGCAAATTATTAATGGGATTCACAGGGAGAGGGTGTTTAAGTTGTATATAGTGGAATAACCTTTTTATATTACCAGTTCAGTTGAAGTGTATGTGTGTAATGAATGCCAGCTCATGTGGCTGTGCGTTTGTACTGTAATGCCCCCGCGTGTGGTCAAGGACTGATAGTCACCGAAGTACTTTCAGTCGCTTTATTAACACGCGGAAACACAACCCACAGTCATCACGTTCACCCAAGAGCTGCAATTGGACACAACTCGAGTCCAGTCACTCACACGCAGAATGCAAACATGAGCTCACACAGCCAGCTTCCGTCTTACTCGCCAACGTCCCACGTCACTCACCAGGCACTGCCTTTTAAAGGCACACGCTAATAGTCACAGATATTAGAGTGCGGTGTGTAGGCCTCACAAAAGCCCCAGTCTTTTGGATCAGTGCTTACAGTGCTTGACTGTGGATGATTAGTTATTATTATGGGTGCACTGATTTACAATTTTACTGATCACTGATCTTTAAAAACCCTGACCTGCCGATTTTGATTTTGTCTGATAGACTTTTTTTTTTTTTTAAATAACCGACAGCATTCACCTTAAATGTTCCAATCTTATTTTGTTGAAAAACATTGAACAATACCTGTGAAACAATACAAACGTGTTGTTTTAACTGCACATGTGGTGGCTCTCGCAAATATAAATGAAAAGTTTAGAAAATGTCCAAACTACTAAATCAGTGGTTCTCACTGGTTTGGCTGCAGGACCCACCATTACCATTAAATGACAAGCCGAGACCCTAAGTGAATTTTTTACCTCAAATGTCTTATATTTAATGAAAAGAAAGTGCAGTTTAAATTTGACGTAGTGCAAAACCATCTTAATGATCATTTTCATACTTACAGATGTATACTTACAGAGAGAGGCTCAATAAGATACAGGACTTGCACATTAAACACACTTGCATAAAAAAACAACTCTTCACAATAAAAGCGCTAGGTTATTTTTTTTTATTGTTTTGCCGAGGCAAATACCCACGACCCAGTAGTTGAGAGTCACTGTACTAAATTATATCATGTCATATCCCTTTTATTTTTTACATTTGAAAAACAAACAAACTTACACGACAGGCTACAACTACAAACCTGATTTGAGTCTCTTACCAAAAATAAAGCGCATAGCGAGCGAAAATGGATGATCGTCCAATGCCATGAGCGCCATCACAAACAGCGAGCCGCTTTAGCCGTAGCTCAGTTACTAACTGTCAGTCTGGCAGAGCAAAACGGGACAGTGGTTGACGTTCAGACTGTTGTGGCGGTAGACAAGATTGGCGAATAAGATCAGTTTCATGTGCCAGGATTGGATGATCGCCGATCCCCCAAAGTTTAGGAAATTGATGCTGATCGATCGGTGCATTATGTGCTTGTGAGCTAGGGCAAACAACAAATGTATTTGTATATGCCGTTTAAGATTGATATATAGCTTATAAACTGGCATATTCTTATTCTCCCAGGTCCTCCGACGTTGCCCAATGATTGAGTCAAATACATCCAGGAAAATAAAGCTGTCCAGATATTTAAATTTAATAATCAGATTCTTGTTCCGCAGGTAACAGCATGAGTAATAACAAGTCGTGATTGAGTGGCGCTCATTTAACTCAATTAACTGTCATCTAGTAAACTGGATATGGTAGCAGAAGTTGTTGCTTTTTAGTCGCTTGTTTTTTTGCAGGCTGGACAAACAACCCATGGGGCAACTTGAAATCTGCCCAGATTAGAAAATCGACTGACTCCGAATTTGGCTTGAAACTCACTACATTTCCTTGATCTACTCTGATCGGAAATTAATCATCAATTCAGAATCTCTGTCTGAATGTTCTGAACTCCTGTTTGTACGACTGTGTTGTATTGAGCCGCATGTTGCTGCCTGGAGAAGTTGTGCCATAGTGAGGATGTAGCTCAACTTCTTGTTGCTGATGTCTTGTTGTTCTTCTTTAGCTTTGATGATCAACAGCATCTCTGCTGGTCACAGCCAAGTATTGCACTCAGTTACTTCAAGACACAATTAATCCACAGTTAGCTGTAGCGGTTAATTCACCAAGCAGTGAAGTTTAAACATACTATCACTACCGACAAAAACATAGCAAAAGTCGTGAAAAATACTAAAATTACGACTAAATATTTTGCATCCTGCTATTTGGGTGCCAACTACAGGGTAGGGCACTGCTGTGTGTTCAATGGTTGACAAAAATTGGTTACTACCGTGTTGTGTCACAAATGGAATAAACACAAAAAAGGCATGTTTTTCCTGACCAAATCTTGTCCTATCCTCCGTAATAGTTTATTTACCGTGTGACTTCTTCTTTCTTATTTATTTTCAGGTCACATTATGTGACCACATTGTGACGTCATGCTATTTATGTAGCTGATGCGGCCATCCCAAAATGATCTCTTACTGATAGTGACACTGAAAACAGAGCTCTATGACAGTGCAAAATTATTACCTCCGCTAAGGAGGTTATGTTTTTGGTGGCATTTATCTGTTTGTTTGTGTTCACAATAACTTGAAAAGTTCTGAATGCATTTGGATGAAATTTGCAGGAATTGTCGGAAATTGGAAGAACTGATTAAATTTGGGGGGTGATCCGCATCATCATCTGGATGCAGGAATTTTTTTTTAAAGGATTCTTTAACATTTGGAGATAAGACCATTTTTGACATTTGTGCATATAGCTCCACAAAAATGGTCAGAGCACTTACAGAATAAGTTTCCAACAGGTTCTGCAAAATATCAACGACTGATCCAGATAATGGAATAATTCTAGATACTATGATCCAGAATATGAAAAAATAGGGAACCTTTAGAATTTTCATCATAGGAAGACTACAAATTAAGATATAAACATGCAACAAACACCATTATATATATCCAAGACACTGTGGAATCTGGGTTGTGCCAACTGATTTGTTGTACAGTATCTTCAAAAGTAGATCCAGAAGAAACCCGCCATTACGGAAAATGTGATTTTTGTGAATAACCACTGAACTAATATTGATATCATTATGAATCCAAATGCTAATGGGATGTTTTCATGGTCAAGGAATCTAAATATAAAATAAATGTAGGACTAATATTTAAGGTCTAAATCAGTTGTGAACATTACGTCGATCGCGAGCTACCGGTAGATCACCAAGGTTGTTTGGGTCGATCGTGTAAACGTTACTTTGTAGTTGTCATATGACATCAGTCAGCTGACATTAAGCTCCCCTCCTGATTCGCGCTTGCTCCCCTGCAGCGTTTCAAGCTACACACGAAGATGCAACTTTCATCTTTATTATTGTGATTATGGATGAAATAACTCAGCGGTAAGATGTCTATATCTATAACAAAAGTTATCTGTTCACTTGTAGTGGCTAGTTACGTAGAAAAAAAGTGTATTGTTTACTGGCTTTGCTTGGCGTCATGAACTCTCCTACAGAAATCATCGTTTTCTACACGTTCGCCTCTTAAACTATTATTTCATGATGAAATTAAAAATGTGCCCATTGGTGAAACCTTTTCAATATGTTGCCTTGACTTGGGCTGCATTGTCTTTTGCATCATCATTTTAAATTCTTGTATATGGGAAATGTTTGATAGCAAATGCTAACTGGATGTAATACATGAAGTGTGTGCCCTAATGAACGTTACATAGCTAATGTGACTGACATATTACCAGTACTCAGCTTATGTACACAACTATTTAGGAGTTGTGGAATGATCTTTATTTCCATATTGAAGTGAATTATGATAGCAACTACTTTGATTACCTGTAAACTTTGAAAATGTGAATGTGAAATACTAATCATTAATATTTACAATAGAATTTCAGAGTTTACTGGTGACATTTTTATATGTTTTATAGAAAGAGGTAGATCATTTTGACTTGTACTTGCAGTGCGTGCACTCCTGATATACATGTATAATGTACATAAATACGTACTCATATTTCTAAAAAATAAATAAAGTAAATTTATATACTTCCTATATTTATAGTAGTAGGTAGATCTTTGGGACTTGGTCATTTTAAAAGTGGCTCGCAGGCTAAAAAAGTGTGACCACCCCTGGTGTAAATCATAATATGGGGGGAACTACGGCGCTTGGCGGAGGTCTGCGCTCTCCAAGTGCTTTTCTAGTTCAGTATGCATAACTCTTAAAAATATGTAAGGTAATGGTTTTGTCACTCAATGTACTTTTACTGCAAGGGTTTTCTGTTTTTACGTACTTCAATTTACATGCAGGAACGGGCATAATCCTGTTGCATGGCGGTTGAAGCACTTACATTCAAAGCTGTCCTTTGGGTCGTTCCTCCTCTGCAGAGAACAACAAAGATGCCCACTTCCAGAAGGTGAAGGTAAAAGCAGAGCCCATGGAGGTGGACCCGGCCCCCGCAGAGCTCACTCCGCCTGCTTCTCACCTGCTGGCCTTCAGCACTTTAGGGGCGAGTGAGAAGACCGAGCCCATGCTAGAGCCTCTAGCTCGCCCCCAGAAAGACCTCTTCTCCCAGGACATCTCGGTCAAAATGGCCTCCGAACTCCTCTTCAAATTGTCAGGTATGCTCCTGCCAGGCACAACACCTACCCCTCCGTCAAACACGCCAACACACACGGATGCTCGCCTTCTCTTTTGTCCTCCTCCTATACAAGTGATACTTCACTGTAAAACCTCCATGCTTTCATTTCCATCCTCTGGTGGCGCCGTGGTAAAGTCAAGGACATGTGACTTGTAATACCATCCTGCCTTTTTACGTGACATTGACGCGGGCAGACGACCATTGTTTGTGTTTCTACATTAAGACGCAGCCTTTGTGTGTGTCCGCGGCCCACACGGTTGTGTGGTCAAGCTTGTCGTCGGGGGGCTCACTTGCTTGTCGCTAAAGTCTCTTCTGACTAAATTCACACATGGCTAGCTTTAGCACATAGCTTTGCATACGCACCTTTACTCACATGCTATGTCCCCGCGGGGAGTGGTGTCTGTACAAATGCCCCCCCCCCCCCCCCCCCCCCCCCCCAAAAAAAAAACGTTCTGTCTCCCTTGACTCGTTTTCAGACATGCCAGCTCAAGCACACTTGGCTGCACACGCTCACCCCCCCGCTCCCCTTCTCATCTTCCTCCCTTTACATTTCTCCCGTGCGGCATCACCATGGCAACATGGAAAGAGACCTCTGTCCTTGGCGAGCTGTGTGACAGAGTGGGGTATTTGGTGTGGAAAGGAGGGGGGAACGTAGTAGTAGGATGAGATGTAAAACCATTGGGGGGGGGGTGAGGGTACGCAGGATGCCCACTGAGGGAGGGAGGCCAGGGCATCAGTGGCAAACGCCCCTCCCCCCTTCGTCCACAATAAAGGAGAGGGGGGGCTGCAACAGAGCGGGCGGCTGTCACACAATGAGCAATCAATATGAATTACCCAGAGCAGTAAGACCTCAGAGACGCATCAGTAGCAAGGTCGCGGCGAACGCCGAGAATGCTTGCAGCTTTCAAATTCACTTCATCTCCTTGAAACTCGCACATCACACTTCTCTTTTTGTCTTCACATGCACTTGAAAGTGGTGTTTTAATTAATACATAGAAACCTGTTATTATCCCACTAAATGTGAATCGGGCAAGGCGAGAGAGGTTGTTTGGATCATTGCTCGCTAGTTAGCGTCATTGCACAAAGTGGTGCGTGGGAAAAGGAAAATGCAACGAGTAATTTACTTTTTACTTAGTTTTCACAGTTGGAGTGACGATTCCGCTGAATTATAATGTCATACGTTATCTTCCATGGAGCAGGAAGTAGCCTGCGAAGCAACAAACCGATGTGTACATTTTTGCTTTTGTACACACTTATGGTACGTAACACTCTACATAATATTCGATTCAACGATGAAGAATTCTGTCAAATGTGTGGAATCGCTTGTTGTTTATAAACATGCCTCAATCAACAAGTGGACACAAAATTGAGTGCACTACTTGGCTGCAAACAGCAGAGGCGCTGTGGATTCTGTCTTCAGTAGTTGTTTCAACCAAGCAGGTTCTCTTCTCTACCGAATGTATTGGATTATGACTGAGATGATTCAAAGCCTTTCCAATTTGTGCCATTGTATTCAATGATATCATCGTTAAAAGTGCATCGGCGTATTGGGCTAAACTTTCAGCCCACAGGTCAGCAACCCCACTAGAGAGACTCCCACCACTCCAGATGGCCAGCGTTCCCCCGCTGCCATGGCTAAGCTGAAAATAATGCAACAATCTGGCTCCCGCTATATAGTTCCATGTGTTCTTTGATGGTATGTGTGTGCAAAGAACTTGTCACCAGCATTTCCTGACCAATCGAAACTGGTTGTAAAAGTTCCATATGAGAATGAATGTTGGTTGTTTTTGTTTTCCAGAAAAAGTGAGCAAAGCCAACAACCATAAAGATGGTAACATGGTGGGAATTAGCAGGTGAGTCTGTGACAGCAACAATGGCACAGTTTCAGAATCTTTCTACGACATATGGCTGACAAAATGATGCTACATTTGCTCTAAATGTGGCTATGGTTTTCTCTGCGTTTCAGTCCGTTCTTGGATGAGTGCTTTAGACAATCACCCTTCAACTCGCGTTCCAAAAGCTCTTCCCCCGCAGAGGCCAGCTCCTCCACTAGGGCAGCTTTCCACGGTAAGTGTTTTGTTTTATTTAGGCACATACTTTCCACAAAAGGTACACACATGTCAATTAACCACCTTCAACCTTCAGTCCAGTTGCACCTCATCTCCCTGCTTGGATCTCGGGTGTGGGCCGTTGGCGCTCTGCCCCCTTGCCCAGGGCCTCGTCCTCTTTCTCACACCCTGCCATCCTTAGCATTTCCTCCTGTGGCAGCAAGCGAGCGATGGGGAAGGTTAATTAGCCTGTGCCAGCTTTACCTGTCCCTCTGCCAGTTAATGGAAATCTGATTGGCTCCTGGGTGTCAAAGAGTGTCCTGAAAGTTAATTCACCAGTCCACCTCCCCCACTGTTCCCTTGTGTGCCTTTCAACCTCTGCATGCTCCCTTTAACTCTGTACTTCTTTTTGACTCGTTATCTCTTCGTCTTCTTCTTTGTGTTAACCAAGCTCTTCCTCATTAGTTGTCTTGCCTCTGACAGGTTTTTATTTAAAAGGACATGCTACATCTTATCTTGAATCTTTCCTGAATAGATTTATTGTTATTCCTGACAACGGTTGCTCGAGTAGTAAGGTAGCAAAAGAGTTGGGCTGGAAACATTGCAGTCTGTTGACTGGTCGACTGGGAATTGTTAATTCAAAAGGAATGGAACAGGAAGAACTGTGGTAAGATGCTCACATGCAGCTCTGTCCAACCAAAATCATTACTATACCTAACCATACCATGGCATACGGAACTGAACTGTGGTTTTTAAGTTGTCTCCCTAAGTTCCCCCCTAAGTCGGAGGGCTTAAACACAATCCTGTATCTCTGGCTGGTGTCCCTCTCGCTCTTAATGGAACTAATTATACAATTACCCACATGAAGGCCCACACCGCCAACCCTAATTGGCTTAATCAACTTGGTGTTTGTCAGGTCACGGCCCTCAAAGCTTTGACCGGCTTCTCGTCTCCTGACGTGACCGGGGCCGATGTTGCTGTTCTCTGTGCACAGCTAATGCTTTTATGCGCTTAAACCTTTACAGATGGCACAGAAAAAGGGAGTTTGGAGGACAATGGTAGGTTCAGGTCAAGTCAGGAGCTCCAAGACTAGCAGATTTGTCAAACACATTTCCTGTTGTGACACTTTGTTGCGAATGTGCATAATTCTACTTTTTGCAAGTGGACAGGAAGTTGCAACATAGCAGGCAAGTAGAACCAGAATTTCCAAGTGAAGCAATTCACCTGAGTTTGATTTGTAAAGTAGGGCGCACTAAAGCTTGGTTTGGATTTTTTCCTACGCTAGGTGGATAACCTGACATCATAGCACAACACATTGCTACCTACCTACAAAGAGGGACCACTAAATCCCAACAGACGGATTGATCCAAAACCTCTTTCACACAGATTCCACAAAATCTATGCATCAGAGAGTAGCTGGGATTTGCCTGTGCCTTTCACACAGAATCCAGCAATGGCTAGATATTGGAATTGCACAATCAGATAATTAGATGACATCAGCGACGGTGATGTGACAGATAAAATACTTGTCGGACAGCGACAATTGCTTTCAACACAACAGGGCTGGAGAAGTGTCCCGACATAGTGGACTACCCTTTTACACAGACGGCATCCCACCTCTGGAAGATGGAAAATTGCCAGGTTAACTGTCCTCCATTGTCCCTCCATTCCATGTGTCGTGTCTAATAAATGCAAAAACTAAAAAGAAATCTGAATATTATGATTTTGTTGTGGTTTATTAGCAATGCCTTTAACATAAATGCATAATCCTGGCTCTTTTTACACAGTTTTGTGGCTTCAGAGGTAGTATGAGTGTTGTAACAAAGGCAGGACACTGCCTGTGTGTAAAGATATACCACAGGATGTGAAATTTAATATCTTGACACTCACTTCAACTGCAGTTGTCTGGAGTATTTATAGACCATGCCAATGACATCATCATACACCTAATTGGCTGTGTTTCTGTGTGAAAGCGCACACACTTCAGCAATATCCCATTTCGCTGGGTTTTATGTAAATGGAACAAGCATATAAATGCTGGCCCTGCTGTTGGGGCTGTGTTTTGCATGATATCTGTATGAAAGAGAATGGTTTCAGATTTCAGTAGTGTTAATGGATCCGTTGCTGCAGTTGCAGGTGGCACAGTTGCAATGACTGATGGGTATCCTGTGTGTGTGTTTGTTGCAGACTCTGAAAAGGATGATGGCGAACCAGGAAACGGCATTGCCCAGTGGCGACTAAATGAGCAGCTCTACCCGTGTCCCGTCTGTGGAAAAGTGTTTGGTAGACAACAGACACTTTCTCGACACCTGTCCCTGCACACAGGTAACTAAAAAAAAACACAAACACGGTGTGAACATCAGCAACTCCTTGTTACCAAGTGGACGTGTTTGTCCACAGAAAGTAAATGAGGTTGACTAGACTAGATTACCCTTCCTTTAAAGAGATTACAACCGTGATTAGTCTCACTGGGAAAACTGCCCGTCTCATTACCCCGTCTAAAGGATGCGCCACTCTACACACACACACTCACACACACACTCACTCACTCACACACACACAAGCCAGAATTTCTGATGAAGCTACAATTTTTTTCCCTCCAAAATTGTCACTTCCTGTGTCCTGATCCCAAACCACCTCAATTGATTCGCCACGTCACAGAATGTCCCGCCTGTAGAAAGAAGTCCAATTAAAAACCCTATGGAAAATGAAGGCGTCCTATCTGGGGGGCAGGGATAGCACACAGAATCACAGAGAACACAAATTGAGACTCGTGTAACAAAATGCCCCCAACACAATTGGACATGCTCTCTCTCTCTCCCTCTCACACACACACACACACACACACACGCACAGACACACACCATCTGAGAGTGTTGGCTGTGAACAGCTTGGCCACACCACAGAGAGCAGAAGCGCGGGGGCATATGTCACTGTGATGGTCTTTTTGGTTTCCCCGGCGACATAAAGGTTGCATGGCTTCATGTCCTTGGGGCAAATGAATGAAGTGTGTGTGAGTGTGTGTGTGTGTGTGTGGGTCCAAAAAGCCATGATATGACGCTGTGTTTAAAAAAAAATCCAGGTTTTGGCCATATATACTCAGATAGTCTTCGCTCTACTTGACACCGTGCCTCAATTAAATAAAATACACCTTTCCCCAAATAGACACCTCCTTTTTTGTCCACCTGTCTTATATTGAGGGATCTACATGATTTATACATGCAAACCCTAACAGGTAGCGTTTAAACCCCAAATCAGAGCTTCTCTTCCTGTCACTAACACGCATGCACGCACGTGTCGTAGTGACACAAAGACACACTGCAACAAAGTGTCTGAAAGTACAGCAAACAGAGGCGTTAGGATGATAATTTAAAATAATCGTGATTCAGTGAAGCAGAATCAAACAACAAGCAGCTAAAATTATGGTTTGCTAAATTTGATTTTTTATTTTATTTTTTTTTTATTGTATTTTTCCCCAAAAACGGGTCTTGAGAAGGGGTGGTGTTACATTCAGGGTCAATATGGTAATTACATTTCGTCTGACTCTAGAGCGTGACCGACATTTGACATAATGTCTGTGTGTGTGTGTGTGTGTTTTGTTTGTGGCAGAAGAGAGGAAGTACAAGTGTCACTTGTGTCCTTACGCCGCCAAGTGCAGGGCCAACCTCAATCAGCACCTGACCATCCACTCTGTCAAGCTGGTCAACACCGACACCGAGCAGATCGTCAGCGCCGTCGCGGCTGCTGACGCCGCAGAGCGCAAAAACTGCGCCTACTACTACAGGTAGTACATCTCAAATCTCATCATACACTTAGAATTAATTACCCAATTTAATTTAGGATTGGTCTATATCTTTATGAAATACGTGGAACCTCTGATTTGATCCAATTTAGAATATTTTATTCCCCCAGAGCTAATAATGTAAACAGAAATAATCTGTTCCAGGATCAAGCTGTCATCATCATCATAGCTATACAGGCGACGTTGTTTTAGGTAACTTTTCAACATTCCTAACTCTTCTGCAAGTGTAAAAAGTAGTGAACATGAGGCAAACAAATTCCACAAAAAAGGGAAAGAAATGGCAAAACACGTGAAATTTGTGAAGATACTCACTGAACTGAAGTATTGTGTGAAGCCTGGATCCTTGTGCAACATTTTATTTTTTCTGAAAAAGGTTGAGTATCTAAACCCTCAGGTACGCTCCACTTAAGGTGCTGATGTGATTGGTTAATTGAAATTGTGTACTTTCAAGGGAAAAATACAGGATGATATCCTTAAATAAATAATCACTATATAATAAAAAAAAACATAATATAATAAATACGAATAATATTCCTCCTGTTCCAGCTTTTTAATTGAGAGTCTGTTCTGGCACCAAACATTTGAGGACGCCATCTGTGTCATTTGGAATTTGGAAAAAAAAAAATCTTCCCCGTCTTTTGACTGTAAACCAATAATAATTTCTCCATTTTATCAACAGAGTTATCTGTGGTAAAAATATAGATATTTTTAATAAGTGGTTCCGGGCGTTGTCTGAGACTGCGGCCCCTTAAATAGCATCCATTTATTCTGTGCAACATTGTGCTACCAAGAGATATTAGCTTTGTTTGGCATAAAGCCTCCAGCTGCTGAACAATTTCCCTGTCAGGTGTCATGACTTCCTGTTGTTGTCTCCATGATCACTACACTTGTATTTACTTTTGTACTGGCCAAGACAATAAGATGTGAAAAGAACATGGAATTCATCTTCACGAGACTAATCTGCATCAAAGCCAAGATGCTCCGCTTACCAAATGTGCACTGGCACGACACATGTAGCGGCCCGTCCATCTTCTCATTCTCGCCCGTCTCTCATCTCTCCGTCCAGCTGCCACGTGTGTGGCTTCCAGACGGAGCTCAACGCCCAGTTTGTGGGCCACATGTCGCTCCATGTGGACAAGGAGCAGTGGATGTTCTCTCTGTGCTGCAGTGTATGCGACTACGTGTGCATGGAGGAGGGCGACATGAAGAACCACATAAGCACCGGACACGCAGGTAACCAAGAACACTCTGCAGTTTTCATTTGGGTATTTTCAAGCTGATCCATTGTGAGGAGTGGGTGGTGGGCGACATGCACGCTGCAGCCCAGAATAGAGGCGCAGTGTCATCGTTGTCGTACAGTGACACATCCTCTATTGTTTCAGTTCCGACAGATTGGGTTTAATTTTAGATAAGTCAGGGTTAAAAAGGCTGACTGTAAGCTTCAAAGTCTGCAAGATTCTATTCTCTGTGTGAAGGAAGTTCTTGCTTTGGCTCCAGGGGGTGCCTTGCAGAATGACTATGAGTATGTACTGTATGTCCATGTCCAAACGAGGACATGGAGTATCCCCCAAAACTAAGTACACACCTCACATCTCAGCACACATTTTATCAGCTATTCTCAAGTGAAATTCTGGAGAAAGTAAACTGGGATCAGTGTATAGCTAGTGTAGCACCATTCTTACCTAGCACTGCCTTAACCCTCTTGGGCATAGAATTCACCAGAGCTGGAATGATGACATCGCTGGTGGATGCCCCACCCACATGTGCTCAGTTGGGTTCAGGTGTGGAGGAGACATACTTGGCCACTCCATCACCTTGTCACTTGTCATCTTGGAGGTGTGTTTGGGTTCCTCATCATGCTGGAAATCCCAATGTCTGCTTCACAGTGCCACAGTGCATGTTAAAGGGAAAGGGAGTTTGGATTTTTGGACATGAAGTTGTATGACATCCCCATCAGCATTGTAATCCAATAAGAGCAACTTACCCCCCACTTGGTCTCCTAAGTCCAGTTCTGGTCAGATTTCCGTGATGAAGAACGTAGTTCCACTGAGTTGCTGGGGACGATTAAGTAAAGACTTTGGCTTCTAAAAACAATATGCGTTCAAAAGATTACAATAACTGAATACATTTGCATCACAAAAATGCGAGCGTCTTCATCACATTCACATGAACGCACGGGCGACAGTGCGCAGGGATACGGCGGGAGACAGATATAACGCCGAGCGTTTTGAGAGGTTTTGAGTTTTTTGAGAAGGCACTTTTGTGATGCAAATGTATGAATCTTTTGAACGCATATTGTTTTTAGAAGCTAAAGTCTTTACTTAATTGTCAACTCAGTGGAACTATGTTCTTCATCACGGAAATCTGACCAGAACTGGACTTAGGAGACCAAGTGGGGGGTAAGTCGCTCTTATTGGACTACAATGTCAATGAGTTGTCATACAACTTCATGTCCACAAATCTGAACTTCTGATCCCTTTAAGATCTTATGTATAAACTGCAGATCCCCAGTGCGGCCACCACTCATTCAGCACCAGACCAATTATCTTGCTCCTCACTTGCCAGCTATTTAGATAGATAGATGGTTGTGTGTTGACTCGTTTTCAGTGGACAGTAAATCTCTACTGCTATACAGGCTGCACACTGACTACTCTAAAGTATATCCCCGTTTACTTTCCCTAGCATTGTCCGTTATGTTCCGAATGGCAAAAAAAAAAAAAGAGTTAAGACGCCCATACAAATGTCTTATTTTTGACACAGCTCGCTCCTCCCCCTCCAAATACTCTTGCTAGCTTGACATTCTCCGATTTTGGATCAGCATTTGCAATAAAAGTGAGTGTTGGGATTATTAGATTAGATTCAGCTCCAGAACTCTCCTGTCTCTCTTCAATTAAGACGCCAACAAGCTAAATGAATAGAAGCACAGTCCAGATTTAAACTGATCAATAGCAGAGATTGAATCGGATTCACAATCTAGCCGTTAGCCTGGTCGTCAGACTAGCGCTACAACCACGCTTCCGCCTGTTGTGGGGCTGCCTCCATCTCCCGCTAAAGCTGCTAGGAATGGTACGCTGCTCCGCAGGCCACTGGGTCGTTCCGGCTAGCTGTCGAAGAAGGCGTTCCTCCCAGCTGCATCTGTAACATACTCCACACTGCCTGCTTGTTGTAACTCCAGTAAGCGCTTACAATCACGTGTTAACTCGCTCCAAGTTTTGAGGCCAGATTAGAACAAAGTTGACTGGGCGTCGCTATTTTATACTAACGTCATGTTGGTAGGATGTTAAGCTGTATCTATGAGTTTCTGTGGAAAAAACAGCCTATTTTTGGAGAGAAAATACAAACTAACTACATTTTTTGGACCAAAAATACAAATTTGCAGGGTCACAAATGCTGAAACATGACTATATGCAGGGTTGCACTGTATATCAATTTCTCCAGTGTTGTCCCTGGAGAAGCTGTAATAAAATGGAGAAGCTATAATAAAATGCTTGGTGAAATATGAAGGCTGTACACATCTTACCAACCAGCCAGCCAGACACCAGTCAATACTTCTGTTACATTTAAAGCTGCTCATGTGAATCAATGGTGCAGTTTCGTTTTGTTTTTTTTGTCTAAAACCTTTGTTTGTCCAGTTTATTGCTGGTGTGTTGCTCTTCCTGGTAGAATATGTGTGTGTGTGTGTGTGTGTGTGTGTGTGTGGGGGGGATTGCTCGTCCAGACAACATGAGGGGTCTTTCAGTGGCCTTGTTTTGTCTAGTAAGGTTGGCCCTTATGGCGCCTAAGGATGGGGGTTGAGGGGGATCAATAGGTGTTTGGAGACCAGCTGCTAATATCTCACAAGTGATGAAAACCACCAGAGTGTGTTTTTATTTCCTTTGTTGTCTGCCACAACTTTTCCAAACTGGACTGAAAATGTACCCGAGATGTCAACCACACGGACACGCCCAGAGTAGCGGAGCTCAGCGGGTGGAACCAGTTCAAGAAGCTTGACCCCCTCCTGTGGAGTCACAACTCAGTGGGGGACTTTGTTTTTGCCCTGGAGACTTTTTTTCCCAAATCGCATCACAGAAGTCTGATTTGACCACAAAAAAAAGCGTGCTGAGTGACTTTTTAACTTTTTGTAGTTTGGAGGTCATTGTATTGTAGCAGAAGTTAAGGATAAAATAGGGGAGGGGGTCAACCCAGCAAATTTCCAGCTTCTGAGGTGGTATCAGAGTGTGTGACAAGTTATATTTCACACAAGACGCTGGTGCTGAGACGATGTGCTGGTCCAATTCCAAATTGTACAACTTAGAAATGCAACGTTTTTGTGCATATTTAAAAAATAAAATAAAAAAATTGGTTGAAATTGTACATTTTACAAGTTCAAACTCCGAAGTTTTTTGTGCCTATTATTCACAAAAATTGGAATCTAATACCAAATTGTTCATCTTTGAACTTCAAATTATCTTTGTGTTTTTCAAAAACGATTCGCATGGACAGAATGAATCCTTAGTTGCTGGGGGTTGAATCCCAAATTGTATGATTATATTTTGTGCTAATCCCACCCAGAAATTTTTGTTCACGAATTTGATCATTTCAAACTCAGGATTCCTGAATTTTTTATGTATTTTTTTGGGTCAAATTCCAAAGTAATAATACTTTGAACTGTGCTGATTGGTGTGGGTTTTGTTTGCAGTGGATTCCTCCAGCTGCCTAGGGGGCGCCAACATTCGGAACGTACAACTAGCATTATTTTCCACCTCTTCCTGCTTTGAGTACGTAAGCTATAGCGCACGCTTGCTGAAATATGGCTAAGTTAGCTCTCACTGAATGCATAGCCCATCACTACAACAACATGACCTCAAATTGTGTGTGTGTGTGTACGCGTCACGGACCTGTACGTCATTACCAACTGCAATTATTTTTGAAAACGCACAATTTTTATGCAGTTTGTGCACTTTTTTGGAGGGGGGGGCCCAATCACGTCCTTAAACCACTATGCTAGCCAGCGGCGGTGTTCTTCTACTTTTTGGTTTCAAAAAGTAATTTGGAGTGAGTTTGTCCAGTCCCTTAAAAGTACAGGTGAATAAATGCCACATGCACTTTTTCAACTTCTCAGTGGGAAAGAGGCTATTGAATTCCTGACATAGTGGCTCGTCATCATTCCGACCATTTCATTTCCCTCTCATTAGCGAATGTTCTTTGATGAGCTGTGCCCTAAGATCCTGCCGCCATCTTAGCTCCTTCGGCCATGACCTGCACTCACTACTACACACACACACACACACTCTTCACTTCTTATTCTCGTTGCTTCCCAGTGAATGGCAGACTTGGATCAATAAAAGCACACGGCTTCTTGATTGGCTCTGCTAGCTAGCAGGGCCTCACGTGGGGATGTGTGTATTTTATTTTATTTAATGTGTATGGTCTCTCATGATGTCATCCTCTGATATTTAAGCAGCTTTTCAAGGCTAGCTGCTGGTTGAGCTACCCAATTTTTACCTGTATACATCAGTCACACGCAAAATGACACCTTTACTGTCACTCGTCTGCTGAAATCTTTGCGGTCGTTAGCCCAGGTTGTCGTTACTTGGCTTACTAAAACAAGTAACAGTAGTCATCTCTTGCCTCATTTTGTTTTTTTTAGTTTCATACTTTTCACCCATCTTTGGGTTAAACTCCAAATTGTACAACACGATACTGTAGTTTTTTTGATTGGCACTCAGCACATTCCAGAAATAGAATTTAACACAAAAACTAACCCCAAAAAAACAGCAAAAATGGAAAACTCTGCAGTAATTTTACAACAATAAAGTGAAAATATTAAGAAAAAAAAGTTGTAATCCAACAAGAGAAAGTCATAATTTTACGAGAATAAAATCATTATATTTGTGGAAAAATTATATCATTTTAGTAGCACAAAGTTGACAGGCGTTCTTTTTTTAAAAGTTGTAATATTATGAGAAACAAACAAAACAATGCATAAAGTAGTAATTTTGGGGAAATTAGGTTGCAGAAAAAGTTGTGAAAGTCAAAATATTACGGCAATAAATTCAGAATTACAAGAAGAAAATGTACAAGAAGAAAGTTGGAATAGTTGGAAAATTAAACAGGAAAAACAAGAGCACAAATAGAAAAAAAGCTGTAATTTTACAAGAATAAAGTCAAAGTATGAAGAGAAAAAAAGTCGTATTCTATGAGGAAAAAATTGGCAATTTTCTGACAATAAACTCTTATTATGAGTGGAAAAAATGTCATTTTAGTAGCACAGAGTTGAAACATTAAAGTCATACTTACGAGAAACAAAACAAAATGAAGTTGTAAGGTTGGGGAAAAGGTGTAATATTATGGCAATAAAGTCATAATCCTATGAAGAGAGCATTTACCATTTAAGAAGAAACATTTTTAAAAATGAGAAAAAAAGAGCAAAGCTCATGCTAATGATACGCCTTTTCATCTACTGTTTGGCACAAAGCTGAAATGCAGTTTTTTTCGTGCAACTTTTTATACAAAATATCATTTTACAGTATGTTGGCCTGGCTGTACAGCTGAACAGTTGGGACACCCCTGCTCTGCTTTGATGGAATAGTTCTGGAAGCCGGGAAGGATAGCATTTTTTCATGGGTTGTCATCAGACAGTGTACCGTATATTTACCTCAAACTTTCGTGGTTTGCATTTTTGTCCTGTCTTGTCCAGGCTTGAACTCGAGGAGTCCCCTGAGCGAGACCAAGAGCACTTCCTCATCCCTCTCGGCTCTCAGCGATTCGCTAAACAGCTCCGAGGGCGGAGACCTCATCATGCACGGCAGCGAAGAACTCAAAAGCCTGCTCGCTCCGCCCTCCTCGGCCGGCAGCCAGTCCAGCTCCGGAAGCCACTCGGGCTCGGGGACGGAGGACAAGTCCGATAAAGGTAAAAGATATGAAATGTAAAAAAATGACAATAAATGGCCGCCGCTAACGTGTTTGTTCTCTGCGGCAGGATTCGAGTGCGTCTTCTGCACGTTTGTGTGCAAGACACGCAGCATGTACGAACGCCACCTGCAGATCCACCTCATCACGCGCATGTTCGAGTGCGACGTGTGTCACAAGTTCCTCAAGACGCCCGAGCAGCTGCTGGAGCACAAGAAGTGCCACACCGTCCCCTCCGGAGGGCTCAAGTAAGGAAAGCAAGTACAGTCAAGAGGTTCCTAAACTCCGCCCGTCCTCACCCCCGCCCCTCACCCATCACCCCGCTACACGTACACAAAACCTACACACACTCGGTTTTATTGTTGACTCGATGCCGTAGGCCGTGATTCCAGTCATGTGACTTGAACTCTTGACATTTTGCACATTCTTCACAAACATGTTTTGCCTTTGAACTTGAAGACTTTTTTTTTAAATTTGGAATTCCAAACTTGTGCAACCTCGAAAATCACAACACTACAAGATGTGTTGTGCATTTTTTTTTTATTTTTTATTTTTGCCAACGATGGAGCTAAAGTCTAAATTGTACAACTTCCAAGTCTGAAGTTTTGTGCGTTTTTTTACAAAAACGTTTGGGTTGAATTCCAAATTGTACGACTTTGAAAATCTTTTGTGTGGGATTTTGGTTCTCACTTTTTTGGAGTTAACAGTGCAATAGGTTAAGAAAGGACACACACGGCCACGCGTCATTTCAAGTATCACGCAGCATTTTCTGCTTTGTGACGCTCATGAACTCCTGAACCATGGAATGCCATCACGATGATCGCCCCATCTTGTCATGAACAAAGAAACCTGTCGTACATGGTGTGTTTGTGTCGCCGTCCGTGGCACTAATCAAATGTTTGACTGACTTAGTGACGAAGAAAACACGCAATCGTCCTTAGCTTCTTGCTAAACCCCCTTAGCTCCGTGCTAGCATGAGTTTGAATTGGATGTTCTGTTTAGCAGAAAGGCAAAGATGGAAATGGAGTCAGGATGGATTCTGATTGAAGCAGTTGATTTTTCTGATGCCCGATATCAGCTGGCGAGTCCCATGTATGTGGTAGTGTGTCGAGCGCAGTGGGTGGGGGCGGGGGGCGTGGACAATTTGGAGTTTTTTTCTGAGGTGATTCTGTTCTGCAGGGTTTGTGAAGCGCTTTGGGGCCCAGAGCAGATGAAAGGTGCTATTTAAATGTAAGTGCCACTTCATTCCTTCATTTGTTCATCTATTCTACTGCCTGTCACATGACCCACCACCCCCAAACCCTCTACACACACACACACACACACACACACACACACACACACACACACACACACATAGCTGTGAACACACATAATCATGCATTCCACTCCGCTTCATCACTTTAAATATCAGTTTTCTTGGTGTTCTCGTCATCTTCAACCGTCACTTGTGTCGCCCCCTCCCCTCCCCGCCTTTTGTTGCCCCACCCAGGTGCCCTTTCTGCATCTATTCCACCAATCGTCCGGCGGCCATGGAGTGCCACCTGAAGACGCACCTCAAGATGGAGCACCGCTGCCGCATCTGTCAGGGACTGTGGCCCGACCGCCCCTCGCTGGAGGCCCACATGCGCGCCCACCGCCTGGGCAACCACTACAAGTGCGAGCAGTGCGGCTACCTGTCCAAGACGGCCAACAAGCTCATCGAGCACGTGCGCGTGCACACGGGCGAGCGGCCCTTCCACTGCGACCTGTGCTCATACAGCTGCAAGCGCAAGGACAACCTCAACCTGCACAAGAGGCTGAAGCACGCGCCGCGGCAGACTTTCACCTGCCGGGAGTGCGCCTTCACCACCACGCACCCTTTTGTCTTCAGCCGCCACCTCAAGAAGCATCAGGGCGGGGGCGCCAAAGAGGGGGAGGGAGACGACGGGACGGCCGAGGAGGGGAGGTCACCGGGGGGCCCGTCCGCTCGGAGGAGCCTCCTGGGGAGCGCCGGCCTCACCGCGTCCCAGGCGCTGCGCTCCGTCGCCCTGTCACGCTCGCTGGGCGGCGGCCCTCGCTCATCTAACGGGTGCCCCCGTGGCTCGTCCCCTTCGGGCGCCATCATCGATCAGTACAGAAACTGCGAGCGGGCGCGCCTGATCCCCCTCACCACCCTGTTCACCCACAGCAACCGCCGCACATTCCATTCCTCCCGCCGCCTCCCCCTCTCTGCCTCCCCCTCCCACAAACACTCCTTCCTGGCCTACCTGGGACTGATGGAGCGGGCCAAGACTGACTGACCCCGCCCCCCCAAGACTTGTCCAATCAGACCAGCACAGCAAGCTGCTGGACCACACAAACACGAAGATATCAAGAAACATTTCTAAGAGAAAACGCTGTACATGCTAAGAACTCGAATGCATTTATATGAAAAAGCTGCTTTTCTTATAAGCTGTATCCACTGCTAAGCTCCTCCCCTTTGACAACGTCTGAACGAGCAGTTGCAAGGAATCTCTTGTTTTATAGCTCTTTTTCTTTTCTTGCAAGTGCTCTCCTTGTCTGTTGCTACGACGCGTTGAGATAGCATGCCTGTTTCTGTGTTTCAGCTCGCGTTTTCACGTCACTCGGTCATGAAACGGACAAAAAAGGCTCCTTTCCGAAAGCAACGCCTCAAACCACGCACTTATTTATCAGATCTTGTACATACGTTTTGTAACCCCGCCTATCTTTTTTTGTTTGGTATGATGGTCAAACCATGTTATTATGCATAGCTGCTGCCTGACATCACCTCTGTCTCGGAATGTTTTGGGGTTCTTTTTTCGAAAGCTACGAAAATCAAATGTAAATACGGGATGAATTTGACAAACCACGTTTCGAGATTGAATATCGTTTGCACTCGCGCAACCCGACGAGTCGCTTTAGATCGGCTCCGTACGAATCATGTGGCGTAGAACCTGGACGAGATCTACCACCATGCTAATGGGTTAGCGAAGGCGGACGACTCCGAGGCAGGGCGGGGGTTAAGCGGTTGCCACAGGGCCGATTTAATGGTGCTTTTTGGAGCTTTTTGTAATTTTTGTGTACAAAAAAAACCTAAACAATGAGAAGAAAAAAATGTTCCAAACAAAAAGACTTGAATGAATGTATTTTTGTTGATGTAAAAAAAAAAAAACGTACAAAAAGTGTGAACAGAGACATCTTGTGTGCTGGGAAAGGCGATGGGAACGTTAGCAAGTCTGGTGGCCTTTTTTTGTTTCGTTTTGTTTGTTTTTTACTGAGCCTTTGATGTCATGCATTTTGTTTTAACTAACATGAATAGAAACAATTCCCTGCAGGTGCAATGATGAAGCAAAGCCATCTTGCTTGTACGGCAAACACGGTAACATTTGACGACATCATCAACGAAGGTTATTCTTGTGTTCTGAACTCCTCTGTCCTTTGGATGCCAAGTGTTGTGTTGTTTTCATTGAGACTGAATCAACAGCGCCTCTGCTGGCCGAAGCCAAGTAGTGCACTCCATTTTGACTCAATGGCTTCAAGACTTTGAGATCAAATTGACGATCAATTCCACACAACTGACCAAATCCTCAATGATCACTTCGTTGTATTATGGCCCTTTCTTCTCAACCTTGTTACTACATGATTGCACTTCATTTTGTGAATACTTCAAAAACCAAAAGCACTTAAAAAGTTGATGGGATAAAGAAGTGCTCGCAACCAAGCTGCCGTTAGGTTCAGCGTCAGCGCCCCCCGCCCCTGCCCCTGTCGCCCTCAACTTGGACAAATTGTGTGAATTACACTTGTCTTCACCAGTTAACTGAGGAAGGTCCCAGGCTAAATTGTGATAGCTGATTTTTTTGCACAGCGTTGCACTTTTATTCCAATGATGAGAAGTTATGTTATGAATTGTGGACTAGAATAGGGCAGCGGGGCATTTTATTTCAAACATTTAATGAAATCAAATAAGCTTTACCCCTTATTGAGTTGCCCGTGTGGCCTTCAAGCCTGCATCCCTTATTTGTAAAATGACTTTAATACTAATGCTTTTTGAAATCATTGTCTGCTTTATTTTTTACATTAAATTATGTGTGATTGGACAGAGAATTGTTTCGACCAAAACGTACGTCCCCGGAGGACATGATATTAGGATGTAATCCGTCATGTCCTGTTTTGTGGTTTTTGCTTTTAGACTCCAGTGCCACACGGTGGACGGAGGCCACCAGAGACTGTCCTCAAACTATTAAAAGTCCCGGTCCACAAGGAGGAATTATTAAAAGAATGTTTTTTTTCTTGCACTCCTCTTGCACCCCTTAAAATCTTGACAGAGATGGCGCCCTCTGCTGGTCAAAGCACTTGCATGACTTCGCACTTAGTTCCCCTCAGTTTGCATCTCGCTGCACTTCTGACTGCCGCCACTTTTCATTGGCGCTGTTTTTACTATCAGAGAAAGCTCAACCCCCAACCCTGCATCACCATCGTCCTTCAGTAAGGCTATACGCTGTACAAAGCTTTTTTATATTATTACTCCATTGTTAAGGCTGTACAGGGTTGTGACAATAACTGGTAAATAGATCATTTGTACTTTTTCCTTTTTATTTTGTATTTGTTTTCTTTGGTATTATTTTTATGTTCAACTTGCCAGATTTAAATGTAACAGGATTTGAAAGTAAAGCTTACATCAGATATTACATCATGCCTTCTTGCCTTCTATTTCCTGATTCACTTAGGCCAGGGGTGTCCAAAGTGCACCCCGGGGGCCATTTGCCTGCGGTACATTCTAAAAAATATAATTTTACAAGAAAATTCAAAAGACACAGCAAAAATTGACAAATCTGCAGTAATTTTGATGAAATAAAGTCGAAATATCAAGAGAAAAAAGTTGTGGAACAAGAAAAGGTCAAAATTTTACAATAACTTTGTAATAGTATAAGGAAAAATACCATTTTAATAGCATAAAGTTGAAAAAAAATTGTTACTGTACTGTCCAGCTTTGTAGCTGTAATTTTACGAGAATAAAATCATGCTTACAAAAAGTTAAAATAGTTGGAAAATTAAAAAAAACTGCAGAAATAGAAAAAACAGCAGTAATTTTACAAGAATAAAGTTAAAATATTAAGAGAAAAAAGTCATATTCTAACAAGAAAAAAACCTGTAACAATATAAGGAAAAATAATGTCATATTGATAGCATACTGTAGAGTTGACTATTAAAGAAAAATGTGTATATTTTAAAAGTTGTAACAGAAGAAAAAACAAAAAGTGGTAATTTTTGGAAAATTAGGTTGGGGGGAAAAAAGTTACAATATTACAGGAATAAAGTCAAAATATGACAATAAAATCGAGAACATTTTAAAAGATTATTTAAGAAGAAAGTTTAAATATTTGGGGAAAAAAATCAAAAATGGGGGAAAAAAGGATGAAAGGCTGAAGTTCATACTAATAATCCACCAGTTACAGTGGTGTCGTTAAAGAGCCCCTGTCCTGATTTCTTAATTTTTTGCGCATTTGTCACACTTAAATGTTTCAGATCATCAAACTAATTTAAATATTAGTTCATGACAACTCAACTGAACAGTTTTTAAATGACACTTTATTATTAAGGGAGATTGCCCCCTAAACCTAATAGCAGCAACAACTGCAATCAAGCGTTTACAATAACTTGCAATGAGTCTCTTACAGCGCTGTGGAGGAATTTTGGCCCACTCGTCTTTGCAGAATTGTTGTCATTCAGCCACATTGGAGGGTTTTCCAGCATGAAGCACCTTTTTAAGGTCATTCCACAGCATCTCAATAGGATTCAGGTCAGGACTTTGACCAGGCCACTCCAAAGTCTTCATTTTGTTTTTCTTCAGCCATTCAGAGGTGGACTTGCTGGTGTGTTTTGGATCATTGTCCTGCTACAGAACCCAAGTTGAGGACACCAACAGATGGCCGACATTCTCCTTCAGGATTCTTTGGTAGACAGCAGAATTCATGGTTCCATTTATCACAGCAAGTCTTCCACATCCTGAAGCAGCAAAACAGCCCCTTTTTGATCAGCAGTGGTTTTGGTCTGGGTACTCTACCATGCAGGCTGTTTTTGCCCAGTGTCTAGATCTCAATTAATCTAAGTTAAGTTATGTTTACAGCGTGGTAATCAGCTTTTCACAGGGCCATGTAGGTTTGGATTTGTTCCCTCCCTGATTAAAAAAAGTTTCATTTCAAAACTGCATTTTGTGTTCAGTTGTGTTGTCATTGACTAATATTTAAATTTGTTTGATGATCTGAAACATTTAAGAGTGACAAACATGCAAAAAATAAGAAATCAGGAAGCAGGCAAACACTTTTTCACACCACTGAACATCACAAAGCTGAGATGCAGTGTTTATATATAATGTCTTGGCATGTCTGGTTTTAGAAAATATGGAAGTGTCCCTTGCATCCTTTCATTTTTTACTAAGTGGCCCTCGCTGGACCAAGTTTGGACACCTGGGCAAATCGTTTTGTTATGCATATTTCTAAAACTTTATCATCATACAAGTACAGCATTTCCTCAAACCACTTGCAGAGCAGACACGGTATCTGTAAAGCTCAAGGGCGCCAATACAATGAGCGGTCTGCGACCCAAAGAGAAACATGGATGACAAAAAGACATAGAGACGACTAAGCAGGGAAAAAAGTATTAACGGCAATCTATGAGAACAAACTTGTTACAAGGAGAGTGAAAACAAAGAGTTAACATCAAAGAGTTAAACGGGTGTTGATGGAGCATACCAAAATGTTCTGAGGACTTGCATGGCGCTGTATGACAAAAATACAGCCATACATATTTGAGTGAATAAACAATAGTGACCACTGCTGTTGGATCCACGTCTGTCAAGTGACAAGTCTGTGCCTCCAATGCAAGCTTCATTTTGATTACACGTTCAATCACAGGTTCTCGTCTCTTAGGAGGAAATTCCATTTCAACCATATTGTTTACATGAAAGCACAGTGCCTTGAGAAGCCCGCTAGCATCTGGAGAACAACCGGTCCACGTGTTCATATTGTTGGCCCTCAGCACGTGTCGGTGCGAGTGAAAGCTCCACAAGTCACTTCCATTGTTTTCCTGACAAAAACTGGAAACATTTTACCGCCCAGTATCCATCAGAGGGAGATGAAAGGAAGTCAAAAAGATGCAGGGAGGGGAGATGAAAAGCAGATTCTCGGCCAATCCGAGAGTCGGCTGAGCCATTGGGGAAACGGTAAAAGTGAGTTAGGAGAATCACGGATCACCTCAGGGGGAAGTAACTTTTCCTAATTTATACTCGCCATCATAATAAGCAATTGGATCCGTCATTGGTGTGTTTTTACGAGGCCGAGTGAGGTGTCGCCTGCCTGCTGCCGTAATGAAAGTTCCGGCACGTTCTCGGCCAGCCAAAGGTTGGCCCTGCCTAATGAAAACAGATGAAGCAGAGATAAAGTGTTTGCCGACATTAAGGGAGTCATTTATCAGTGTTAGCCCCCGCGGCTATAGAACACCTTGGCGTGGCGCGTTCCTTTCACGGCCCCCGGCGGTCTCTCGCCACATCAACACCTTGGCGGTTACCTCTTCATTCTCTGCGTTCAGGGCTGAATCCTTTTGCAGGTGAGGAAGAGTTAAAGCGTTATCCTGTTAAAGAGGTTTGGAAGTCCTCGCGACCCCGGTGAGTTCAACAGCCATCGGAAGCCCAATCTTCCTCTGCCCGCTCTCATCTCGCTGGCGTATTAATGAATCATTCTGCTCCATGTTTTAAAGCCGCTTAATTAAGTTCAAAGCAGCGCTTGGGGCGGCGGGCGGCTGCTTGCCTGACCTCCCTGTGAGTGGAAGTGTTGATTAAGGCCCTGCAGGGGGACGCATATCGATTGAAGGGGTAGGGAAAAACCTCATTTGGATTTTTTGCATCAAATTATATGCGCTGTTTTTCTTCATTTGCTCGAGAACAATAACTCAATTCCAGTCCGCCAGAATTGCAGACTAATTGAGAAATGTCTGCGATAAGACCAAACGGTTTTCCCTCCTCGTCCTCCCAACAAGAAGCCCTTCACCCTCGACCCGTGCTATCAGCACAAAGGTGACCTTTCGACACCACCTTGCCAAAGTTGGCCGGCATCGATCGATAGCGCGTTAGCTTTTTTGTTTGTAGGTCCTTGGCGAGGCTTGGCTTTATTACAGCTGCGTGGTGTCACGGGGGAGTCGTGCTTTGCGAGAGAGGAGCTCCCTCTTGTTTGCCAAAAGTGTAATCCTGCCGTGACCCGCCGTGACCCCGGTCTGAGAGGAAAGCTGCTTAGACAGAGAGTGCCTTTCTGTGGGAGCTCCTGACTGCCTGACGCCTTTTCGCTCAGGTTTTTCTTTGTTTTTAACTCTCCTTATCGCTCATCTTCTCTCCACACCTCCGTTCAGGTATTTTGCAGAAGTATTTGCCGCCCATCATCCACAATGACAGAATCGGAGGCGGTGATGGCCTCATCTAAAAGGACTCGGCTTGGGGACTGAAAGTTGAGGGTTTGAGACCCAATCTGGACACAGAGCTTCCAAAGACACATAAACAGCTGACTCTGTGGAAGCTGAACAGGACTGCTAGAGTCTGGATCGCTTCCTTTCTAACACGCCACCACAGACCGCCTTCAGCAAAGGAAGAGGAAAATGACTTCTGGAATCGATTAAGATTCAGCGGTATCCATAGGGGACTTAGGAACTGGAAGGTCTGGATTTGAGGCAGATCCAGACAAAAAAAGGGATCCGCCTTTGACACAAAAACAACAGAAGTAGTTAGGGATGGATACCTGAACACATACGGTACTGATGCCCGGTACCTGACAATTGGTACTGGTACTCAATGGTACTTTTGTGTGTGTTTGTGATAACAAAAATATATATATATATTACATTTTTTTTTAAGGTAAGGTATTTATCTCTCCATACATACAGTGCTGTGGAAAAAGTGTTTGCCCCTTCCTGATTTCTTATTTTTTGCATGTTTGTCACACTTATACGTTTCAGATCATCAAACAAATTCAATTATTAGTCAATGACAACACAACGGAACACAAAATAAAATTTTTAAATGAAACTTTCTATTATTAAGGGAGAAATAAAATCCAAACCTACATGGCCCTGTGTGAAAAAGTGAAAAAGCCTCCTAAACCTAATAACTGGTTGGGCCAACCTTAGCTGCAACAACTGTAATCATTTTCCAGCATGAAGCGCCTTTTTAAGGTCATTCCACAGCATCTCAATAGGATTCAGGTCAGGACTTTGACTAGGCCACTCCAAAGTCTTCATTTTGTTTTTCTTCAGCCATTCAGAGGTGGACTTGCTGGTGTGTTTTGGATCATTGTCCTGCTACAGAACCCAAGTTGGTTTCAGCTTGAGGTCACCAACAGATGGCCAGACATTCTCCTTCAGGATTCTTTGGTAGACAGCAGAATTCATGGTTCCATTTATCACAGCAAGTCTTCCAGGTCCTGAAGCAGCAAAACAGCCCCATACCATCACACTACCACCACCATATTTTACTCTTGGTATGATGTTCTTTTCTTGCAATGCAGCCTTCTACTTCTCCGCTAGATGTAATGGGATGCACTACTTCCAAAAAGTTGAACTTTTGTCTCGTCAGACCACAGACTCTTTTCCCAAAGGTCATCAAGATGTTTTCTGGAAAAATTCATATGAGCCTCAATGTTCTTGTTCATGAGTGGTTTTAGTCTTGGAACTCTGCCATGTAGGCTGTTTTTGTCCAGTGTCTTTCTTATGGTGGAGTCATTAACACTGACCTTAAGTGAGGCAAGTGAGGCCAACAGTTCTTTGGATGTTGTTGTGGGGTCTTTTGTGACCTCTTGGATGAGTCGCCGCTGCACTCTTGGGGTCATTTTAATAGGCTGGCCACTCCTGGGAAGGTTCACCACTGTTCCATGTTTTCACCATTTGTGGAAAATGGCTCGCTGGAGTCCCAAAGCTTTAGAAATGGCTTTTTTTTTTTTACCTTTTCCAGACTTGAGTTGTTGCTGCTAAGGGTGGCCCAACCAGTCATTAGGTTTAGGGGGTAATAACTTTTTCACACAGGGACATGTGGGTTTGGATTTTTTTTTCTCCCTTAATAATAAAAAGTTTCATTTAAAAACTACATTTTGTGTTAAGTTGTGTTGTCATTGACTAATATTTACATTTGTTTGATGCTCTGAAACATATAAGTGTGACAAACATGCAAAAAAAGAAAGAAATCAGGAAGAGGGCAAACACTTTTTCACACCACTGTATATGCTGTTAGCAATGAAGCAGCCTAGGCAGAAACCGTCACTATAATGGATAATATAACTTTCTACAGCTCTTTCGTATTGTCGGTAATGTTTTAATGACATATGCTTTGGTTTGTGTGTTTATCGTGCTCGTCAGAGGCATAGAAAAAAAATCGCCATTGTAGATTGCTTTCAGTGATTGCTGTCAGTGAAAGTTTCATTGTGCACTTTCTGCTACGTATGAATTATTTTTCATTGCTGGATTACCTGTCAGCAACATCTAAATTATTGTACTGTAAATTCTGGTGGATAAGCCTCTCCTTTTTTCTCAAATTTTGAACCCTTCGGCTTATACACCAGTATGGCTAATATATGGCTAAAAACTATATTTCCCATGATCCTGATAATGGTGTGGTCATGTTGTAATCTCGTGACATCTCCTATACTTCAGACCTACCGCTAATTGTTTAAATACGTATTTAGGAAAACGCTATTACCAAGATAGTCCATCATAAGGGCAAAAACCCCCCCCGAAAAAACGTCGAGAAGCCACCATTCTCTGCATTTGCTAAGCCTGTCGCTCTGTCAGCTGCAGTTTACAGTGAGCAACAACAATATGTAAAACATTGTTGGCTTTGGATTATTCAAGAAACACCATCAATATACCGCCAAGATTGCAAAGCCTGTTGTGTTTAATGAAAACAAAAAAAAAAAGATGGGACGCATTGGAATTTGTGCAGCGATGGCGTTGACACATACCTGCATCTGCCGGGGGATCCACACACTATGATGACTCATGTCTAATATCCGGCAATTTCACAAGTGACCGTACGTAAATCTCACGCAAAGTACGTACCGCCACAGGCGTACAAGTCATACCCGCTGACGTATCCTATATATCAATAAATACAAATACAATAAAGCATTTAAAACAAATCCAAAAATGCCGTGTTGTTCTCTTGAAGATGATCTCACACTGACTACTGAAAATAAACGACCGGATGTAGACCTTCTTCTTCTTGTCTATGGCGGGTCACAACCAACGTTTAGGTGCATACATCTACCTACTGTACCGGAATGTAGACGCATTGTGCACATTCGCAGTGGCAACCCGGTAGTGACAAGCTTCCATCATAGAACATACACGAAGAAATGAAATGGATGCCGCTTTTAAGTCAAGGCAATGCATTTGAGGATAAGCGGCACAGAAGATGGATGGATGGCAACGGATTTGGCTGTCGAGACAAGGAAACATGGCTGCTTTGTGTAGGACTACTGCCAGTTGGAGGAGGACACAGCTCACCGAAAAGAGAGAGCGTTCCGACATGTGTGACGAAGGAATTAGGACGCCGTTCAATTCTGACACGGATTCACCAAGCGTTGGATTGTTCACCAACTAAAAGGGAACGTGAGCTGGGATTAGACCGTTAGTTTTAGACAGGTTAGTTTTACGCTACTGATGATGTTGTTGCAATTGTAATTGTGAGCTTTGTAAGAAAATAAAAATGCATACCAACACTGACAACAATGTCTAGGTTTTTTTATGTAGTGACAAACTACAACTGCGATGAATGCATCTGTTCACGGCTATTGTTATCTACTGTATGTTACATGCACTATTCGGCACTGTTTTTAACTAGTTGTGTACTGTACTGCTCTGCACGGTTAATTAGCAATGTTGCACCACAGACTGGCACGCACTCTTTGGGGAAAAAAAAAAGCATTTATTTTATTAAAAGTTTAAGAAATCTTTGTGTAAGGTCTTTCTGTGCACTAAATACCGTAAAGCACCGTGTGTAAACCGCACCCGTGTATTAACCGCACCCCCATTTTCAGGCTCACGGCGGGGAAAAATTTTTTTTAGTCCATTAATGCTTGCCAACTCTTTCGCGTCACCGCGCACAAAATGGGAAAAAAAAATTAGAAAACACGGGCATTTTCTTAGCAGTGCACCGCTGAAGACGGCGTTGCTTTAGCCTTGATTTAACGGTAGCAAATGTTGGTTTAGCGGTGACGCGAGCGGTGATAGAGCGGTGTTCCGCACATGTGGATCAGTTATCCATGTATTGTACATAACATATAACACTGCATTGCTTCAGTGTGAATGTGAATAAACTCCAACGTTGTATTGTATTTTACATCATCTGCAATGTTTTAATGGAAGCTTAGGTTAGCTTCAGTGTATATAGAGATCGTTTCACTGTGTGAAAATACAGACAGCCGTCAGATAAGTTAGAAAGAAATTGCATACACCAGCATTTTCAGCAACTGTACAGCAGAGGGCGCTAAAGTCAAAGCAACTGTCTGACCCACAGACGGCTATTCTAAAATGGACTTTTTTCACTTTCTGCATCTGGTCACAGACCTGTCATCGTGTATAAACCGCACCCCAATTTTTTGCTTCTTACCAGTGGAAAAAAGTGTGGTTTATGCACGATGCTTTACGGTATTGCATTTTATGACATGCACACTAGTAGCTTATACACCGGTGCGGCTTATATAAGAACAATTCTGTTTTTTCCTCAAAATTTAGTGGGTGCAGAATTTACGGTATTTGGACATTCCAACGTTACGTTACTAAAGCGTTATTTAATATCTTGCTTACATTTTATGTTGTATACTTATCATTGACTGATGAAATATACACGTCTGATTTTCAGTATATTTTAATTCATGTGTGAATACACAAATTACGTTTTGGTGTTAAAATACGGCTGTTTGACACGAACTACACACCGGGATGCACCCAGGCGTCATGTCACGTATTAAAAGTGTCTTCTCCCAGAACATTCTAACATTTATTAAACAGGTGGGTGTGTCCATATACTTTGAAATTATAACTTATTTCAACTTCTGTCATTTTAATTTGTCTCCTTGTTGGAGTCAATATTTCCCCCTGCCTCTGGCCTCCTCCTTATCGCTTGTGACGCCATGACACTCTACAGAGACTGGCATTGGTACCGAAACATGGTACCTTTTGATTTTACATGAGTCGGTGCCCAGAAGTGCCTAAAAAAGTACAGGTACCCATCCCTAGAGGCAGTAGGGGTTGGTCTGATTGCTTCCTTGGTACCAGTGAGCAATGCATCAAACCCGCCACAGTTGTGCTGCCACAGACCATCTTCAAAGCACAAAGTAGTGGTAGACGTGCCGGCGTCCGACAGGACCCGTTTTAGGGACTGGAAGGTCATGGTTCAAGACGCAATTCAGGCACAACAGACCGCTGGATTGGTTTCTGGAGAGATGCTTGACTCTTTCCTTAGCACTAGCTGGATGGGCTAGAGGAAGGCTTCCTCAAAGCAAGAAGGTCCCTGGGTCAATTCAGTCTTAAATCCTAAATCCTGAAAATCCAATTTTGAGGTCTTTCTGTCTGGGTTGAATGTTTTCTTCATGCCTGTGTTGGGTTTTCCTCCAGGTATTCAAGTTTTAGGGTCATTTACAGACAATTTCGGACATGCTTAATTTGCATTAAGGAACATCACATAATTACATTCTTGACTGAGATACTTAAGTCCAGACGTTTCCACACGGGTGGTGTATCTATACAGGTGGATGCAAAATATGACAGAATGTAATGCTTTTTCGTCAAGCCAAGCTCAGCGGGACATGTATTTACATGCACGTGTGCTGTACCGAGCCAGGGCACCCAACCACCACCACGTTCTACCCATGCCGCCGCCCTGCTGCGCCTCTTCGTCATCCTCTTGGGTGAGACGTCTCTCAGCGAGGAGTCAACAGGATCTGATTCAGGAGGCACAGCGGGGGACGGGGGGGTTAGGAGCAGGGGGAGATGACCCCAAAAAAAGTGTCTGGGGTTGGCATGTCCAAATAAAGGGTAGAGCAAAGCATGGGGGGAGTGGTTTGTTGGAGGGGGGCCCCACCCAGACGATGGCAAACAGACACAAGGATTGACTAGGTTACCATGGCGATGACCTGACATTCAGTAGCCATAGGTTGTTGGTTGTTTGTGCACAAACCAAACATTAAGACCTCCATATCTTTTTCGCAGTAACACAATTACATACAATTTCACTGCCCAAGCTCGGCACACATCTCCAAGTGCAGAGGGAGATTAACGGAATAGTCCGGGGTCGAGCCCAAACTAATCAAGCTCCTCATTTCCCTGCACGGACTAATGAAGTAGAACAGTGACCTTTGGTTGACCCCCCCAAGGACTCCGTAACAACCAAACACAGAAGCATGGAAACCAATTAGCCAAACAGAAATATTCATCTATAGGATGCAGGGCTCGCTAGAAATATAACTCCTAAATCAGACTGTGACTTCTTCATTCTAAAGAAGTGCTAATGTGGACTCACTCCCTTAGTGGTGCACTTGAGCCTTTTAATGATTTAATTAGCACTAACTGAATTCCAGTCTTCCATCAATTAAAGGTGAAGCTGCACTCATCCATCTTCCAATCAGGAATCCCTCCATCCATTCTCATCTCAAAAAGAGGCTGGCTCAAACAAATTAACAAGGATCACATCCATCCGTGTCATCTTGCATTTCTTTGCTACGTTCTTTGAACTCCAGTTAGCTTTACTTTTCGACTCTACAGTAACCTAAGATAGCACCCTAACATCTCAACATGTATTGGGGGCGTTGGCGTCAAACCCCCTCTCAAAAAATTACAACTTTATTCTCACGAGATTACGAATGTTTTCTTTTTAAACCAAAATAAAAAAAATATTTTTCTGAAAAATATTTTCCTTTTTTATCTAAAAACGAATGACTATATTGTAAAAGAATGAAAAGAATGTTTTTTTCATCAAATTTTTTTTATTGGAAAAACTGACTTTTAACCAAAATAATATGACTGTAGTCATATTGCTTTTTTATTGTAAAAAAACAAACACTTTTTCTAAGAAAAATACATATAAATATATACTGTATATACAACATACACACATACATATATGTGTATCTTTTTAAAAAAACTATTTTGAAAAAAATCTGACTTCTCCTAAAATGCCAGTTTTTTTTTTTAATTATAGCAAAATAACTTTTTCCTAAAAAATTTGCAACGTTTTTAAAATCATATATACAGCCGTCCCTACATCGTGGTTCGAACATTGCTCCCTCACTCCATCGTATTTTTCAAACATGAATTCATTAATATATAATGCTGTTTCATGGTTGACTACGACCTATTATTAGTCCAAAAATATGCACATTTAAGCAAATTGTATGTATTTTTTGCCCAAATTAAGCATTTTCAAGCATAAAAATGGCTACATGAACATAAGATAATAATAATAATAATAATAATAATAATAATAATAATAATAATAACAACACAGGTTAATGTTGCGGCCATAGCCCACAAAAAGCTAAAACTCAACTCTGAACCCCCAACTTCCTGTCCGCCATCGATTTTGCTTCCCTACAAGGGTAAACTGTCTTAAATTGCTTCTTTTCTCTGATTATATCTACTATATTGGGTAACACAATGTAAAGGTGACTATATGAGTGTTATTTCATCTCTAGATGGCTGTAATAATGTTCAAATTTAATCATGTATTTAGAAGATCATAAACAGGTTTTTTATGCCATAACTACAAAAATATTCCATTTAATAAAGAATCCTAATGCTCGTAATAAACCACTTAAGTGCGATTAACGAGGGATTAAGGTATATATGTAACTCAATTTTTGAAAAATTCCAACTTAACTCTTTATTTTATTTTCAGTGTGCCCCTACCACTCTGTCGTAAAAGGTCCCATTAGATTGTAAACATGACTCACACACATCTCAATTTGGTAGAATCATTTGCAACATGAGAGACGTTGTAAGACCTCACTAAGATAGGGGTTTGCTTCTGATGTGCACCACAGTTGGTCCATGCTTTTGACGGAAATCAAGTCAACTAATAAAAATTGTTGATATAGTTGTCATAGTTAAGAGATCATCCTGCTTCTTCTACAGAGGAGTTCATTCAGCCAACAAGAGACACCTGCATCGCCACACAGTGCCAGGAAGCACAACGTCTGGCCGACAGTTGGCGGGGCCAGCGGTCCGGCACGCTTCAGAGCGGCTGGCACTGACAGCCGCCCATCTGCCCGAGTTGACGCATCCGCCGCTGTTCCACTTGTCCGGCGAGGACAAAAATGTGTCGCGGTGCCCTGGCAGAGTTCTGCAAAATGTCAATCTGGCGTGACAAACCCACGCAGGCCCTCGCAGGGCTTCTGGTGGTGTAGTGGCAGGTGCCTGGGATCAAATGGAGTGCCAGGCACATGCCAAGGTAACAACAACCTGTGATGGACTACCGGGGCAATGCCATCTTGTCCTTAGCTTGTTGGGTGGCAAAAAGGATGATTGGATGACACCAGCGGCTATTAGCTTGACAGTTACCTGCTTGCGATGAACCATTTTGCTGATACTGCAACTTTAAATAAAGACCCGCATACTATCAGTGGAGAGTTCTAAGACCCTATGCATACACTGAGAGTGATCCTTTTTGTCAAATCGATCAGAGACGGCGCAAATGTTTGATACTGTCTGAACACTGAACCCCTTTAATCAACTTGTTTTTCCATTAAAGATCCTGCGAGTAGTCCGTGCCTAAACCTTCCAAAATGCAGCTCTGCGCCAAATGCAACAGCTGCGGTTGCATCCACGGCAGAGGTTGTTATTAGGAATGAAATCAATTCAACTTTGCATGTCTTCTTAAAAAGGTCAAAGCAAATTGACTCGGAGGACAAACACATATTTCCTGTATGATATATTTGCTGTCAGCGCAGCAAGTGTGCAAGGTTATTAGTAAGTAGACCAGGCCAGGGGGGAGAGGAAGTCTATAGCAGCAATCAATAGCCACTTCCTTCACTGTGCTAACAGGACCTTCCTCCTAGTTACCTTGACTCTAAGAGGCCTTTCGTGTGTACACAAATAAGCAGAACTGGTTTGGCTCAGGTGGGTACAGTAGACAATTCCAAATCAACATCAACATCATGGGCCGTCTATATTTACTCTTACAGTTTGCCTAATAGGGCCTGAACCGTGTCTGGATTGAAACATGGCTTCAGGCTGAGGTTATGGTCCGGCACTCATCCATAAACAGGGGAGCGGTGGTGTGATAGGGATGTAGGGGGGTTGTTCTTGGTGAGTGGCCACCTATGACAGGCTGACCTGCACATTAGCAGGAGAGTGTGCGGCCCAGTGTTACCTGTCATATCTGGCACCGGTATGACCAGGCCACTGGGCAGCCAAAAATAATAGAAACTGGCAAGAGGGGCAACGAGGGGTCATGCACAGTGGAGGAGGGAGGGTGTGGGTGAGGGCGTTCCGAGTAACAGGGACACATGAGGATGAGTGAAAAGGTGCAGCTATTAGGTTGTTTTACACACCGCCTCTACAAGGTGCCACCACTCCGGGTTGCTGTTCTGTATTAGCAATGGAAATGGACGCAATATCACCTCTGACCGCTCTGAGCTAGATTAGCCTGCCCCCTGTATATGCCTACCGCTTAATGGAAAATGGCTTTGTAAAAAAAAGCGGACTTCACAACATATCTTAAATTAGTCAAAATAATAATGATGATAATGTAAAAATATGGCAATGAATAAGTTTACAGACAACAACTTTGTTTGGACCTCCAGTATGGAGAAAAGAGAGGCAGAAGCCACCTAAGGCGGGCCTGGATGCTAATTAAAGCGTGGGATTAAGGAGTGATTGCCTTTGGTGTCCTGACGTGGCGCTGCCTGCCATGTTGGGAGGGCTCTCATTAACATGTCGGCTGCGGGGCTGTGCTGAGCGCTGCCACAGGCTGCTAAAAATAATGGACACATAATCAACCTTAATGTCTTCTACCTGGAGTGGGCAAGATTTTATAATAACTACCGTGATGGGCCACAGGCCGCCAGTGGTGGCTGGATGAAGATAACCTCTTTCCTGACCACAGACCCCTTTTTGCGCCGCCATTGCACATGTGGCACCCCTGCAGCTGGATTTCATTAATTGAGCGCTGGCAGGATTGGCGGCAGGGGTGAGTCACTCTGGTGGTGGGCTCCCCCTCTACCATCCACCCTGATATCATCTTCTAACCATAACTACAAATAATTATTCACTCAAATCCATTAGTGGAGGTCAATCAAGCTTCCCAATCAGTTCTCAAGTCCAATTACCAGCGCCAAGGCTCGATACGTGCCTTCTCGCCAACGACGGCCTGGCCAACGGGCTGCGCCGTTAAATTACACACCGCAAACATCAGCATTAGGTGGGTAATAAAGCGGGGGGGCATGCTGTGGCCGTCCTAGAGTGTCATCATCTCAGCAGAATTAGCACACGCAGCTTACGGTACATATCCTGCGACTAAGTCCTTCTCTGCAGTTCACACGGTAAGACATGTCTAAGGCCATCAGGGTGGGCTTAAAGGCTGCATGGGTGTGGGGTGTGTGTGTGTGTGTGTGTGGGGGGGGGGGGGGGGGGGGGGGGGGGGGGGCATGTAAGCAGCGTAACAAGAAGGATGTTGCTATAGAGCCCAGCAGCTCTCCAAGCCCATTAGCCTAGCCTCTCCACGTGCACTGAAAGAGAGCTTGAAGCCATTCACGCTATCGCTCACGACATTGCAGAGTGGCTGGACAACAAAGCAGCCACTGTGTGTGTGTGTGTGTGTGTGTGTGTGTATGTGCGCAAGTGACAGGCTTCTATGTAAGACATGTAGGACAGTGTAAAAGGAAAAAGGAGGGAGGGTGAGTGCAGTGTTATGTGGAGTCATGTGACAAGCACAGCAAACACTGAAGGTGACGCTTGGTTGGACCAGCATGTCACACATACTACATCTAATAGATGTACATAATCCAATACATGGGCCCGATCAAAAATTCAGCCTCTTCCACAATAACAAGACTGTCATTCAGAACGCAGATGCATTTGTTGGAAGCAGCAACAGCGGAACCTACAAAAAGCGAACAAAATTTGTTCCAATGTTCTTTTTTTTTTAATGTTAGCCATAGCAAATACCCTAAAGTGGATCCGTTGCAAGAGAAGGTACCCACAGTACAATAAAACCAAAATTGATTGGATTCACATTATTTTGTATGGAAAAAATGAATTCCATTCTTGTATGTTTTGGTTTCCATCAAACTTGTTGGAACGGATTCATAAAGTTAGAGTTGTCTAGTGGAGGGTTTTCTAAGTGTGGCTTCATTTGAGGTGCAGCAGCTTGAGAAAAATACTTTCAGAACTTTCATAAATTTCAACCCTGATAAGCTGACTTTAGTCATGTCACAGGCAACATGAACTGCTTTTTAAAACAGGGATCACACTGGTTGCCCTTTACGAGCAATGAGGGCGTCTAACTTCCTTTCTTGTGTTTTCTTTCTTTTCGTGGGAGAATGAACAGAATAAGATTTTCATTGCATGGTATAACTGCTGTTTTACCATGCACATGACAATGAAACTCTCTTGAATCTTGAATCTTAACTAGTAGGAAAGAATGTATTTTCTACCAAGTAATCAGTGGGGAAACTTCCTGGACTGTCTTGTACCAAAGGTAACATTTTGTGAAAGCCAGATTTGCAAGCGTGGTGAGTTAAATTTGCGCATGTGAACGTGAGTCGTTCAAATGTATTTAAGTACAGTAACAGCTTTTCCCCACCATGTGCAATATCACCTACTCTGAACACGCGCACAACACATACAGTGCACACGTCCCCTCCTGTGACGAGGCTCCACTAAGAGTGGCCCTGCAATTACACACAAAGACCAAGAACTTGACTGCATCTCCAGACTGCTGACACAAAAACACACACAGCCTCAGTACTTAATTGAAGCAATGCAGAGAAATGTTGCTCACGTGTCGACAGGCTAAGATGGCTGCTAAGCACAAATGTACGTGCAACGACAGCGTGTGAGTCCACAGCTGCAGGAGTGAGGCTACAGTGTGCCTTTGTGTCATCGGATCTAATGAATCCATCTGCATTCAGCAGGCGTCATCACGCTCCTCCGGTGCAGCCCCGGCATCGACCCAAGAGGAGGCCAGTCAAGTTGGCTTGTGGGTGGTTCAGAATTACCAGTCCTGAGTTTCTACTTGAAAAGGGCAAGCAATAGTGCAACAGTGAGTGATCATGTTTTCACCTCTGAGTAACTCAAAGCTTCCTGAGTGGAGAATGGATGACAGCAAGAAGCAAGGGGGCGGGGCGTTAGAGTGGGTACAATAAATTAGGGCAATGAATCCAGCCTGGCCAGAGTGGTATTAGGGCGCCCTCCAGTGGCTAACAAAAATTTAACACCATGCATGCCTACTGTAGATCAGGGGTCTTAAACTAAAATTACGTAGCCTGGGTGAGGCTGGGCCACATCAAGTACTCGCTTCAAAATCATGTTTCGACTAAGTGACTAACTTGTCAACAACCAACACCAGAAGATTTTACAAACATGAGCGATAATAGGCCGTATGTGATGAAAATATAATACTGTGGTAATCTTGAGGGATGGCCAAAGGCACTTTAGCTTGCTTTGAGAAAGTTCTTTATTAGCAAGCAGTAGCCAAAGACGAACTGACAATTAGCGTGTCAAGAGAAACAGCAGGAGGTCATTACTAGACTGACGCAGTGTCATAAAAGAAAACGCTTTAACCACCACACAGCAACTTAACAGGTAAATAACACATACAGTCATGGAAAAAAATAAGATCACCCTTGTTTCTTCAGTTTCTTGCTCATTTTAATGCCCGACATAACTAAAGGTACCTTTGTTTGGACAAATATATAAATTGCAACAAAACTAGCTCATTTTTTGGCAGTACAATGCTATAGCTAGTCATGTAAGAACTTAAGTGATTTTGGTTATTATCAAGAAAACCATGGAATTTGCTAGATATCATCTCTCAAATTAAACTCTTATGAGCTATATTTGTTTGTCCAAATAAATATACCTTTAGTTGTATCAGGCATTATGGATCAATAAACTGAAGAAACAGTGGTCCAATCATTTTTTCCATGACTACACATATGGCAACTACTACTACTACTACTACTACTACTAGTAGTAGTGTAGGATAATAACTATGTTAACTCGAACACGTCCTTTGAGCAACTATTGACAAAAAGGTATCGGCATCACTCAAGAGCTGGGAGTGCTTCTGGCTTCGCCGCATGCCTTGCGGCACTTGTTTTGTAAAAAGATGAGAGTTACATGTTTAGAGTTAATGTTGTTGTTAATTATTCCCCATAGTAGTAGTAGTTGCCCTAAGTTTGTCTACTTACCTGTTACATGATGTGCTGCCATTTTGGTGATGTGTCTGTGACCACACCCCGCATTCATTTCACTACGTGTTCAGTGCTTCATTGGCAATTTAAACAAAATTGTTCTCTATTTTTTTTTTAATTCTAGGAAAAAATGCCCCAGGTGATCAAACCATTGCGTAACAATCTTCTTAGACTTCAGCTCAGTTAACATTAACTCCACAAGTTGGCCTTTTATTTGCCTTTTTTGTATAATGTCTCTACAGGAAGGTACCAGTGATGGGGGGGAAAAAAGGAAAATGTGTTGATAACCATAGAACCAGACATGGAACTTGCACATTCTTTGTGTTTGTAGAATTTTTGGACCCATGCCCACAAAAAAAACGTGTGAGTTTCTTCCTTGCTACACCCCTTTACAATAATCCATACAAAATGGTTGAGCGGTGTTTTTAGTTATGCTCATAAATAACTGTTTACACAACAAAAAACTTGATGAATTGCAAGCTTGGACACTGAATGTAGTAAAACGTCCCAAAGAGGCCATTATTTTAATAGTGTATTTTTGATATTGACGTGTAACGGCTCTGTTGGGAAAAGTGATAACTACTGTGCAAACCTTTACAAATGCAACAAGATCAAATTTACAAATACCAGTTGTTGTCAGTGAAGTATTCTTCTGTTGTCTGCATAAAAATGTCCTTTGAAATGGCCCAGATTTGTTTAAGAGAAGTCAAGTATTGATAGGATTGATTGCACAAGACGTTGCTAAACGAGGCCTCCATCCCCCCACTGACTACGAGGACGACGACAGGAAGGCTTTGAGCAGCAGGTCGGAGGCCAGGCCAGGGGAGATGTCCCCTCTGGTGACCCTCTCCTCCAGGCGGGGCAGAGCCTCCCTGACACCGGGGTGATGCTGGAAATGGGCGAGCACGTTCTCCTGGATCAAGCTCCACATCCAGACCTTCTGCTGGGCCCTGCGCCGGCCTTGCAGCTCGCCGCTGGCCAACATGGCTTCCCGGTAGGACTCCATTCTGGCCCAGACCTCAGGAATGCCCTCACCCCTGTGTGAGGAAGCCCGCACAACCTGAAGAAATCGGACGAAGGGCAGGGTTGCGGGATTGCATGTGTGAATTTAATGTCTTAGCTTATGCCGCTGCTGGCAGACGTTGATAGGTGCAACAAAATAAACTGAGATGCTGCCTCCTTCGCAAGATGAAACGTGAACTCGTTATGTAAACTTCAGTCGTTAAGTACACAAGTCCATCAGTTAGGAGTACAGCACCTTGTCACTGAGGTTATACCCTGATAGGCGAGAGCACATCTATACATGTTGGCCTCTTGACTGGGTTCAAACGGTTACCTTTGAGTCCAATAATTACACCTATCTACATGTACACTGTATACTCAAAGCACCTTGGGTGCCTTGAAGGTGGAAAAGCGCTATACAAGTGAAGGACCATTTACCATGTACACGTATAGACTGTACCTTGACAAAAATGAATTATAACCAGGAGAGTCTCCAACATTTCAGACGCAAAACCTGACCAAAGTATCATTACAAAGCACCATCAAGACATTCATGTCATATTAAATTGCTGGACATCGTTAGTAACACTGTATATATCTATATAATCAGGTTCATGGAGAATGGCTGGGTCTGATGGGCAAGTTAGGCATTTTGGGTTGGAAAACTGGGATGGTGGAAGGGATGGTGGCTCAATGACGGTGGACTGGATAGGAAGGTTTGTTTGTCGGGGAAGAAGACTGGGTAGAGTAGGGAAGGCGAGCTGATGCGGAGGTTAATTTGATTAACTAGAAGGTGTTGAATCAGGCAGGGATGGTAAGATGGCGAGATGAAGCTGGGTTAAACGGCATTGGTTGCGGTCGAGTAGGACAACTGATTTAGGGCTGGAGGGCCGGGTCAGTTCACAGGGATTTTGGGTTGGGGATGGGATTTCACTCACCTTGGGGTTCCATGACTTGGACTGCCTCCTTAGTAGCTTCAGAGCACTAATGTATTCCGTCTGGATTCTCCTGGCCGGCACCACCAGGTCTCCATCCGACTTGGTCACCACCACCAGGTCGGCCCTCTCAATGATGCCTCTCTTAATACCCTGGAGACAAGACAAATGTTTTTCATGCTTACTGAAGAATTATGTTGGTAAACTGCACAGACAAATGTATTTAAAGCTTCAAAAACAAACCAGAGATAACATTTATTTAAGGTCAAGCTTTACAGTGGTTTGCTTGGTTTTCTGACCTGCAGTTCATCGCCCCCTGCAGGCGGAATCAGCAACACAAACATATCAACCATGTCCGCCACTGCAAACTCTGACTGGCCCACACCTGAGAATAATCTTTGATTATAATATCGTCAAATTATTCATATTTTTATCTTTGACAAAGGTTGTCCAGCATGTCCTACCCACAGTCTCCACAAGGATAACATCATACCCAGCCCCTTCACAAAGAACGATGGCTTCATTGGTCGTCCTGGTGACGCCGCCGAGCGTTCCTGAGGTCGGTGACGGCCTGATGAAGGCGTTCATGTCCCGGGAGAGTTCCGTCATGCGGGTCTTGTCACCCATCAGAGAGCCTGCAATCAGAGAGGACAATCAAGACTCATCCAAACTGACAATTTTTGCATCATCTGTGCCGAAGATGCTACCTCCCGTCGTGCAGGAGGATGGATCAACAGCCAGCACTGACACTTTGTGCCCACGCCCTGTCAGCATCTTCCCCACCACCTCGATGAATGAGGACTTCCCTGCTCCTGGAGGACCGGAGAGACCTGGCATACATGAAACAGTATATAACTAGTAATTTTACTGTACAGAAACATAAGTCAATACAATGGGATTTCAAACAGTTTTTCAATAGGAAGTAACTGAAATTTAATTAATCTGTCCCAGGGTGAAACTACCACCATCATATAACCTTTGAGTGTACATGGAATGTTTACAAGGTAATGAAGGGTCATACAAGTGTAAAAATAAGCTGACCAATGGATACCACATCTACATTAAGCAAACACTATAGTAAAACTACTCACTCCAAATCCAAAATTTTATATTTAGAGGCTTTTTTTCCCACTAAATTTGGTGCTGAACTCCAAATTGTACCATTTGCAGAGCATCTGAGTTTGTAGTAGTCTGAAAATCATAATATAAACAAGTAAGAAGTGAGGTCAAACAATAAAGACCAAAAATGGTCACCACTCATATGACGTGAAAGATCCCAGAACATCTCGTGAAATTTCTCAGGAAGTAGTGCGGGACTTCACCACAGTGAGCAAAGAAAATGTATATTTTTCATGTTGCCACCACAGAAGGGTAGCAATTACAAACTAAAAGAAAAAAAAAACAGAAATGGAACATAACAGCAACAAAAGCAGAATGTACATCTCCCACTCCACTTCCATAAAAGCCACGCTTTTTACATGGGTGGTTTACTATCACAACTGACTGGCAGTTAATCTGTACAGTTAAAAGGGTTTCATTGTGGTGACAGTTTGACCCTGGAGCGGATTACATGAATTTCGATTCCATAACTTGATACAAGTGAATAAACTGCAGGAAGACCAGCATACCAGAAAATATTTTACAACACACCTACTCTAAAAGCCAAAGGCTTCCCGTCATTCTGGCTCTCCTGCTCCCTCCTGTAAGCCAGCACCCTCTGGAGCAGAATCTGGGCCAGTTCTTTCTTCCGGGGATGCTGCGTCTCCACCAGGGTGATGGACTCTGCAAGAGAGGCCCGCTGTCCCCCTATTAGTCCCTCATAGAGTTTATTTAGCAGCCTCTGCTCAGGCCCGCTCAGGTCCGGGATGTGGTGGTTCAAAGCTGCGCTCGCACTCCTCCATTGATGATGTATGTGACTACATGGTATAGCGCGTGAGGGCCCCTGATGGAGGCATGTCCTGGTGGGTGAAGGCAAGGCAAGTGAAGGGGCACTGGATGTAATGTGGCGGAGAAGCGAGTAGCTTAGCTGTCTCATTTTCATGGCACATTTTATGGGGCACCTAGAAGAGAAGAAAGCAGTGAGTAAGTTGTCAGTTTCGGCCACAACGTAAGGTAAGCTAATTTTAGCTAAGATATGGTAAACAGGAAATTACGGCTACAAAACAGTTTGATAAGTTAAACAAGACGATAAAACATTATCTGTTTAAAATATCAGCATATAAATATATTAAATATCGAATGTATAGACGTAAATAAGTCTAAAAGAAACGAAACAAACTGACCTCGGGTGTGCTCCATAGACGCCTTACGAATGTACTTCCTGCTTCCGGTGGTGGTGAGTTTAGTTTCCGGTGACGTTCTACCTCCCCACAATACAAATACCTCTGCGTCACAAATTCGTAAGTAAACATGATAAAATTATTTATATTCAACATTTTAAAACGAAACAACGTTTTGATGTATATTTTTAATTAGTATTTAAAAGGCTAAATGGCGGGCTTTGGAGAACATAAACGCCAGCAGATGGCAGAAAAAGCTTACTTAACGTTTAACAATTATTGACCAGAAATTGTTTCACAGTTCTGTATTTGAGCTATTTTGACAGCCAATAGGTTATTAATGGCGCTAACAGCCTATGGTGTTAACTCATTGTCATTTATGGAGCTATTTAACCTCGCTACACTGTAGTTAAGTTTAAGGTTTGCAAGTTCTTTATGCCCCCCCGAAATGTCGTTAAATTGTACAAAATGTTATGTTTTGGGAGTTATTCCGTAATACACTAACCTGGTAAGACAAGTGTGAGATGGTCTACCCTTGGTCTGGTGGAGCAGAAAACTTCCACCTAGACAATCTGTTTTTCTCTGACGGGAGGCTCAATGGGGCACACTTTGAAGACCCCTGCATTAGCCTGAACAAAACTCCGGAGGAGATTCCAGTAAGTTATTTTATTGATGTTTTCATTGCAAATTATAGCAAAATAAACTGATGCTCAGCAATAGCACATTCTAACATCCACACATACATAAACGTTGTACATTATTGCTCACATTGCCAAGCACACCTAACATACACGAGCACAGTTTGGTAGTTGTTTTTGGATGTGCCATTGCATATTTTCCCTAACTTGGGTGGCCTGTAATTAAAAGCATGCATACACAAGACATACAAAATACACACGACTGCAAATACTGAACCAAATTTATTTGAATCCTCCAGTAGAGTCCTGATATTCATGGAATAAAACTGCTTTTCTGGGAGTTTGACTGAGCCAAAATTGGGAAAAAAACACTGATGAAAAAAAAAGAGGCAACCTGTGAAAGTGCAGACAAAACATGAAAAATACAAAAAGAATGTAGCGAGTATAACAGTTTAGCAACAAATAAGAAATTAATGACGTTTTTTTAACTGATATGGATGGGCTATTGGTAACTTTTTTGAACACAATGAATTATAATTTCAATGCTCAACATTTTCCAGTAACATTCATTTCAAACAAACAAATCTTGCTCAGTCAGAGTGTGCGTACTTTTGATGAATACATGCCGAGCCGTGTGAAGTTATGTGTAGCGCTACACTACCCCGAAACTACGCGTTGCAAAACCAGACAGCACAGCACATATTCTAACGTTGAATACATCTATAAACACCATTTGAACCAAAAATGTAATCGTGAAAACACGAGCGCATGATGATGAGCGGTATTTAAACACTAGAAACATAGGAAATGCCCTTATTTCGTGCAATGCCACATACTAAAGTAAATTCCCCTACATTCCTCCAATATTCTTTAGAGATGATTGACTTTGACATTTTATACACAGAGTCTTACTAACTTTCATACATGTCATGAATAGACTGCAATCCCAGTGACCTGGAATGTCGCAAAATGATTTTAACGACGTGTACAAAAACCACCAAGCGGTACAGTTCGGTACAGCTCCGTTGTACAGTTTGGAATGGTCAACAGAGGGCGCAAACGGCATAAATGGTGTGACACTAACCAAACACTAGATTGATTAAATGCATTACGAAGTCTTGTCAGGCATCGACGGTTGTCATTTATGCTGCTCGTACTTACGAAAACTGATGTGTGCACTTAAACGATGGATCATAGTCAGAATAAAGGTTGAGCAATTAATCCACCATAACATTTTTATTTTAACCCAAATTAGAAAAATAATTCCGTTTTTGACAACAAAATCAGATCGGATTATGATTGGTCAGGCCACTGTCGCAAGCTCTGACAGCAAGCTACAAACTACCGCCACAGTTGGTATCGGTATCTGGTGGTATCGGTGGTGGTATTATTGTGGTATTATCGACAAAATGCAAATCAAATACGGAGGGACGGTTCTGTGCGTATCTGGCATAAGCGAGCCAGTAGGAGCAGACAATTTGCTAGTTCCTTAGTAGCCATACGACTACGGGGTCCAGCGGACGGTATCACTATTGAGGTTTCTAGCATTGTTATATTTACCATTATCCAAATCTGCAGACAGAAGAGTGGTCTTTTTGATTTGTTTTGAGTAATAGTTTGAAACGTCACCTTTTTTTTGGTACCATACACTGCTGCGCAAGGGTGCCAAAACATTGACAGAACTTGACCACGAAAAGGCCTAAACCAAACAGTACTGCTTGGTAGTTAAAGTGGGAATACAGGCATGATTGAGAATAAAGGGAACAAAAAGTAGAGTGTGGACACCTGCGCTCATCGAAGAGTGTGATGGTTGGATTATTTTGGTTGGTCACAGAGATCAAGTATCTTCCAGTTGCATCACGCTCTCTCTGCTTGCTCCTCTCCCAGTCTGTAAATGTGCCCACTTAGACATCCTTCAAGTAGAAAACAAACCATTCCACCTTGCCTTACAGGTTCCAGATCAGCTGCTTGTGCTTCAATCATAACATTGTTATGTTGTCTAACTGAGGCAATCAGGTATAAACTGGTCTGGGACCCGCTCAGGCCACCGGTCTTGCTACTTGGGCTAAAAATGCTGGGGCTGACCACAAGGACGGCCTAGGAGACAGATGATGTTGGGTTGTGGGGGGAACCCATTTGCGTTAGAACCTTATCCAACCACTGCAGGGGTCCATGCAGGTGGATCTCGATCCAGCAGGGGGTGCTGGTCACATCCTGGCGATGGTACTCAGCTCCCCAGCCCTGGGACACAGAAATAAACAAGCATTGCTAAAATGGACTGGGACCCTCAAGAGCAGGAAAAATGTACTGACCCGGATATAAAATGGTATTTTTTTTCATAGAAAAAAAAGCTGAAATTTTTACTTCACTGTAAAACATTTTTTTTCTTGCTCCCGAAAAGAACAACGGTGATGATAAGAATGTTCATGCTCATGCTGAACATTCTTTTGGCATATATGGCTGTACCGACCTTCACAAAGCTCATGCGGATGGTGCACATCTTGGTGAGCTCGTACACAGCCTCAAAGCCGTGGTTGACCGACTGGGCAAGCAGCTCAGCAAACTCCTGGTTGTTGAAGATCTTCAGGCTGCAGCCACTGGGGATCTTGCACACGGTGGTGGGGTGGAAGCCGTGGTGGTAGTTGCAATTGCGACTCTGGACGAAGATGCTGCTGTCGCTCAGGCACTCGGCGTAGACCTCGCCGCCGACATAGTACAGGTGGACACCTTGAGAGTGTGGGGAAAAATCAGTCAATAAATAAAATTAAATAATCCATTTGTTTTCTTTGTTGAAAAATACAAATTGATTTGGACTCAGTTCTTTTTTTTTACCTTTGCCGATGTGCCGCCGGGTGTTCTCGATGGTGGAATTGCGGTTAACATTGGAGAGCAGACCGAGGCAGAAGCGGTTGCGGTTGTTAGAGGGATCAGTGAAGCCATCTACGAGCACGCTGGTGGAGGACGCCTGGAAGGCCCCGCCGACGCGGTTGTTGAGCTCATAGTAAACAATTGAGCACCAGTGCTTGGGCTCCTCGTAGGCCACGGGCTGCACATCTGCACAGGAAACACATTTCAGAGGTCACAGGGTTCGAGCCCTTGGAACAAAAAGGATATTATTCTAATCTTTGGAGGTACAATTGTTTGTCTCAATTACACTTCTATCAGTGCTTTTACACATACATTTTCTTTAACCATAGGAAAGGTACTTTGAAGTTAAAAAATAAGTGTATAATGTACCTTTAAGGACAGATCTAGACTATTAACATACAGTACACTGTATGTACAGTCAGTCAGTCATGGACAATCAGACTGATTTACTCCGTTTGCCGTGTACTATTTCGTTATGCAGAATCAAGTGCCCAAACAAAAGCACACTACCACTGTCCGTGCAATCTTTCTTGAGTGAGACTGCTAAATAACCAAGAAAGTTACGAGTGCCTGCAATTCAATAAAGAAAGTGAGAAACATTATTGAATTCAGGAAAAAAACAAAGTACAAAGATGGCATTCGCATAGCCGATCTCACCAGGATGTAAGGGAAATCTGCATCAACAATTAGTTCCATCCTTTTGGAATGAATTAATAACCAAAACCGAGGCATCAGTCTACAGAGTTACATCTTGGCACTAAAAGAGTGATTCCAGCTGATGGTATACTGTAAATATCACATATCCTGGCCACACTGTACCTCCGATATCGCATAAAACGTGCGATTGAATCAAGATCGGGAAGTTCTGGGCTTGAATCTCCATTGGGCATCTCTGTGTGGAGTTTGCATGTTCTCCCCGTGTGTGCGTGGGTTCTCTCCGGGAACTCTGGTTTCCTCCCACATTCCAAAAACATGCATGTTAGGTTAATTGGTGACTCTAAATTGTCCATAGGTATGAATGTGAGTGTGAATGGTTGTTTGTCTATATGTGCCCTGCTATTGGCTGGCGACGAGTCCAGGTTGTACCCTGCCTCTCGCCCTAAGTCAGCTGGGATAGGCTCCAGCAGTAAGGATAAGCGGCATAGAAGATGGATGGATGGATGTGATTGAATCAAGACATGAAACCTACTGGCAACATTAATGTGCATCACGGCAGACCACGATCGATGCGACACATCCCAAAGTATGTCTGTGGTTTGTGTGCCAACCTTTGTCGACAGAGGCGACAATCAAGACAGGAGGTCAAAGGAAGCTCGAGTTGATCTTTGATTTTGTGGATTATTGTATTGTAATAAAGTGGAACCTCATTTAGCATTTGCCCCGGTTAGTGTGTTTTTTGGTTAACGTAAAAAAATTACGTCACAATTTTTGCCTCGGTGCGTGCATATCAGGCTAGCGTACATTATGGTGCTCGTCTTGCTGTGTTATTAATACACTCCACGAGTCCATCTGTATTCTTAATACAACCTTCCCTTGTTTATCATAGTTCATTGGTTAATTTCCGCGAAGTAGGATTTGATATTAACAAATTTAATACTTTCGTAGTTGGAGCATAGAAAACCTGTTTATGACATTCGAAATACGGGTTTTAATATTGTTAGAGCCCTGTAGACATGAAATAACACCCCAATAGTCACCTTTACTTTCCTATTATTCTTTGTTTACATCACAATGCACAGGCTACAGGATCACTGCAAGGATATAACAGACGGCCGTCGCTAGCATATCAAGCTACCAGGCTAACTAGTTAGCCTCTCCAATGTATTTATTCTATACTTAAAAGGAAAACTGCACTTTTTTTGGAATCATCCACAATCCTTATGTGACACATAAACACATATGTCTTTCTCTTTTCTGTGCGTTAAAAAAATTTAAAAACAGACTGCTCAGTACTGCACGTAATGGGATCCACCTATGCCGCCTACAAAGACCGCTATTAAAACACCTCCAACAAGGTTTTATGGTTTTATATAAATGCTTTGACCATGTAGTACAGTTACATTCATGATAACATGTAATATTTACAGTATATTGCTGTATTTTTACCATTCTTAACATTACCGGAACTTCAAAGCACTCGGTGCATTGATTTTACATAGCAACGTCGTAGAAACGAACGCCTACACCTTGCATTAACTTTTCCAAAATCAGAAAAAAAAAACAGCATCAGTGGTGTCAGCTCAAATATGTAGCTTTACCTTTTTTGTAGTGTTCTGAGACGTTGTGAGCGCGAATGTTAATAATAATAATTCTAACAATGTCGCTGTAGCTTGGTTATTTGCAAGTCACATTATATGTAAATACGGCATTGTTGCCGCTTTTTGGAGTATTTTTCAGAAGGCTTAATAGACTAAATAAGTGGGTCCCATTACATGCCGTACTGAGCTGTCTGTTTTTATCTGTATTTATATCGCACAGAAAAGAGAAAGACATATGTGTTCATGTCTCACATAAGGGTTGTTTATGATGGGCAAAATTCCCAAAACGTGCAGTTTTTCTTTAAAGGGATCGTTTGGTTTTTTGACATGAAGTTGTATGACATCCCCATCAGCATTGTCGTCCACTAACACGACTTACCCCCCACATGGTCTCCTAAGTCCATCTCTGGTCAGATTTCTGTGATGAAGAATGTAGTTCCGCTTCGTTGCTGGAGACAATTAAGTAAGTTGACTAATACTTAACAATATAGTGAGGGACGACTGTATATTTTTTAATCAGAAAACCTCCTTCCTTGTAAGCATGCCATTAGCTAGCCAACAAAATGGAAACGGGAACCGGGAGTTATGTCGCCTGTCTATGATGTCATCATGTCATCATTTGTGCATTATTTTGAGTCTTTCTTGCTTCCATTGTGCAAGGTGGCTGTTATCTTTAATAACTGGCAGGAGGAGCAATGATACAACCATACCCTGGGCTTTCACTTGGTGGATTATTTTGAGTCTTTCTGCTTAGTTCCATTGTGCAATCTGGGCGTTATCATTAGGACACTAACTCCAGCAGCAATTCTGAGTGGTGATTTGAGAACATTCCAGAAGGACAACTGTAACTGAAACCATGTCCACCAAGACTCTCTTACTGTAAATGCAGGACACATATAAGCCTGCATGATATGACATCATCTCCATCGTGTGTTAGAAGCATCAGGTGATTCTTGGGTTGATTGCATCATATCTTCATCATGGTATCCTAATGGCAGCAGGTCAGTTCAAAATTGCACTAATTATTGTACTGCAGAATGAATCTTATCGCTAAAACCTCGTTACCACAAGCAGAGGTGATGTCAGGAACCAGCCTTTTATGAGCCTCATAAAAAAGCTGCTGGGAAACCTGAGCCACAGACACAACCTCACTGTAAATGGTCAGATACACACACTTTTATAACAACACACTTTTATAGCAATGGAACTCTTGAACCTGCATACCAGGTAGAGCAGGTGCAAAAAGATGGAGAAGGTATAAAAGTAGAGATACCTGCCCGGTTGTTAGTCTCAAGAGGCAAAGTCGGCACCAAGAGGTTGGTGTCCATCGGCTGGGGGCAGTCCTGAGTCATCGGCTCCTCTGGGGGCATGTAGGCAGGAGGGGGCGTCTCTGCATTGCCAAAACAGAAAAAGTTAGGTGACGTGTGGAGGAAGAGGCAAGAACTTATTGAATTCACCTGGCATCTGGAAAGGGCTGCCGGGGTCGGAGCTGGAGGGCGAATGGGGGAAAGTGGCGTTGCTGCCGCCGCCCGGTGAGCTTGGGAAGCTGTTTCCCGGCGAATGGGGGAAGGGTACGGGGTTGCCCGGAGCAAAGGACTCTGGGAATGTGGCGTTCTGGGGCATGTGTGGCTCATTCTGCTGCAGAGGGTTGCGGAAGCGGGGCAGCATGGTGTGCTTGGCGTTGAACTCGCTGTTCCTCGGTACCAACACAGGGGGCAGCACTGAGAGCAAAGACAGATGTTGTTGAAACAGGAAGTGACTAACAATTGGATTATCTGTATTTCTGTTGGTACATGAACTCATCTGTTTCATGTCAGGGTGTGAAAAGTGCACTGAGTCATCAGTAAGTCAGCCAAGGTCACATCCTTCATTTGTTTTGTCTTTTCAGGGAAACCATACTGACAGATATTAGAGTGTTTATGCATCATTAATGACGTCCATGAGTGTTTACTAAACTACAATAACATTCAGAAATTTGCATCAATACAGTATGCAATAAAAATACACAAAGAAAGTACACTCATTGTACCATGTGTTTCTATATGTGTACAAACATCCCTGTTTCTATAATTTTATCTGCTTACTGAGAATCTCTGTACATTTTTTGAAGAGTCAGCCTCTCCTCTGTCGGCATCTTCCAGCTGTATTTGTCTCTCACTCTCAGATTTCTGCACTGAAAGGACATTTGGAGGCCAGCCACTCTTGAGGAATTCATCACCCGAGAGGTAAAATATGTGAGGGTTATTCAGGTGCAGTGCATACAAACCGTGAAGATAGGCCCCCCGCTTGTGCCTATAAATAGTTGATGGCAGATAAATAAAGCCTCTGCTGATATAATAGACATCTGCAATGCATGCTCACTGTGGTTTTTATTCAGAGGGCTGACAGCTGAGGTGCCTGGTGGAATAGTGCCAGGAGATTGAAAGGAAATGTGTTGTGTGTATATGGGAAGGGGTAGTGTAGACAGACAGGTGCTCTAGGGTTGAATCACCTCCAGCCCTCGCTTTTATCCCCCTCCCACCGCCCTCGGCTGCTAAAACAAAAAAGTGTGCAAGGCAGGCAGCAACTCTTTCCTCCTATTGTATGTGGGTGGCGGGCTTCCTGTTCCAGCCATCCCAAAAAAACAAAAAACGTGTGCAGGCGTGTTGTATGTAGCTATCCTCACTTTTTTCACATGTAAAAAAAAAAATCACATTTCAGCAAGCATTTTTATTATAGTATATCTTGTCATGGGCCGATACAAAATAAATAAAATTAAATATAATTTAGAGTAGTCAGATTTGCTATTCACTGAAAATGAATCAAGACACAGACATTATTGTCTCAATAGCTGGCAACACAAGAAAGGCGCAAGATAATTGTGTCTTGCCTACAGTCAAGCATGGTGGTGGTAGCTTCGTGGCCTGGGGCTGCATGAGTGCTGCCGGCACTTCATACATGAATTCCAACATGTTCTGTGACAGTCTGAAGGAGAGCATCAGCCCCTCATTTGGAAGACAGTTTTCCGACTTGATAAAGAGCTCAAACACACCTCCAAGATGAGTGCCTTGCTGAGGAAGCTGAAGGTGAAGGAGTGGCTTTAAGAGATGTTTCCTTCAGACCTGAACCTAATGGAGGACATGTGGGGCATTGTTAAGTGAAGGTAAGGAAGGCTGAAGAGCACGAGGTATCTACCAACCTGTGCAGCTTTGATGAATTTCATGCCCAAGAGGATTATGGTAGTGCTAGAAAACAATGGTGCTCACACTAAATATTTCTGGAAAGGACACGATTAAGACATGTTCACTGTGAGGTGTGCCACCTATTTAGATAATGGCTGTGCGTTGACTCATTTTCAGTGGATAATATATCTTTACTGCTATACAAGCTGCCCACTGACTACCATAAAGTATATGCAAGATTAATTTCTATAGTATTTCCCCTTGAGAGAACGGTTGCTGGTGTGTAGTCACTTCAGTGAGATACTGTATGTCCCACAAACTCTAATGTGACAATTCTCAGGATGTCAACACTGACCTGGGCTGTCCACACGTTTGTAGTGGTAAGGGTTGATGCACACGTCCTTCTGCTTGGAACCAAACGGGTATTCGCAGCACTCCAGCGCCTTGAGCTCATGGTGAGACTGCAGGTCTGGCCAGCGCCACACACGGCAGTAGATGACATGCGGCAGGCCCTTCCTGTGGGACACCTGCAGCCGGCCATCCAGCGAACGGGGGATGGTGACGCAGCTGCTGGGCTGACCGGGGCAGCTGAGCGCCCTCTCCAGCTCCTCCATGGCACCCTTCTTCTTCTTCAGTTTCTTCACCAGGGCGTCCACGGCCTTCTCGGCCCACTTCTCCTCCTCGTCGCCCTGCTTCCAGCCCAGCAGACGCTTGACGGCCGGGCTGGTGAAGGAGAAGAGCGAGGTGACATTCATGATGGATGGGGCAGCCCTCCCGCTCTCCTTCTCCGCTGGGCCAAAAGAAGGGTGGGGCGACAGGTGGAGGTCCAGTTTTAGAGAAGAATCACTGTTGAGGTCTTTGAGGATGTCCAAAAAGTATGATTTTCTGCAAGACAAAAATGAGGACTAGAAGAAACCGAACAGAACAACCAAACATTCCATTTGTTCACCCCCGCCCCACAGCTACAATGGTACATTCCAGTCAGAGAACACACTGAAACGCAACCTCAGGTAACATCGCAAAGAGATGCATGGACCAGAGACGATACACAGCATTGACACCTGCTCAAACCCCTGTACTGGGTTCCGCAGTAATATTAATTAATTTATCTGTACAAACCACTGTATGAGTTGCTGGCCCCAGCATAGTTTTCGCTTGAATAAAGAGACACTAACAGATCGGAAGAAAATTTATGACTACAGGGCCCCCGTGCCTCTGACTCCCCCCGACACCTCACCATACTTGCCCAACTCTTTCAGAAGCACTGCCACATAACGTAAAAAATCTCACTGATTCAAAGTGAGATTTCAAAAGGAGGTCATTGCATTATAAGCGGAAGTAGATCTTCGGTGAACAGCCAGCTGAGGAAAAAGTTCTACAGTGCTTCAACAATGCCCACCAACAAACAGTCGGCCTAAGCCAGTACAATAAAAAGGAAGTGCATGGATAAATCTGTCCAATGACTTGGCTCCCAAGGGTGCCATTCACCGGAACATGCATACTGTATGAGTTTTTAAAACAAAAGTCGGCGTGATGCTTCTCGTCTTTTTATGTTTTCTGTGAACGCATAAAGGTGGCAGACACCACAACTGAACAAACAGCATGTGAGCGTGGGCCACTAAGTGACTCATCACTGACTGTAAAGCCTTCAGTATATTGTGTTTCCCACCAGCAGGAACAAATAGATCATTAAGAATGCTCGCTAAGTTATTCTTGGCCCCCTCTTCAGATTATGGGATTAAATTTCGATTTCTATCTTTGTCGGATAGCACACATATAGACCACGTTGGACAGGTGCTTTTTACGGTATATTGGTCACTTACTAAAAACCAAGCACCCTGACAGGAACATTACAATATCTATGCTATATCATCTATACTTAGCCTGGCCTCAGGACTGTACTGATCCAACACAGTCATGCTGTACAACTAGGGCAGGAAAAAGGGGAGTGTGTGGCTATAGTATCACACATCTGCCGCAGCGGACCAACAGGAAACAGATGGTGTAGTTGTGTCTTCATGTCTGTCATCACCATCACAACAACAGCATCGTTTCCTTTCTGCTGTGTTGTGCAGGTTTTTCCACAGGTGCAGGATGGAAGTTTGGGGGGGGGGGGGTTCCAAAACGGACTCCCTCCCTGACTTTTATCAGTCTGCTTTTTCATGCTTTGTCTCCATGACATTTGCATGTCTCATGTCTGTGAGGCTGCGTCCAAATGATTACGTTTGTAAAAAATGCATGAAACCATCACTTCCTTGGGTTATTTATGCATGGCCACTAATGATAACCATCTGTTGTGGTATTTTCAACCATTTCTTGGAGGCTTTTGTCACTTTCTTGGTTGTTTCCAACACTCTTGCACTAAATCAACACTACAGCGTTAAGTATAGACCAGGGGTCGGCAACCTTTACCATATCATATGAGATATGAAAAAATAGCATTTTTAGGACGTCCCCACGAACTCTCCTAATCGAGCGAGCACACACAGTGATTTTTGCATCAAAAATAAGGGGATTGTATTTGTAACATTCCTACACGTGTTTTGACCTGGACGTGCCACACTGGTGATGACGTCACTAAGTGTCACTGCTACTGGAGTGTAAACTAACGTCCAGAGGCGTACAAAACGTCCTTACTTTACATATTGCCCCCATAAATGTCACTTAAAAGGAGTTTCAAATAAGGCCAGATGATTTAAATATGAATACTGACTAAAGTGAAGAAAAGAAGATGCGAATCAACTGTATTTCACAGGTCAACTACAACTCCCATGACCACCACATACCGGAAGACAATGACATCACAGACAAGCAGACTTCAACGTTTAACGTCTTTATCATTAAAAGTGCTAAAAAAACCCCATCCATATAAAGCCTGCCGTGCTTAAATCCAATGCTTCATTTCCTAGTATTGATTAAATCGATTACCTCTTAAACGATGTTAGATTGATATACTGTATATGCCATCCTGAATGGAAACTTGAGAACCCAGACTGATGTAGTTGAATCATACAAATATAAATCAATGCATCAATGTAGTGAATGAATCGTTACACCCCTAGCAGTAGCTGCAGTTGAGTTTGGAGCGTTCGTTCACTTCTTGAAAGTATGTTTGCTCTGCTCAACCCTCCGTAATACAGTAGTTCCAAAATCACTTTTACGACCATCTGCAGTTGTGTACTTTCAGAAAAAGTTGAGTGCTTGTTTTGAACATGTCTTTAAATGTTACATTTTTGTACTGTTTGCTAATTTCGTGTCCACATAGTATCAAGCAGACAGGTAAGCCAGTGTATTAGGTAGCAAAGGCAAAGGAATACATTGGAACCTCGGTTAACGTTAGCATACAATATGGTGCCCATCGTGTTATTAATACACTGCGTGAGTCCAACAGTGTTCTTAATGTATTTTTTCTCAACAAAACATCCCTTGCTAGCATTCTAATAGCTAGCTTAAAAAAAATGGCAACCGGAACCGGAAGTTACGTACCCAAGATGTCAGCAGTGGTTGACTCTCAAAAATGTTTACACAAAACACGTTTTTATAGTTTTAAATGTTCATTTATCCCTTTCATTCATCATTTATATGTGTTTATATGCATTTTGAAATGTTTTCTGCATTCCATTCCATTCCATTCCATATTCCTCCACTTATCCGGGTCCGGGTCGCGGGGCAGCAGTCTTAGTAGGGAAGCCCAGACTTCCCGGTCCCCAACCACCTCCTCCAACTCCACCGGGAGGACACCAAGGCGTTCCCAGGCCAGCTGTGAGACATAATCCCTCCAGCATGTCCTAGATCTTCCCCGGGGCCTTCTCCCGGTTGGGCATGCCCGAAATACCTCACCGAGGAGCCATCCGGGAGGCATCCGGACTAGATGCCCGAGCCACCTCAGCTGGCTCCTCTCGATGTGAAGGAGCAGCGGCTCTACTCTGAGCTCCTCCCGGATGACCGAGCTCCTCACCCTATCTTTTAGGGTGAGTCCAGCTACCCTACGGAGGAAACTCATTTCAGCCGCTTGTATCTGCGATCTCGTTCTTTCGGTCACGACCCAAAGCTCGTGACCTTAGGTGAGGATGGGAACACATATCGAACGGTAAATTGAGAGCTTTGCCTTCCGGCTCAGCTCTCGCTTCACCACGACGGTCTGGTACAGCGACTGCATTACTGCAAACGCTGCGCCGATCCGCCTATCGACCTCACGCTCCAACCTTCCCTCATTCGTGAACAAGACCCCGAGATACTTGAACTCCTCCACCTGGGGAAGGACCTCATTCCCAACCCGGAGGGAGCAATCCACCCCTTTCCGACTGAGAACCATGGCCTCGGATTTGGAGGTGCTGAGTCTCATCCCAGAAGCTTCACACTCAGATGCAAACCACCCCAGTAAACGCTGCAGGTCACAGCCCGATGAGGCCATCAGGACCACATTGTCCGCTAATAGCAGAGATGAGATCCTAAGGCCCCCGAAATGGACTCCCTCGACACCTTGGCTGCGCCTAGAAATTCTGTCCATGAAAATTATGAACAGAATCGGTGACAAAGGGCAGCCTTGGCAGAGGCCAACGTTCACCGAACACAGGCTTGACTTACTGCTGGTAATGCAAACCAAGCTCCTGCTCCGGTTGTACAAGGACCGAATGGCACGTAGTAGCGCGCCACTAATCCCGTACTCCCGGAGCACCCCCCACAGGAAACCGCGACACCGCGAGGACACAGGCGAATGCCTTTTCCAGGTCCACAAAGCACATGCAGACCGGTTGGGCAAACTCACAAGTACCCTCCAGTACCCCTGCAAGGGTGTAGAGCTAGTCCAGTGTTCCACGACCAGGACGAAAACCACATTGCACCTCCTGTAGCTGAGGTTCGATTAACGGTTAACTCTGGCTCCAAAAGCTTGCTGGGCCGAGTGAGCGAGGTGGGCGCCGTTTAAAAATGTCTGCCAATTACCTCCATTTTTATTGCAGTTATTTGCTGGTCGGAGGCGTAACCCCTGTGACGTAATGACACGGCTCCCCACGACAAAGGAAAATGAAACTGGTGTTGGAGTCAGTTTGCAGGCAACACTGGTTCCAGCCTGCCGCGAACTGAATCCAGCACCAACACCAAAGTTCGCTACAGTGGAAAAGGGTTATGTATGACTGACAAAAGGGCTCACTTCGTTTATACCTACTGAAAGCAATGCACAGAGTGAAGCCTCCTGTCTGTTTGGAGGCGGGAGACGAGGAAAACAGACACGTGTGAATTTTCATTTATTGTGTGATTAATGAATTAATTTATTATCATCCCAGGCCTAGTGCCCACAAGCCTTTTTTTTTTTCTGAACGAGAAATCTTGTCACATTTTAATCTCGCTTGTGCCACAACATCTTGTGACACCCCTAAGCATTAGAAAAATGGTTAATAACTTATGGACAAATACTTGTTAAGTACTGCAAAGATTTTTTACTTGATGATAGCCATGTTTTTCAACCAATATTGCTGAAATTACACACATACTCTTGTTAGTCCCCTAAAGGTGTGCACCAAATTTCATGGTGATTCGACACACTAAACACACTAAAGTTACAGTGCGTTGTCCGTGTGCGACTCACTTAGTATGGGGTCAACTTTAGGGTTTAATAACAGCGCCACCATGTGGTGTATTTGTCAGAAGAATAATAGCGCAATTTTTTGACGTTTTGACGAATTTTTTTTACCTTTTGTGCATCTCGGTTCAAAAGTAGAAGAGTTACACAAACACGTGTTTTCATTGTAAATGCAGCCTAAGCGTACTGTAGTTTTCCTGGTATGTAGCTTTCCTAAGTGGTTGGTTGCCAGCCATTTAATTTTTTCATATAAAAATGCCACTGCATTCCATTCCTGCTGTCACACAGCAACGCCAACCAATCAGTTTCTAGCTCAGCCTTTTTTTGGTACCGCATCACTGTGGTTGGTACACCAGCGGATGGGCAACAAAATGTGCTAGGGTAAGCATCAGTTATGAAAAACATCAGGACAGCCAGACATTTCACATTTACTGCATTTCAGATGAGAAGATTTCACACAAAGTGTTGCTTAAACATCTGGGCCCGTATTTACAAAGCATTCTAAGGCTTAAAATAGCTCTTAGTGACGTCACTCTTGGAAAAATCTTAGCATTCCTCGGGTGCTAAGATTTTTCGGACAATTTTTACATGCTAAGATAAATGTTACTTACAAAGCGTGTCAGGCCCTAAGAGAGCTCCTAAGGCGGCAGAATGTTAGGAGTGGGGAGGAGGGCTTTTAAAAAGCCTAAGAGTCAGCAATCACAGGAATGGCTGACAGCTGAGTTTGCGTCCGCCATTAATATCAAATACATTAAGTAGTAGAATTACCAGCAGTAAACATAACAATAAGCATATGAATATAATATATGGGCATGTCAATGAGGAACGTTCAAACATTTTCAAGACGAGTCACAATTCATTTAATTTTGCTGAGTTTCATCATCATGGCATAAAATTAATGTCACAATTATACATTCTTTAATACAGTCCAAATTTTAAGTGATCTTGATTTTACTGTCCATTCATCACAAGGAGTGCATTTTTTCTTTCTTTTTAGTTTTTTTTCTCCCCCTTTTTGAAACAACCAATCACAGCTCTTAGAAGACTGTGCCATACCTAGCAACGGGGTCAGGTTCAACCACACCACCTCACTCCCCTCCTTGCTCGAAGTTGCTCTCAGGAACTTCTTTAATCACTCATGAGCTAAGATTCCTTGATGGGAATTTTTAGGCTAAGTTAGGAGCGTTTTGCGAGGACTCTGACAAGCTTTGCGAATACGGGCCCTGGGACACACTTCCAACTGTCCTCTGCTGTCTCTTTTGTGGCAGCTGGCAGCCATACTCTAGGGACATTTCCACGACGCCCCCCTCCCCGAGCAGTGAGTAACATGTGAGTGCAGGCTGACTCGAAGGCCCCGATGTGGCTGTGAGTTGAGTGTTATCTGTTGAGGCATTCAAAATATAAATAAGGACATTTTCCTCCTGGTCTATATATAGAAACAGACAAGGATGTTTTGCGTGGCCTAAACAGGAATTTGGTGCAAAAGCATTTTGAATGTTCCAGCCAAGTGCACCTGCACAATCTAGATAAAGAAGTGGGCATCATTGAGAGGTTGCAACGTCCACGTGTATTATAAAAAAAAAAAAAGATATTTGATAGATTATAAATGTTAATACAGTAGTACCTCGCATAACATAAACCTCCTTTTACATAAATTTCACTGAACATAAAGAATTTATGTAAAGTTTTTGCTTCGTATTACAGAAGAAATTCCATATAACATAAAGCGTCAAGTCAGTGCAAGTCTTTTTTTTTTCAATCAACTTTATTAATGCCTCAAGTCGGTGCAAGTTCAGACTAACACTTGGTGATGCCTTCTGACGCATCACGCTCTCATTGGCTGATTTTTGGGGCACCACCTACGCTCTCATCTCATTGGCTGAGTTATACAGCACGTACGTGAGTTTGTGAGAGAGACAGGTTTCTCCCTTCAAACTCCTTCCTCTTCGTAGTCCCCCTGAAACTAACCTAAACAATTAAGTTAAGTTACAAATTAAAATTTTGCACACAGCATTATCATGTAGTGCGTGTGCGTTTGTCTGTGAGACCAGCTGACTCTTAGACTCTTTGAGTCGCGTTTCGACTCAGGCTAGTCCTCCTCCTCCTTCCTGCCTCCACTTGCGCTCCTGATCAAGACATCTCGTGAACGGTAGGATTGTTTTTGTTTTTCAGTTTTATTCATTTACAGTAATCTCATTTATTACCTTATTTTATATTGGAATGTTACTCTACTATGTTTATGCTAACGTTTTCTTATATTTTCCCACCATATTTGGTGGACTTTGAATATTTTGAAGTGCCAAAGGGGTGAGTTTGGGAAGATCTTGGAACGGATTAGGCTATTTACATGTATTTACGCTTTGTATAACATAAAATCCCTATAACATAAAGGTTCTCGGAACGGATTATTTACGTTGTAGGGGCGTCTACTGTACTTGTTCATTGAACTGTGTTATAAATGTATTTTCTGTATGATTCCAATGGTTTTTGACATTTTCTTAAGTATAAATCACTGAATTTGCACATTTCATCATATAAGAAGTATGTGAGAACTGAGAACTGTGGGCCGCACTTTGGACACCCCTGTCTTAAGAGCCTGAGCTGGGCCCAATGATGGATTGCGATTTGTCTTTATCAGCATGTCGCCAGTATGATGATTGCAAGAACATATTTTTGCTAATCAAAAAATAAAATACAGTGAAATGTCATACCCTGCAGTACTCTCCCTCACCATCAAGGGGAGTGGGCGTGCATGAGCAAGTGAGGCAAGTGCTTGTCGCTGCCGTCCTTATATAGACAGGAGAAGACAGCGCAAGCTCTTTTTTTTTTACTTCATGGAAATACACAAACAGCAACAAGTCAAATGCAATAAAAATACTTTTTTGCTTTGCTGAACGAACGAATGAATGAATGAATGAATGAATTTTTCACTGCCAAGATGGAGGATTATATATCTAAACTCAACAGAAGGTGATCAGACTTTTACAACAAAGTAACAGAGCTTTTACTGTAGAAGGACAGGGAGCAAGCACTCCGCTGTGCACGTTTATGGTTTTCTGATCCGGACCGATGCAGCAAAAGAATAAACAAAAATTTGGCCCTGATTCACTTTACAGTCACACTTACAAATTGTCTGTGTAGCTGCTGTATTATTCTCTTTCCATACTCATGTTAATCAAATGGCTAATTTTCGGTTCATGGCTGGTTACTCTCCAATAGACGTCTGTAAAAGTGTACTAAGCACTTATTCTTTCCTTTTAGCTAGCTTAATGGTTAGCATAGGTTCTCTGTCTTATCTTAGCTAATCCTCATCCTCTTTTAGTGATACTGGTACTCATAAAAAATGTACTTTATTGCTGCCATGGAGGCGAGGATTAATAACTTAGAAGGACATTCTTTAGCCATGATAGCTACCGCACACTCCATTATATTTTGCAGCCAGCTAGCAGAGCAGCCGGCGAAGCACAGACATGGATCGAAAATCCATGAATTACAGAAACTGTTGGGTCTCACAGCACACAACTATGGTGAGTTCAAGGACGTGCAAAATCTCAATACTTGATGAAAAACATAATTGGTGAAGCACAAAAAAATGAAGATGTAAAGTTGTGGGCTTTCTAACAGTGGTACATATGTGTATACTGTACATTTTACATGTATTATTATTATTATTATTTAGAAATTATTACCGACTTATGGTGAATGAGACATGTTTTCTGCGTGTTTTCTTTTTTTATTAATGAAAAATATGGTAAAAAAAAAAAAAAAAAGGTTTTTTACTTCTTTTTTTTTTTTTCCAAGAATCGACTGTAGGGCTTTGAATGGTATTCGGGTGTCTACTGTATTAGATAACCACAATATTACAAACATCTCTCAATATGTGTGCAGTGCAGTTGTAAACCACTTCAAACTCCAACCACAACAATTAACAAAGTGTTAATTTAACACCACAGCCTCATGTTGCTGTGCCACAAAGTAAAATGCTACACAGATGCCAACAGTGGCTGCGGCCTTCCTTATAAAAGTGGAAACACACCGCCGCATTTACCCGGCAACCTCGTAAAAACACTCACATTTGCTACTACACGGCGCTCTCTCTATCCATATTGCCTCGTTATGCTGGCCTGATGGTCAGAGACTGTGGCTAATGGACGCAGGTCGGTGCAACACGGCCAGGCGGTGGGTTTCGACCCGCTCGGCGCGAGCTGTTAGCGGCCACACAAGCCCCACGGATCGCTTTGCATCGCTCCAGTGTCTGTTAATCAATTTAGGCCCGGGTTGTGCAGGATGAGGAGGCACTAATGATGCTCTGCAGCCTCCCCCGGGGGGGACGGAGCATTATAAAGAAGCTACATTATTTATCAGTTGGGTCCTGGACGGGGGCCTCCATTAGCCCCCTCTCCGTCCCCGTTCAATGGGGTCACTGGCTATAAACAGAGAAGCGCAGGAAGGGAGAGTGATGGCGGCAGAAAGGCTTTAATGCAGAGGGAGAGGGGAGCAAAGTGAGAGTGACAGTAATGCCACAGATCTGAGACGCAGTGGGTGTTTTTAAGAGTCGGAAGACTCGCCCATATCTGCTCTCCAATGGATGATAAAGAGCAGAGCCCACACAACAGGCAGAAGTAATAGACATCCATATAATCTCTGACAATTCCGATGATGATTCTTTGTCATTGTCCGTCGCATCAAACTTAAAATGATGAACTAAGCTGAAAAATGCTGAATATGAAGAAAAACACAAGAAGCCGCTGAAATTCGCTCCAGCTCGAAGCTGGAATTTGAAATCTCCCAGCTATTTTTCACACAGAGCTGCCATCGTATGCAAATAATCTTCTCACAGACCTCAGCGTCGCACCATGTAACGTTTTAAGATGAGCCAAAATGGCATCAACGTCTTCTAAATGAATCATCATCATGATAACATTATTTTATATTAAAATCGTATGTGAAAGTACATAAAATGATGAATGCCAAATAATTTCACAAGTGTATGTTTTTTTTTTTAGATATTTCTGGTTCTTTTTTTTCGGGGTTGGTGAAATTGCAATTTTTCAGTAATACCTTGCCACTTCGTGGCTTCACTCTCTCACGTTTTTTAAAAAGTATATGAATTAATGAATCTTTAAATTCAATCGAAATAAATCGAAATTGATACATTAATGGTTCAATACAGCCTATTTTAGTCAAACATATGCATATTTAAGAAAATGTTATGTTTTTTTTGCCTAAATTAAGCATTTTCAAGTATAAAAATTGACTAAAATACAAATGTAAGGCATTCAGAAGGCGCATTTAAAGATATTGTGGTAAGTGGTATTCTATACTGGTCAATAGGTGTCAGTAATGTCACATTGATGAAACAATAGCAATCGCAGGAAGTATGGTACAGAACAGGAAGTAAAAAAAGAAGAAGGAACTCTCCCAATGCTAACATGGGTGGGCCTATATTATGGCTTATTTATGTCTTATATGTCCTATTTTCTCTTAATATGTCTACTATATTAGGGAATATGTGCATAAAGGTGACTATGGGGAGTTATTTCATGTCTAGAGGGCTCTAATAATGTCTTTAAAAAACTTATTTAGAAGGTCAGGTTTTCTATGCTCTAACTGCAAAAATATTCCCTTTATAAATAAGGAATTCTACTGCACAAAACTTCACTCATCACGGTCGGGTTTGGAACCAATTAACTGCAATAAACGAGGGATTACTGTACCAACTTTGTCTATCGGTAAAGTAGTTCAAGTCTGCATGTAGTAGTAGTATGTCCAGGGAGATACATTGTGGTTGTCTATGACTATGCATTTCTAGTATTTTGTAGCTTGTAGCACAAAATTAAGCACAAGGTTTTTTCAGGTTGACTTCTTATATCACAAAATATGCAAACAAGCTAGCTGGAAGCTAAGTGCTAGTGTGGCGGTGCTACATTTAGTACGAGCCGTGGGCTTTACTTCTACAGTAAGCTTGACTCACGCTTGAGCACCTCCATGAGGTGAGAGTTAGCCCCTTTCACACAGAAATCTCGCAAAACTGGTGCCATACCAGACCCATGACAGCAAGCCTTGCATTTCACCTGTGCCTTTCACACAATAAGTGCAATATTGCCATAAATGTATGCGAGCTCATCCAACGGCGTCAGCATCAGCATCATACTTGTTGGACAATTGCGTTCAAAACAACAGGGCGGGATAAGTGACTTTCACGCCCTGTTACAGCTACGATACTACTATGTCAGCATACGTAAAGAAAGCAGCACTGGGAAAAGGACAGCTCTGACAGGCAGCGTAAAAAGTAGTTGACTGCTCGGGCTAGCCACTGATTGGCTCGCTAAATGTTTTCTTTATTACACTTAGACCAGTTAATGCTAAATGCTAAATTTACATATTAACAAGTTGAGTGATTAGTTTATTTGTTAATTTGAGTCACAGTTAAAAATGTTACCTAAATAATTGCCAAAACAGTTAGTAAGACTTTAACGAACTCCGGTAAAATTGTCCCAAAGGTTTGTGCTGGTTGGTACCGTTAAAATGGTCGTTTGTGCTGTTTTGGTTTTTGAGTTATTGCAGATTATTTTCTAGGACAATCAACGTTCACCCAACCCCCAATTTTCTCCAAATTAAACAAAAATAGTCACAATTGTTTGCACTAGGTTTGTGCTGTTTTGTGCCGATAAAAGGATTGTTTGTGCGGTCATACTTTTTCATTCATTAAAAATTCAAGTGTGAAGTGACAACGTCATCAGCCCCCTGACATACTCAGAATGAAACCAAAATAGTCAAATTCTTTTCTGCTTGGTTTGTGGAGTAAAAATGATCTATTTCTTTTTTTAGTTATAAAGCTTATAACAAAGGTCAACCTATGCTCCAATTGCTCCAAATTAAACCAAAATACTCACAATGTGTTAGGTTGTGTTAGGTTTGTGTTAGGTTTGTGCTGTTGTGCGCCGTTAAGATGGTCCTTGGCGCTGTTTTGTTTTTTTGAGTTATGACAGATTATTATATCGGTCAATCAAAGTTCATCCAGCCCCTCATTTGTGCCATGCTTTTAAGTCACGATAATTTGTGCTAGGTTTGTGCTGGTTTGTGCCAGAAAAAAGATTGAGCTTGGATGAAACAATAATTCTGTTCCATTTCACCACATGTCAACATACACACTGCTATGATACCAGAGCCACATCGTTGTACACTTAGAGGCCATCCACACAGAACCATTTTCAGGTCAAACGGCAAAGTATTTTATCATTTCAGCCTGTCATCCACACAGAAACAGCAGTCTGTGTGCCCTGAAAAGGTATTTTTTGGGAGCAGGAAAATCTGAAAACGCCGGCTCGTCGTTTCCGTATAGACGAGCAATCCGCTGCTCTTTTAACACGATGACATCAGTGACCCGTCGCCATCATGTGACCAAAAGTGAGCTTTGACGACAAACCAACATAATATCTGAATATTTCGAGTGTCATGACTCACCGCTGTCGCCATTCTCCCGGTATTTTCTTGTTTTATACTCCCAAAATAACGTGTAATTCCACTTTTGTCGTAAGTCTAGACAAGCCTTGGACAGCGGAAGACGACGGAATAATGCGCATGCGTCCTTTCTTCTTCTATAGTATGGTGTGTGGCGTGGTTCCGGCTGCGTGTCTGTTCCCAGCGCCACACGTAGGTGTGCTTTGTTTATTACATCGTTTTCACTCAGTGATCCATTCCCGTCGGGCTGTAACTATTTACTAACCCGGGACAGTGGGGACACAAATTTTTTTCAACCCGCCAACAAAAAAAAAAATCTCAGGAGCGTTGCCGTGTGGACAGGGCCTTAGCTACGATTTGGAAGTGTTGACCTCTGACTCCCGCCCCAGTCCAACAAAAAGGTCTGAAGACAGCTATCTCAACCATGCATGGCACTCCGTGTTGTAGGGTTAGCGTCCTGTTAGGAGGGACACCTCGACATATGGCAGCAGCCGATGTTGTCGTCTGGGCCCGTGTTGTGACTGCATGCAGGAATGCTGCTAACCTATATTTACACTTTTGCTTGGAGTCCTTTACATGAAATGTTTGCTTCATTTTGAAGAGTATAGTGAAGTGAAACGGCGACGGAGGACAATAACACAACTAAAGGTCACAATTCACGGTCATGTGATATGTCATCAATGATGCTCACACACTCAGTGACTGACACACACATTAGGATGCTTAAAAGAGCCTTGGTGGGAGGATAATACAAAATGTAAGATAAAAAATGCTATTTAGCTCCAAAAAAAATCCCACGTACGGAGACTTCATAGTGACAGTCACTAATCATTGATTTAGTGACGTCAACATATGCTGAGGTGAGATCTAAAACATGTAGTGTGTTGTTATTCAAGTGTGAAAATAAGTTAACCGTAGTGTATCAAAACCATACAAAATGAAAAGTCAACCTTCTGAACTGTCATTCAAGTGGAAAAATAAGTGAACCACCGCAAAAGAATGCATAAAACATTCTTAATGACAGTACGAGTGGAAAAATAAGTTAACCACTTTAAATATAATAACATAAACTTACATTCCTATGGCATAAAATAACATACAACTAAAAGTCAAAAGTCAACATTTTTCACTGTAGTACAAGTGGAAAAATAAGTTAACCACTGCAAAAAAAAAACAATAAGTCAACCTTTTTAACTCTAGTACAGCTGTAAAAATAAGTTAACCTCTGTAATTAAAAACATAAATCTCAAAGTTAACATCCTTAACTGTTGTTGAAGTGTAAATAATAAGTGAACCGCCTTTAATAAAATAACATAACACTAAAGGTTAAGCTTCTTAACTGTTGTCAAGTACAAAAATAAGTTACCTGCAGTAAATGCAATACCATAAACTAATGTTAACATTCCTGACTGTCATTGAAATGTAAAATATAAGTTCATTGCTGTTCTACAATAATATAAAACTAAAAGTCGACCATCTTAACTTTTATTCAAGTGTAAAAATAAGTGAGCGACTGAAAATAACTGAAACTTAACATTCTTAACCGTCGTTCATGTGTAAAAAATAAGTCCACTGTAACTAAAATAATATAAAACATCTTTTCTATGCTAATACCATAGATAGCATGTCAGTATATGAAGATTTTGAGGACTAAGCATGCATTGTGGAGGAAAAAAGTAATAAAGCACGTGTAAATAATAGCAAGATAACTGGCTATTTATCAAGATGAGCATGTTAAAAAGTAAAATTGTAATAGCCACGTTGTGTTTACAGGTATCTTGTTGCATCTGGAAGCATTACAACTGTACCAGGCAAGATTTTAATGACTTTATAGACAATGAAAAAGCCTAGATATTGTTGTCATTGAGTGGAAATATCACTATGTAGAGTTGAAAGCGGGGAAATGTGCCACAAAGTGGAAGAAAAAGAGGGAAAAGTCCGCAAGGCTCTACTTTGCAACAAAAACGGCACAAACAAGCAAAGCCGACAGGGAAAAGGGTGAAACGTGTGGATAAAAGCTGAAAGTGGATACAGTAAAGTTAAATACAAGCGTGTTTTTAAAATAATGTTAGCATTACCTTGAGAGGCTTGTGCGGCAGCAGCAGGATGGTGTCCCCCTGTAGTGAGCTCCACTCCGCGCGTGGCGTGATGCGGCCTGGCGTCAGGGAGTCGCGGGGTCTCATCACCCTCCGCTCCTGCGCCAGTATCACTGCGCAGCACAGCCCGCCCCTCCCCCGACAATAACAAGACCTACTTTTTTTACGCTTCTTCGCTTCATTTAGATATTATGTAACTCTGTGTGTGCGGACAAAATGTGTCCCTCTCTCCAAGTTTTAAGTGGTTGTCTTTTATTCCCCTCCCTGTTTAGTGGTTAGTCACTTAAAAAAACATACATCTAAATGTAGGATGATGGTACTCTATTGCAGTGAAGCATCATGTTGTTGTCTTATGTCTTCTTTTTCCTCTTACTTTTCCATATTTAACCTCACATGTCGAACACAAACAAAGAATGTCCTGGAAAGTCAAGCACATAAACGTAACATTACATGTAGACACCATTGTGGGGGACAGATTTTATTTAATTAAAGGTCCTCTTAAAAACAGGAAAACTCTCCTGGTTATCCTCTTTATGACAGAGAGGTTCTTTGACTGGTGTTGTTACAGTACATAGAGCCCTCTGCTGTTTTTGGGGACCTAATGCAAAAACCCTAGTCAAAGATCCTCTAAATGACAGGAGCGTGGTGTTGTTTTTGAAGACCTACTGAAAAAACGCTTGTCAAAGATCCTTTATATGACAGGAGTGCCCTGCAGTATTTGAGAACCTATTGCAAAAAAAGAACAAATGACAAGAGCCTTTGCGCTGTTTTTAAGGAATTGTTGCAAAAACACTAGTCAAAGATGCTCTACATGACAGGAGTGCTATGCTGTGTATAATTGCCTACTGCAAAAACACTAGTCAAAGATCCCTGCTGTTTTTAACAACCCACTACAAAAAAGCTTGTCAAAGATCCTCTAAATGACAGGAGCACTCTGCTGTTTTTGAGGAGTTACTGAAAAAACACGAGTCAAAGATCCTCTTGATAAGAGGAGCACGCTGCTGGTTTTAAGGACCTACTGGAAAAACACGAGTCAAACATCCTCGAAATGACAGGAGCGCTCTGGCTGTTTTTAAGGACCTCCGCCAAAAAAGCTTGTCAAAGATCCTCGAAATGACAAGAGCCCTATGCAGTTTTTAAGAACCTACTGCAAAACGTGAGTCAAAGAGCCTAAACTGTTTATGACAGCAGTGCTCGGCTGTTTTTGAAGACCTACTCAAAAAGCATTCGCCAAAGATACTCTATATCAGGGGTGTCAAACTTGTGCCATAGAGGGCCGAAACACTAAATCGGATGATTTTAATGATCAACATCACCTACAATTTGAAGGAAGGAGCTCAGTTAAATCACCTGGAGAGAAAACCTACAGTGTCTCGGCCCTACATGGTAAGAGTTTGACACATGTGCTCTATAGGAAAGAACTGTTCTAAGGATATGCTGCAAAAACACCTGTCAAAGATCCTCTATATGACAGGATCGCTCTGCTGCGTTTGAGGACCTACTGCAAAAAAGCTAGTCAAAGATCCTCTACATGACAGTAGTGCTGTGCTGCAAAATCACTCGTCAAAGATCCTCTATAAGGCAGGGGCGCTCTGATGCATTTGAGGATCTAATGCAAAAAAGCTCATCAAAGATCCTCTAAATGACAAATGACACTGCTTTTTTAGAGGATGTGATGCGAAAAGGATAGTCAAAGATCCTCTACAAGGCGGAGCGCTCTGCTGTTTTTGAAGACCTACTCAAAAAGCCCCTGTCAAAGATCCTCTTCATGAAAGGAGTGCTATCCTGTTTCCAAGGACCTGTTGCAAAAACACTCGTCAAAGATTCTCTATATGACAGGAGCACTCTGCTGCATTTGAGGACCTACTGCAAAAAGATAGTCAAAGATCCTCTAAATAACAAGAACCCTTGACAGTTTTTAAGGACCTACTGAAAAAATGCTAGTCAAAGATCCTCTATACTGACACCCACTGCCAAAATGCTAGTCAAAGATCCTCTATATTACAGTAGCGCTCAGCTGTATTTGAAGACCTCCCGCAGAACGCTGATGGAACCTGACATAAGGCAGTAAATAATACAATTTGAAATTAAACAAAAAATATTGCAATTTTGGGTTTACAATTATAGCAATTATTTGTTCCATACAGCTTTTGCGGTAGTTTTTGGAGAGGCTTTATCTGATAGTGAGCTCCTTTGTACACGGTGATAAACGCTGTGTATGCCCGTGCATACTACACACACATAGAGCCTCTGTTGTGTTTGCAAGGCATAATCTTTCAATATGAAGAGTTGGACACATCTTCAAGCCATCTCATTAATAATGCAGGCTGATGCATGAAAATAGCCTTCAGGCAAAAGGCAGAGGGATTGAAGCTGCTGAACTTGTCCCTTTTTTGCATCAGAAGGCATCCAAATTCAGACACATAGGGTACTTTTATTTACAGATCAAAATAATAACACAACTGCAAAACAATAATGATCACAGGCAGGTGTAAAAATGTTTTTTTAAAAAAAGAGCGTTTTTAATGAGGGTTTGTCATGCATTTAGAGGTCTACTTAATTCTGTGGTGACTTGCGTTTGACATTATCCTTTATGGCTAAATACATAATGTTGAATTGAAAGAGACAGCACATAACAATAAACTCAACTTTGCATGGATACCATATCAAAATAATGAAGTTAAACTTCATCAGTGATGTTGAGCTATGTCAAGTTTGATTTGATTTAATTACACACTCAGAGTCGTGTTAAAATAATCGTTGTGTGATTCCCTCACTCACCAAATTCGGGGTTGGGACTATTTTCTCTCCGGGATGACGGGAGCGAGGCGGAGGGAAAAGGGTTGCCGCGAGTAATGACGTCACGAGGCTGGCGACAGCATGTCTGAGTGAGGCGGGAACGCGCTGCACGTGAAATTAAAAAAAAACTGGAGCAAGGAAGGGAAAAATGAAGATGACTATGAAAAGGAAGAAAAGAGACCGACTATCTCAGTTAAAGAGCTAATCATCATTTTAATTGCAATGCACATAAAATACTATTTTCCTTTTTTTAGATGTATTCTAATGAAATTTTTCCCCTCATAGGAAATAATGGAAACAAAAATAATCCACTCCAGAGTCAAGCTGTGGCCATGATCGACCCCTTTCCTAAATTAAATATTATTTAACAACAACACTAAAAACAAAAAAAGCTGGGAAAAAAAAATGGAAAAAACAATTTTGCGAGAATAAAGTCAAAATATTAACAGAAAAAAATCTAACGAGAAAGTCATAATTCACACAAATGAGAAAAGTCATCTTAGTTACATGAAGTTAAAATATTTTTAAAACGTTATTTTAAAGTCACAAGATTTCATGAGAAGCAAAAAAAAAAAACAGAATTAAAAGTTATCAATTTTGGAAAATTAGGTTGGGGGAAAAGTTATCATTTTTAAGTCAAAATATTACAAAAGAAAAACTTAAAAGTATAAAGTCAAAACACAGTTACAGTTTTTGAAATTTCGAATTTATTTAGATTTTATGATTAAAAAAATTTTTTTTTTTAACTGTCATACTGTCACAAAGTGGCGTGAATATTAATTTGGACCCCAAATGCAGAGAGGAAGGCACACGGTAAGGTAACAAGAGGTTTTATAACAAAAAGGGTGTCCTCCACAGAGGCAAAAGACAGTCACAAAAAAGCCAAAACCAGTAAGGTACAAATAAAACAAAAGACCAGGCGAACTGCTGGAAAACAGAGAAACAAAGTATCGCTCGCAGCAAAAGGCTGCATAAAAAAAACCTACCAGCTAATGGTGAAAAACAGAAAACGCTGCTAACACTAGCAGGACATCACAGCAGCCGACTAGTCCAAAAAAGCAAAAAGCTGCTGGAGTAGCCACGCAGAACAGGAAATAATACTCACTACACGTGGGATATACCAGAGTAGGACTAAGTGAATCAGGAGGCAGGAATGGCACACATTGTAGCGAAATGCTGAGGAACAATCTGGAGTTGACTTGCTTAGGAAGGTGATGAGGATAATTGGCTGCAGGTGTGGGAGTGCCGCCAGCTCCACCTCTGCCGGGCAGCATGCACTACAATGAGAAGGCAGACAAGCGGCAGCAGAGCGACGACACAGAACATGATACATGCAAGTGTAAAAAGAAGTTAACGGCTCTAAACAACACAACATAAATCGAAAAGTTACCGTTCTTGACTGGCATACTGGCAAGTGTAAAAAGAAGTTAACCCCTGTAAATGAAATAACATAAATCTAAAGGTAATGCTCTTAACTGTCATACAAGTGTAAAAAGAAGTTAAAATCTCTATGCTAAGGTAATCTAAAACTAAAATTAACATTATTACCTGGCATACAAGTGTAAAAAGAAGTTAAAATCTCTATGTTAAGATAATCTAAAACTAAAATTAACATTATTAGCTGGCATACAAGTGTAAAAAGAAGTTAACATCTGTATGTTAAGATAATCTAAAACTAAAATTAACATTATTAGCTGGCATACAAGTGTAAAAAGAAGTTAACACCTGAATGTTAAAGTAATCTAAAACTAAAATTAACATTATTAGCTGGCATACAAGTGTAAAAAGAAGTTAACATCTGAATGTTAAAGTAATCTAAAACTAAAATTAACATTATTAGCTGGCATACAAGTGTAAAAAGAAGTTAACATCTGAATGTTAAAGTAATCTAAAACTAAAATTAACATTATTAGCTGGCATACAAGTGTAAAAAGAAGTTACCCTCTGTATAAAACAATAAAACCAAACTATCTACATGTTGACGCATGATGACGGAGGAACGTTTTAATAAGTGTCAGGGACAAACACAACCGTTTATAATACAAGCGTAAGAAGACGTTACGGCCATGTATTAAAACTTCAAACAAGGATGATAAATTGGGTATTCAGCACGATGTGTGCCCGGGAGGCAAGTCTTTTCACATTAACGCAAAACCCAGCTGTTGCAGCAGTGTACATGTCATTTTTCCTATGATTATCAACGGACCATACTACTACACTACAACAATATGAGTTACATTTGTGGCGTACAAAGCGCATGACAACCCACTGTGTCCTTCACTGCATCCTCCACTGCATCCTCCACCGTATCCTCCTCTGTCTTTCACCGTATCCCATTTAGGAAGCTTGGAGCAGGGCCTGTCTCTAGACAAACGGGGGCACGGGGTAGAGGTATGTTGACCCCCCCCCCGGTAGCTTCCATGATGACATCAACTCTAGGAGGTTTAAATGCCACAATCACCATGACTGGCACACATGTGACACCCACTCGGTTTCCTGGCAGAGGTCGGACACATTTCCAAATGGTTGGATGATGGCATGGCGGCCGTGTTGTCAATGTTGGCTGCACAGAGACAGACAGGAAGGACCAATCAGAGAGGGACACTTCATCAAGCATATGCTAGTAAGCATTTGTGCCTTATGGGCGCAGTGTGCCAAAAGTTTGAATTTAATAGTGTTTCATGAACAAAGTTGTCTTATATTTGTTCTTGTGCTTGGACTTATTTCCTTAGTGTGCAATGACTGTGTTGCTGCCAACACCCCCATCCTTTTTTGCTGTCTTAGGCAGCGGAACCCCTTTGCCCCATGTTGCCAAGGAAACAGCACAAGGATTGTCACTGATGTACTGTATACCATTTTTTGACAGGGGGACAACACAACAAATGGCCACAAAAATGTGTAATAAAATTTCAGAAATGTATTTGAATATGATGTATAATACGGTATATGGTTTTACAATTATATTTACTATAATACATAATAACAATAATTACTATTACACCCAATTTTTTTTAGATAATATGCACAATTTTCATCATATTATATGATTGCAAGAGTTATCCAGCTAGGGTGAGGTCGCTAGTTTTACATAAAAAAAAATAGTTATAATTTAATTACAAAAATGTAAAAATAATAATAATAATAATAATAACAATAAATGTAAAAATACAAATAAAAATTCCACAAGCACAGTTGGTAAATTATAGTCGATTTTAGAACTGTATTATTTTGCTAATATAATATAATATAATATGATATGATATGATATGATATGATATGATATGATATAATATAATATAATATAATATAATACAATATAATATAATATAATATAATATAATATAATATAATATAATATAGTATAGTATAGTATAGTATAATATATATGAATGGTTGTTTGTCTATATGTGATTGGCTGGCGATTGGCTGGTGACCAGTCCAGGGTGTATCCCGCCTGTCGCTCGAAGTCAGCTGGGATAGGCTCAGCATACCCCTAATGAGGAGAAGTGGCATAGAAAATGGGTGGATAATACACTAAGTCCCCAACTTACGAACGCAAGCTGACTGGTCTATATTTTCATGTATTTAGCCTTGTACTTTAGTAACTCCATATTTATACTGCTATGTACTTGACCAGTAGAGGGCACTGTGACACTGCTAGTGGGACCAACAGGTAGAGGAAGAAGAGGAAGAGGAGAGAGGAAGGCTAAGAGTTGTATGATACAACCACTGATCTAAAAAAAAGACTGGATCGAGCAACCTATTGTTTTCACGCGCCAAAATTTGAAGCCAGATTTTTTCGATCGCCGCCATCTTGGTGAGACCACCTTACGCGCCACAGCTTTGTGATTGTGCTGGTATACGAATGCAGAATTAGTGAAAAATCATCAAAAACATCAGGAGTGCCAGTGAAGGAAGCGAGGATGAGGAAACACAACTTAAAAAGTACTTCCCAAGAACCTTCCACTCGTAAGTACTTTTACTTGGCACCTTTTTTTGACCTGATATATGTGCCACTACTTGAACGGCTTTGCTTTGAAAAGTTCTCGAAATGTAACCAAAAGTTAAAGTATGAACTTTGATGGGTGGTTTTGCAAGAATTTTCTAGTTACACCTTCCTGTAACAACTAGGCCTTTTTTTGGTGCCTAGCCTAGCAATCAATGATAAAATTATTTCTATGCAGTTTTTTACAGTAGGCTTTGAGTATTTGCACTTATCTAATGTCTTTTTGTACCAAAAAACAGCTTTTTTAAAAGCTACCACAACTACCAAGTTACATTAATTCTGATACCACACATGATTCACGCAAAGGTAGAAGACATGTGACAAAATTTCTGCTTTCTTCCTGCCTTAACCTTATCCTGAGATAAAAAAAAAATAATGGTTTACCGTAGGAAAATAATTAGACAAAGATAGACTTTAAATTCCGTACGTAAACAATGTTTGCAGGCTGCCACACAGCCAATTTTTCGTCCGTCTCGAAGCTAAAATACATCTTACTAGCTTGATAAATGACACAAAAGCGTATAAATCTGAGTAGTTATAACCTTTAGCAGTTGATTTTGGTGGCTATACGATCAATCGAAGCTTTACCAGTGCGTTGCCATACTGTTGTCTCGCAGCAAAGTGGTCTCACCAAGATGGCCGCCGCAAATTTCCATTGGCTTCAAAAATAAAACAATAGAAGCTCGATCCAGTCTTTTTTTTAGATCAGTGGATACAACCTGGACAGAGCGTGTGATTAAAGTTATAAAGAGTTAATAGGCCTGCTTAATTCTACACCACCCACAGAACACTACCTCTTTTAGAAGACGACGACCATTTGTCCTTTTTTTTCAATAACTCCTCCTTTACCGCAGCGACGTATGCTCGACCACTCCTCTTCAAAGGTAAATAACATTTATCATTACGTATTATTATATCATTTTTATTATTGTTTTTTTCATTAATTATCCTCGTTTAATATTACTACTGCATCCAAACTCATATTTACATACATACGCATATATGTACAGTATATATGTAAACACGTACATGTAGTACCTATATCATTGGTAAATTACCTTTTGTTGGACTTACGAACAAATCAACTTGCGAACGGTCGTCTGGAAGCAATTGCGTTCGTTGTTTGGGGACTTAGTGTATAACAAAACAGCGCACTAAAGCAACGTAAGCAATATCAGTTGGTAGATATTAAGGTCAGTCAAGTGAAAAACACATATAGCACATGTATTTTGTAAAAAAAAAAAAAACACCTCAAACATCACAGATACATGTTTTACATGGGTTAGTATTTTTTTTCTTTGAATACTGTAAAATATGTTTTATTTAATGAATAAAAGTAACCTATTGCCGTGGCCATGTTTGTGGAGTTGTTTTGCTGACTGAATGAATCTGAGTTACTTTCTATGATCTGCAACACACTGTTGGTGGACAATGCTGTATTCTTCTTCAGCCAAATCCTAAGTAGTAAAATGAGACACCCTTGGGAAATGCATTTACACCCTCAGCATATATACAGAGCATATGGAGGGTGGTCTTGCAGTGCCGGGTGGTGGGAAGCATAATGACAGCAGCTGTCCGTGTCACATGTCTGCTGGCTGACTAGGACAACAAACACACACAGCTGCCATTCTAAACAGTCGTGACACAACTGGGGTGGTAAGATGCTGAGGTTAAACCGATGGGCGGGGGGCAATGATGGCAGTAAGGTGGTTATATGGTGAATGATATGTTATATTAATAATTAATAATAATTATTAATGTTATATTTAATGAATGATATGATACATATACAGTATACATGTATATATACAGTGGTGTGAAAAAGTGTTTGCCCCCTGCCTGATTTCTTTTTTTTTTTGCATGTTTGTCACACTTAAATGTTTCAGATCATCAAACAAATTTAAATATTAGTCAATGACAACACAACTGAACACAAAATGCAGTTTTTAAATGAAAACTTTTATTATTAAGGGAGAAAAAAAATCCAAACCTACATGGACCCGTGTGAAAAAGTGATTGCCCCCTAAGCCTAATAACTTGCAGTAACTTGCAATGAGTCTCTTACAGCGCTGAGGAGAAATTTTGGCCCACTCATCTTTGCAGAATTGTTGTAATTCAGCCACATTGGAGGGTTTTCCAGCATGAAGCGCCTTTTTAAGGTCACAGCATCTCAATAGGATTCAAGTCAGGACTTTGACTAGGCCACTCCAAAGTCTTCATTTTGTTTTTCTTCAGCCATTCAGAGGTGGACTTGCTGGTGTGTTTTGGATCATTGTCCTGCTACAGAACCCAAGTTGGTTTCAGCTTGAGGTCACCAACAGATTGCCAGACATTCTCCTTCAGGATTTTTTGGTAGACGGCAGAATTCATGGTTCCATTAAGCACAGCAAGTCTTCCAGGTCCTGAAGCAACAAAACAGCCCCAGACCATCACACTACCACCACCATATTTTACTCTTGGTATGATGTTCTTTTCTTGCAATACGATGTTCTACTTCTCCACCATATGTAATGGGACGCACTCCTTCCAAAATGTTCAATTTTTGTGTCTTGTCAGACCACAAAGAATTTTCTCAAAGGTCTTTGATCCATCAAGATGTTTTCTGGCAAAATTGAGACAAGCCTTAACGTTCTTCTTGTTCAGCAGTGGTTTTCGTATTGGAATGCTGCCATACAGGCTGTTTTTGCCCAGTGTCCTCTTTCTGGTGGAGTCATGAACACTGACCTTAACTGAGGCAAGTGAGGCCTGCAGTCGCCGCTGAGCTCTTGGGGTCATTTTAGTTGGCTGGCCACTCCTGGGAAGGTTCACCACTGTTCCATGTTTTCTCCATTTGTGGATAATGGCTCTCACTGTGGTTCGCTGGAGTTTCAAAGCTTTAAAAATGACTTTTCCAGACTGAGAGATCTCAATTAATCTCAGTTAAATTATGTTTTAATGGGGGAGCAATCACTTTTTCACACAGGGCCATGTCGGATTGCATTTTTATTCTCCCTTATTTTGTGTTCAGTTGTGTTGTCATTGATTAATATTTAAATTTGTTTGATGATCTGAAACATTTAAGAGTGACAAACATGCAAAATAAAAAAATCAGGAAGCCGGCAAACACTTTTTCACACCACTGTAAATATAAAAATTGTCAAATTAAATAATACAAATATGTATTTCAAAATAATGTGTACAAAAATAAGGATTAAAATGATTTTTTTTAAAATAAAAGCTCCCCTATTGTGCATAAATGACTTTTTAATGATGTTCTAACTGAAATATGGCTCCCTCAAACATGAGAAAAATCTATCCTCTCGCATTTCAAGTTGTGGATTTTTGACGTCATGAAGGAAAAATCTCCTTCCTAATGGACATGATAAACCCTAGTTACATGCCCACACTTGGCATATAAAAAAAGTCGGCTTCACCACACATCTTAAAATAAAGTTCTACAGACGTGTGAGCTGTAAGTTTGATCTTTTTGTTTTTCTTCAGCAAATAGGCTAACCTAGCATGATGTTGCTGTTGAAGTGAGTGTAATGTTAGCACTGTAGCTCACATAGCTATGGCAGTGTTGCTAACGCTTGTGTCCTCCTGTCCCACTCCTTAATGTTACGTTGTTGTATGTGATTATTATGTTGGACAAGCGCAGTGTTACAGTGTATACATCAAAAGTGGATAAAATACACAATCGCGCTTCTTGGAGCAGTACAGGAAAAACAAAGCTCATTAGCGTTAAAGCTACAGACACACAAAACGACACGTTCCCTTTAAACTGCCTAATTTCCAGCATCACGGCTAGATTGTGGACAACACACTTCCAATACACTATTGTGGGAACTCTGACCTGTATTTAAAATGGCTGAAAAATACTGTAATATGCATAATAATAATAATAATAATAATAGCTATTCAATCCGTTTTGTGGGCCACTTAATGCACATATAAAAGTATAGCAAGAATGAGTCATCACATGGTCATATAACTGTGGCATTCCTATTTCACTTAGTGGGATGGGGGGTGGGCAAAAGAGATGGTGTGATGCAGGATGATGTCACCCATCTTTAAAATGATCCATGAGGTCACCGTTATGGGGTCATGTGACCAGGGCAGATGTATTCTGAAGGGGGGACGGCGTTGATGACATTATAATAGATGGACGGAATCCGCTCACCGATCCGCTCACTACAACCGAGGCCTCAAAATGCCAGGTCGTCTTTGTCCGCCCGTAACATGTCACTGATTGTCATGTGTTGATACTCAAAGACTCTCCACTTAGGAGGGAGGGGGAAACCCATCAACCAAACGTCAGAGCACCACCACCCTGATCATAAAATGCATTAGTGGATGTATTTTTTTAAAAGATCATGTGATCAAAATTTTGCATTTTTCTTACACTTTTTATGTGGCGTTACAATTCATTGGACACTTGACTGAAATATTGAAATAATATGTTTTGTGACTGCTCAGATCGCCATCAGATGGCCATCTAGTGGCATCAAGCATCGTTCAAAAAAAGTCATAAGTCAGCAGTTAAATGTGCACTGTAAGCGCCCTCTAGTGGCAAAAAGCCATCAGTAACAACAGTGAAGACATGTTTTCCGTTAATGTTGAATAAATTATGGATATTATTATTATTTATGTATTAAATGCTGCAGATTTTTTTTTTTTACTGTTTTAATAATTTTATTTTATTATGATAATATTTTTAGCATATTTTTGAATATCTTCTTAAAATCTTCTATGGGTATACTAATCACTTTGCAATATTATTTATCATTATGAAAAAATATTAAAATATTTTTAAAAATCAAGCATTTAAAAACATGTTATGTGTTTTACCTTCGACTTGTTAGAAACCTATTCTTAATTTGAATTTATGAGCGTTTTTTTAAAACACATAAAAAAAATCCTCATTATTTAATAAATAACAGCATTTTAACGTTTTGTGTGAAAAACCAAACCAAAAGCAGAATCGTACAAAAACCACATTGTCATTAGAAGTGAAGAATATTGTAACTTTACAATATTATTTATAATTCTATTATTATTATCATTATTATATATTTTAGTATTAAATTATGACTTGTGAAAAAATCATTATTTAACAAATTGTAAAATTTCACATAACATTTTAACATTCTAAAATATTTGTAGTTTTAGTTATTGTTATATCTTTTCTTTTTTAATGCAGGCTAGTACAAAAACTACAATTTAATTAAAAAAAAAAAACTTTCAGTATTACAAATGAACAAAAACTGACCTAAAAAAAATATTTGGACATTTTGACTTTTTCATGTTGACTTTGACATTGATAAATAGACATCATTGCAGCACTAGTTTGAAGACTACCAGGATCCTGGATGGAAAAAAAAAAACAATATAAGGCATTATTGACGTTAAAAATGCCAATTTTATACCAATACCAACTGTTACTATATCATTTATTTAAAAAAAAAAATGCAGACTCGTACAATCTACCTACGTAGCTATGTTGTATGTGCAGGTGTTCCTAATGTCGTGTCCAGTGATTGTGTGTACGTCCTGCAAGTATCCACAAGATGTCAGTGTTGTACCTGACAAAAGCCGCTCCAAGAAAAGTCGAAGAGATTCTTTTGTCAGCCCTGGAAGAAACACACACAACGTCAAATTACCTTCACATGACTTTCGTTATAAATACAAATTTTAAAAAAGGCTCCACATGATTGCATGGAGGCCAAGTGAGGAGCAATGCACGTGCCAATAGGTCAGGCTGAAAACCTCAACAAGGACCATCAGTGGTGAAGTTTTGGGGTCACAGGTTCCATCTCAGGTTTAGTTTAAGTGGACGTTGAGCTTGGGTTTGTGCCCAGGCAAGCATGAGAGTGTTTATATGAGACTTGAGTGCATAGTCAATGATCGTGTTTGTGTGTAAATCCTGCTGACCATAAGTGTCACAACAAGGAAGGATATCAAACCCACAAATCGGATTGGAGCATTACAGCAAAGCAAACGATCCGCCAGAGGAGGTTTGAAGTCATGAGCGGGGTGGAGTAGCGGCCAGCCAGAGTGCACATGAAGGCAACACAACACACGACCACCATGTTCGATACCCAACACTGCCACTGGGAGATCAACACTAACTGACAGGCAGTTGGCTGCCGAGTGAGTTCGGGGTCCTGATGAGCTGCCAGGTGGAGAGTGAGCTCGCAGGCGGGCCCCCGTATGGGGGTGGTTGCCAGCATGGCGAGCCCCGTGGGTGGGCAGACACCTGAACTGGCAGGAGTGAAGGGGGAAAGACATAAAAATAGGCAATAAACACTACGATTTTTACCATCTTTATGCTTTGAGTACTTACATGCACAGAAGAGACCCGGTAAGTGCATGATAGGGGCAAGAGGGGCAGTGCCCCACCACATCCAGCAGATGGTCCTGTTTTTCTTTGTTGCTTTATAAGGTTTTTGGCAAAACTCAAGGCTCAAAAGTCGCACAAAAATCAAACGATAAGAAGAAACAAAGACAGCAACAAAAGGATGAACTCCACAGAGGTGTTTTGCTTTTTCTTTGGCTTTTTTCTGGTACCCTTCCTGTTGCAGCCACACAAGGGTACCAGTTACAGCAAATAGGAGTAAAAAAGTGATGATGATGATGATGACCATCAAACAGGAAATGTATCTTATATTGTGACTTATGAAAGCAGTGCATACATGTCATTGTCCAGGCTGCTTAGTACAACATGGACAACCAGTCTTCTTGGCTTCTTTGCTTCCTTTTGAGACCAACAATGATCATGCCCAGCCAATTCAGCCTAGCAGCAAGTGGCCGCCCAAACTTGTCATCTGACCAATTAGCTGCGGTTGCTAGCCCACCAATATTCCTGCTGTACATTTTTGGTTCAGAATGCCATCGGACAGTACAGGATGTCCTTTGAGATGGGACAGACAGATTTTTTTTTTTTTTTAAAGATAGACTGCAACAGCAATACCTGCTGGAAGCTGGTTGGAAAATGTGGGGATAGACAGTAAAAGAAACGAGAACAAAAAGAGATGAAAACGTCACATCATCAGTGCTTACTTAGTATAGCTTAAGAGGGGACATACAGAGAGAAAAGGGGAAACAAAATGACAATAATGGAACACGGTTGGAGACAGCAATAGAAGATGCAAAAGATTTTAACAAGAGACAACAACATCGCCTGCTTGTGGCCTTTTTTAGCATCATTTAAGAGGGGACAGGCAGATAGAACTAATAGAATAAAAAGTCACAGTAGCATTTTGGTTTAAAATGGGGCTGACAGAGATCAAAGGGAACAAAAATGAGACATCACCTGCTTGTGCCCATTTTAGCATAGTTTAAGAGGGGACAGGCAGAAAAAAACTATACAACAAAAAGCAATAGTATCATTTTAGTTTAAGATGGGACCGACAGAGACAAAAGGGAACCTAAAGGAGACAAAAACATCACCTTCTAGTCATTGCTTTATTCTAAACAAAGAGGGGAAAGAATGCCGGAAAATACAGAAAGAAAAGCAACAATGGCTTTATCCTTTTTTAGCATCATTTAAGAGGGGACAGGCAGAAAGAAACTATACAACAAAAAGCAACAATATCATTTTAGTTTAAAATGGGATCGACAGAGACAAAAGAAAACCAAAAGAAGACAAAAGCATTACCTATTAGTCCTTGTTTTATCCTAAACAAAGAGGGGACAGACAGAGAGAAAATACAGAAAGAAAAGCAACAATTCCTTTATCCTAAACAAGAGATGAGAGATAAAAGGGAACAAAAATGAGACATCACCTGCTTGTTCCCCATTTTAGCATAGTTTAAGAGGGGACAGGCAGAGAGAAAATATAGAACAAAAAGCAACAGTATCATTTTAGTTTAAAATGGGACCGACAGGGACAAAAGGGAACCAAAAGAAGACAAAAACATCACCTTCTAGTCCTTGCTTTATCCTAAACAAAGAGGGGACAGACAGAGAGAAAATATAATGAACAAAAAGCAACGATACAATTTGGGTTTAAGAGGGGACGAACAGTGATACAAGAGGGAACAAAAACAAGACACAACAACATTGCATTCTAGTGCGAGAAACAGAGAGCAAATAGAGAACGAAAAGCAACAATTACAAAAGACACAGATAACATCAGCACTAATGCTTGGTTTAAGAGGGGACAGACAGAGAAAAGTGTGAAAGTCAATCTAAATCAACAAAAAGTAGTTTGAAACAGTGGCAGTTACAAACAGTTGAAGTAGCCTCAAACATGAACTGCTCGGTACTGGCAAAAAGTGAAAGCGGAAACACGGGATATTTATTCTCGTGTGTAATTGGCGCACAAAGTCAGACTAAAGCAGCGGCGCTCTCCAAGAAGAACCCTTTGGTCCCACTCACTTCCCTTCACCTTGCCCTGAGTGGGCATTCCACCATAGCTTAGCTGGAAATCTTTCCTGTTTCATCAGGGATTATCCGGCCCCGAACAAGGCAGCACGGCTCTCATATTAAGAATGATTTAGGCACAGTGAATTCCGCTCAGGTCAAGACTCCTGCTTTCATGTTTCCGTGTGGCTGTTCCTCTTATATAGGAAGGAGGGGAGAACACGGGGTGGGGGGGATGGGCTTAACTATGTTCAAACAGTTCAAAGTCGTCCAACATGAATTAAGGTCACTGATAAACGGTAGCTTGATGTTTAAATGCGTTTTGGTTTTTTGTGTGTGTGTCGGAATGACAAAGTTCCTGCAAGGGTCAAACACGCACACGCACACACACACACACACACACACACACACACACACACACACACACACACACACACGTATGTATGGAGGCCATATAATGTGATTTAAAAGTGACTCAGAGGGCACGGCTGCGTCTAAGATAACAGGAAGCTTTGATTATCCCCGTGACCAAATTGGCTGCAGCGGGTTACTTTTAAGAGGCTTAATTTTCATTTCCAAAACTGAAACAAATGAGACCATCTCACAGGGCAGGGGGGGGGCCGGATTTGACTTCCGCAGTTTGTTAGTTTTTCCGCAGCATTGAAAACAAATTCTTTTTTTTCCTTTATTTTTGTGCCTGTGCATAATACTTGCATACATACAGCATGTGTATTCATATAATAATGATATACAATATGAAATATGATGTAATATATCATCATGTATTATATACAACAAATAAAATAATGCATAAAACATATTTTCTTGAATCATTTCATTATTTTACATGTATTATTTTGTTTATCATAAATAATATTCTATCATTATTCAAAAATATGAATAATACAATTACAGAATATCCCTCAACATTTTCAAATGTGGAAAATATCTAATCTTGAATCATTTTATAATTTTGTCTTTTTTATTATGTACATCATAAAACATTATATCATATATATTTAAAAAGAATGTTGCAAATACAGTTACAGAATGTTTGTACCAACGTTTTAAAATAATGTATTGACATATATTAGTTTGAATAATGACATAATTTTAATATTTGGTTTTATTGAAATAATTATAGTTAGAATAATATGTAATTATTAAAAACATACAATATGAACATAACCATAGAACATTTGAGTCAACATTTTATAATAATACATCAAATATATTGTGTGACTACCATTTGAATTTTATTTTATTTGTGATTTTATTACAGTAATTAAAAAAATAATACAAATAAAATGGTAGACTATTTGCCTCAACATTGAAAAAAATAATAAAATATATTATGTGTGATAATTGTGTTATTTTATTATATAGTTTCTGCAGTATTTTATTTGATATAAACAATATCATACAATTATTAAATAGAATAAAATAATACAAATAGAATAATAGACATCAATATTTTACATATAAATGCAACCTACTTTCCCTTTTCTTTTTTTTTTTTTTACATAACTAAAGCTGGCATAACAGGTTAACAAAAAATGTTTTTCTTTGTTTTTCTCAAGCTGCTGCACCTCCCCTGAAATCTACTGGCGCCGCCCCCTAGGGAGAACCACTGGCCTACATGAAAGAAAAAAATAAAACAAGACTAAGAAAACATGACTGCAGGATATTAGTATCAATATTTTAGATATTTATTTTGGCAAAGGCTGCTCTGGCGCCTCCTTTTGTCGTAGCTACTACTCCGCGCCAAATGTGTCGTGTCATGTAAACAGCTGAGTAGAATATAACAAGCACATATAAAAATAAAAATAGGGACATTTCCACTCCATCCCACAATTCACTTGTTGTTCTTTACTTGTTGCTGACGTTTTTTTGGGGTTTCTGTTTGGAATTACACCCATCTTGGTGTGAGGTCCTTTTCGGCGAGGGGGCCTTGCTTGCTGCTTTGCTTTTATCTAAAATGTTTTCTATTTCTGCCTTTGTGGAGACACTTTGTGCAGCGCTTTTGGGAGAAAGAAACCAGGTTTTTCCTGCTTTTCTGAGGGCGAGCTGGGGGATTTTTCTCAGCATTGTGGTGAGATTTATTCGAGGAGGCTGCATTTTTTCCTGATTTGCCTCTTTGTTCTCTGTAAGTAGTTCCAGGTCCCCCCCGACTCACCACACACACATTATCTGAGTGCGTGTGTATGTGTGTGTGTGAGGCAGGGGGGGAACGCGATGTGACACCTGCTGTTGGGATGAATAGGGTCAGTGGCAGGGCCCTCCAGCAGCTGCCAGGAGCCCCCACGCAGCACACATAGTGCCCCCTAGCAACGCCGCCCCTCATTACAGTTATTACTGCCACCCCTTCAAAGGAACATCAAAAACAAATTTCGCAATCATTTCCGTGCGCTCTTTTCCCCGACACAGGAAGAACTTTTCCAGACAAGAGATCTGACCTGTCTACGCTCCCGCTTTCTCGCTGTGTGGTAGTCTGGCCTGCCTGTGACACAACAGAAGACGGCGAGGTATGAAATCAGTCCGGAGGTTTGTTTTTTTTAACAGGTTAGAGTTAGCATAGGTGTCCACCACCAGAGGGCAGCCTTTTATTGAGAGATTATGATGAAAAATGGGGAAAAGTTCAAAACATAGTACCTACTCGGCTCTACATGGTTCTGCTCTTACTACGAGTTGGTCATTGGTCGGGCAGATTTGTCGTTGTTGTAATGGAACCGAGGAGAATTGAGCAAGAAATGAAACAATAAACACACACACTAATGCTAGCTTTTATACGTTATAAAAGGGGTGTCCAAACTGCGGTCCGGGGTCCGTTTGCAGAACGTGGCTGTTTTTTTACATTCTAAAAACATAATTTCACCAGAAAACTCTGCAGTAATTTTACAAGAATGAAGTCAAAACATGAAGAGAAAAAAGCTGTAATGTATCGAGAAAAAGTTGTAATTTCACAAGAATAACAAGTTAATATTCTGAGAAAAAAAGAAAGTTAAAACAGTAAAGAAAAAATCTGTTATTATATTATGTTGTTAATATTATGTCTTAATATTATGAGAAACAAACAAAACAAAATAAAATTGTAATTAAAAAAAAATTTGGTTGGGGCAAAAGTTAAGACGAGAATAATGTCAAAATATTAAGAGGAAAAAAAAGTAAAAAAGTCAACATTTTTTGAGAACAAACTCATAATATTAGCAGCAGAAAGTTGTAATATTGGAGAAAAATACCTTATTTTTAAAAAGTTGTAACACATTGGGAAACTGAAAAATAATGAATAAATAGTTTTAGTGGCATAAGGTTGAACTATTAAAGACAAACGATGTTTTTTTTTATGTCATTTTATATACAGAGCTGATCAAAATCTTAGCTACAATATGCAAAAGCAAGAAGAGGGAGTGAGACAAAAAACATTTGGAACTTGTAATTTAAACCACAAAAAAAAAGAACTAAGTTGTTTATCACCTGATCAAAAGTTTAAGACCACAGGCTATAAAAGCCAAAATCTGCTCAAAATGTTCATTTTCTGTCAGGCATTCACACTGTCATGCCCTCCTGATGGCTAAAGCTAAGAAGCTTTCTCTTTTTCAACGTGGTCGGATTGTGGATCTGCATAAGCAAGGCCTCTCGCAGCGTGCCATTGCTGCTGAGGTTGGGAGCAGTAAATCAGTCATTCTACATTTTTTGAAAGATCCTGAGCATTATGGAACAAAAAAGTCAAGTGGTAGACCCAAAAATATCACACCTGCGCTGAGCCGTAGGATCCGATTGACTGTCCATCAAGACACAGGGCGGTCTTCCACCCACATTAAGACCCTTACTGGTGCCGACTGCAGCGCAATAACCATCAGACGCCATCTGCGGTAAAAGGGTTAAAAAAACAAAAAATGGATTCAAAGACCTCGTCTCCTTCAACGCCACAAAACTGCCCGTTTAGACTTTGCCAGGGAGCATCAAACATGGGACATTGAAAGGTGGAAAAAAGTTTTATTCTCTGATGAGAAAAAATGTAACCTTGACGGTCCAGATGGCTTCCAAGGTTACTGGCATGACAAGGGGATCCCACCTGAGATGTTTTCTACCCGGCACAGTGGAGGGGGGTCCATTATGATCTGGGGTGCTTTTTCATTCAGTGGAACACTGGAGCTTCAGGTGGTGCAGGGTCGTCAAACGGCGACTGCTTACCTCATGACTGAGGGCCCTCGTCTGTGTGGTAACAGCTGGGTTTTTCAACAGGACAATGCTCACAATGCTCGCTTGACCAAGGACTTCTTCAGGGAGAATAACATCACTCTTTTGGACCATCCTGCATGTTCCCCTCATTTAAATCTTATGGAGAACATTTGGGGATGGATGGCAAGGGAAGTTTATAAAAATGGCCATCTGTCCCAGACAGTTGATGCCCTTGGTGAAGCCATCTTCACCACTTGGAGCAATGTTCCCACTAGCCTCCTGGAAACACTCGCATCAAGCACGCCCAAAGCAATTTTTGAAGTGATTAACAAGAACGGTGGGGCTACTCATTACTGAGTCCTACTGAGAACATTTTTTGTTCTGGTTTGGAAAGTTTTTTGTTATTTTTTGAGTGATGGTCTTTGTCAGGAGTGGCGGATGCCACAGCAGGAAAAATAGGATCCCAACGCAAGACAAGGACTACTTCCAAATTCAAAAAATAAAGTTTAATAACAAAAGGTGTCCAAACAGGCAAAGTACAAACAAAGGAAAATCCACTACGGGTAAGAAACACAAAACACTGACAGCAGAAGGCTGTCAGGAAAAAACTAGAAGTAACAACAAAAAAACACTGAAGGCAAACCAACAGGAAAACTCGAGGATTGTACAGAGCAGGTAAATGCGAGCAAAGGTGTGAGCCAGAGAGCAGGGCAAGGGTAGTGGAGCCGGACTGAGCGGGAGCAAGGAACAGGAGGTCAGAGAGTACAATCTGGCAAGGATCAGGTGCTGCTGCCTTGCTTATGAGGAGTCCAGATTGCTGATTGCCCGCAGGTGCGCTCCGGCGTCTCTGCCCACGCCGGCTGAGGTGCACTGCGGACAAATGGCAGACAGGCGGCAGCAGAGCGACAAGCAAAGCGTGACAGTATGTCCCCCCCTCATAAGACGCCTCCTGGTGGCTTACCTGGCTTATTAGGATGGAGATGGTGGAAGTCGCTTATGAGTGACGGGTCCAAGATAAGGGAGCGGGAGACCCAAGAACGCTCCTCAGGGCCATAACCCTCCCAGTCAACCAGGTACTGGAATCCTCGGCTCCACGGCTCCCACTCTCGTATCAGAAGCGTCAACCACAACAGAAAATTGTAAATTAGGATCAGGATGTACCAGAACCGGAGCGGATGTAAACAAGGTTTTGAGTGTGTTAAAAGCAGAATTAGCCTCTGGGGTCCATACAAACGGAATCTTAGGGGATGTAAGCCTAGTCAGAGGTCCTGCTTTGCTGCTGAAATTACGTACGAATCGCCTGTAGAAGTTGGCGAACCCGAGGAACCTCTGCAGGTGCTTCCTTGATTTAGGAGTAGGCCACTCGACCACCGCCTGGATCTTGGCGGGATCGGCACGCAGTTGACCCTTCTCCACAATGTACCCCAGAAATGGCACTGAAGTGACATGAAAGTCGCACTTCTCCGCTTTCACGTAGAGCCTATTCTCCATTAATCGCTGGAGAACTAGTCGGACATGAGTGGTGTGGTCTTGAAGGTTCCTGGAAAAGATAAGTATGTCATCCAAATATATGAAGCAGAATTGATTTATCATGTTGCTGAGGACGTCGTTAATGAGATTTTGGAACACCGCCGGGGCGTTAGTGAGACCAAAAGGCATTACCAGATATTCGAAATGCCCCAGTGGTGTGTTAAACGCGGTCTTCCACTCATTTCCATCCTTAATGCGCACAAGATGATAGGCGTTGCGGAGATCTAATTTAGAAAAAATGCGCGCAGAGTGTAAGGCGGAGAAGGCAGAATCCATAAGCGGCAAGGAGTAACTATTGCGGACAGTAATGCTATTGAGCCCCCGGTAATCGATACAGGGCCGTAGAGATTTATCCTTTTTGGCAACAAAGAAAAAACCCGCCCCAAGTGGCGAGGAAGAAGGTCGAATAAGACCGGCTGCTAGGGAGGAGGATATGTATTCCTTGAGGGCTTTTTGTTCTGGAGCTGAAATGTTATACAGTTTGGCGCTAGGAAAAGTGGCGTTAGGAAGTAACTCTATGGCACAGTCATAAGGTCGATGAGGGGGAAGTGTTTGAGCGCGATCCTTGCTGAACACCTGCTTTAAGTCATGGTACTCGCTAGGAATTCTTGTAAGCTCTATTACTTCCTCTGGAGATATGGAAGAGGGAACATCGGATCTAGCCGAACGGAGGCAATTAGCGTGGCAAAATGGACTCCAACTGGAGACGTGCAACTTGTTCCAATCTATGAGTGGGTTATGAAGCTTAAACCAGATTAGCCCCAGAACTAGTGGCGCGGACTGGGAGGGCATGACGTAAAAACGGATGGTCTCGGAATGGTTACCGGAGAGATGTAGCATAAGCGGTTCGGTTTGGTGTAATGGCCGCCAGGAAGCGCCTATCCAAAGACAAGACCTCTTTAGTAGCAGGTAACTTAATCATACTTATATTATGTTTGAGAACAAACGCTGTGTCCAAGAAACAGTCATCAGCGCCCGAGTCAATAAGGGCGGCTATGTTAATACTTCTACCCTTATTTACAGTATGACCTCTCCTTTGATTTGGAGTCTCTTGAAGGGACCCTCCTCAGCTGTAGTGGCTGAATTCTGGGTATACTCACAGCTACCCATGGCTGAATTGTCCTCAGGAACCGGTTGGTGGCTCCTGGATCTTGGCTTGAGTTCCGCTGATGATCCAGGAGTCGATCCCTGGTGACGAGGAGGACGGATGGGGCATTGGAGGAGTCGATGCCCCGGATCACCACAGTAGAGGCAGAGGTCCATCTTGCGACGACGTGCTCTTTCCTTGGCGGCGAGGCGGCGTCCTCCAAGCTGCATGGGAACCTCTGGCAGTGCGGCCACGGCGTCCCCGGTCCTGGTTTCGAGCGTCTGTCCCTCAGGAGGTGGTAGTGGTATCCTCGTAGGAATCAACACCCTGCCGTAGTATCCCTCCTTGGTGTATTCTCTCACTCTCTCCTTTATACGGTTATCTAACTCAATGGCTAAGTTTATAAGGCCGTCAAGGGAAGTCGTGTTGTCCTTGGCCACCAACTCATCTTTAATATGTACATTGAGTGCTTCGCGAAAAATACTTCGGAGGACGGTATCGGGATACCCACTCTCCACAGCAAGCACTCGGAAATCAATAGAAAAGTCCGCCACCGAGCGTCCTTTCTGCTTCATATCTAGTATTTGACTAGCCGCTTCCATTCCCCGAATGGGATGATGAAACACTCGTCTGATTTCTTCAAGAAGCCTGGGTAAGGAGGTGCGTATGACAGGCATAGATGTGCTCGCGGCCATAGCCCACGTAGCGGCTCTACCCGAGAGTAAACTCATGATAAATGCTACCTTTGATTGGTCCGATGAGTATGTGGTGGGCTGCTGGTCAAACACGAGAGAACACTCGTGTAAAAACTGGTTGCAGGAGTCCGAATCTCCAGAGAAGTGAGAGGGGTGAGGGATATTAGGCTCTCGCGGCTGATGAGGAACAGGTGCATACGCAGCTGCGCCATTAGGTGTGTCTACGGCGCGTGGGGACGTACCGACCTCTGGTGGCGGGTGAGAGGAGGTGCTGGCAAGTCGTTGGTTTATGGCGTCCATGCCAGCGGACAGAACCGAGATGGCCTCCATGATGTCGTGGAGAGTCTTCTCGTGGCCTCCGACTAATTGGCCGTGATGTGCCAGGGCCGATTGGAAGTGCTCCATGTCTGCGGGATCCATCCTGGCCAGATTGTTCTGTCAGGAGTGGCGGATGCCACAGCAAGAAAAATAGGATCCCAAAGCAAGACGAGGACTACTTCCAAATTCAAAAAATAAAGTTTAATAACAAAAGGTGTCCAAACAGGCAAAGTACAAACAAAGGAAAATCCACTACGGGTAAGAAACACAAAACACTGACAGCAGAAGGCTGTCAGGAAAAATAGCCAAGGTTTTTACTTACTAAAAGGAAGCTAGAGGCTTAATAATAACTGATAGAATATATCCACGACCCACAGAACAAAGCTGTGCTAGTAATGTCTTACGCTTGTTTTTTATATTTTACTTTTTATACGGCAGAGTGTCATTACAGCTTTAGTTCATCAGGAAGTGACGGGAAGTGACGGTGGGCGTCCCGAGCAGGAGAGCTAGGCTCAGTGCTAGCTGTGAGTTTGGAGAGAGTTGGGAAGTGTGTTTATGTTGGCGTGGATGTAAAGTCCTGCAGTGTTCTCCGCTGTTAATAAAGCCATTAAAGTGCATCGGCGACGTGAGTCTCTCCTTCCCCACAACAAGCGGCATTACAGTATTGACCAGTGCACACCAGGAAATAAACGGTGTCATTTCTTACAGGCATTGGCTGGACAGCTATGTAGTGGGGCTTGTGTAACCTTTGCCTTGTGGGCAAGCAGGAAGGAGAGACGATGCTGAGAGATGTGTGTGTGTTCTGAGCTGCTGTCTGGTGGCCGCGTTCAATAAATAAAGTTGGCAGAAGCAACAGGAGAAGTTTCCTTCTTTGCTTCGGAGCTGAATAACACTGACAAGTTAACAGACTAGTAGCGAACGGAAAAGAAGACGGCTTTGTTTGTGTTGAATACAGAAGATGAGGACTTTGGTGGATTTGTGGATGAGGATTGATGAAAAATAACGTGAGTACATTCTAAAATACTTCAGTTAAGTACAACCGAACTCAGTTTTGCTCCCGCTGCCGCATGCACGCTAGCGTATGTTTTTTTTTTATTGTAGCGTCGCTGGGAGCACGTCCTGTTCCCAGCCTACTTTGCGGTAATGTTTTGGTGCAAATGCTCTTAAAGTTACATGTTTCACCAGGAAATAGCAAGCTCAAAAGAAGACGGCTTTTTTATGTGGAACAACTGACAGTTTGTGTGGATCTTGTGAATGATTGTGACTGAGCTAGGACTCAGTAATTAAAGTCTACACACGACGGCTTCATTGATTGAAAAACAAAACTTTTTCGTGCATGAAGCTTCTACTTGAGTTGGTAATTTGGCCGCTATATGCAGTCAGATATTGACCAAGGGAGACAAAATGTGTGGCCGCTGGCTGCGTTAGACAGGTGACTGCTATACACAGGGTCTATAACATGTAAATTTGCTGGGGGGGGGATTTTTCAGTGGCTGCTATAGGCAGGTGGCTGTTCTATACAGGTGGCCGCTAAGACAGGTTTGACTGTATATGTATATATATATATATACAGTATATGTATATTCTGTATATATATATATATATATATATATAAGATTCAAAATCTTAAGCTCAAACTCTTCAGACTTTGATATGCAATATATATATATTGTATGTATGTATATATATATATATATATATATATATATATATATATATATATATATATATATACACACAGAATATATATATACATATATATGTATATATATATATATTTGTGTATATATATATATATATATATATATATATATAAATATATATATATAATATTAGGAGAAAAACTAATGAAGATGAAAGTTTAAATATTTTATATAGGTGAAAAAGCTTATTATTAGTATCAATTTAGCTAATTTTCTCATTTTTTAAAGCTGTATTCGGTGGTTTAGCAAGTTTCTCAAGCTGCTGCACTGCAAAATGGATGAAGACTTTAGGGTTTTATTTGTTCCTCTATTTTTGTTGATAGTCAGTCATTTATCAAAATATCAACCATATATGTGAACCCATGGTGGCTTTGCCAGTTGAATAACTCAACTAGAAATTTTTTTTGGGGGGGGGCCACCCCATGTGCCACCCCTTACGGGGAAGCCCCTTAGTACTCATCCCCATGGGCTGGCCTTCAATAACCACCCCACCCCTTTGGTTCGCTTCAGATGGACTTGATCGCCATTGGCCGACGCACCATGGGTAGCCCCATTTGCTTCAGGCACCCCACCCCCACCGGGGCTGTCTCACATTGACTATCACATTGATACTGCCAAGCCCCACCCTTGCACCCCACCCACTATGAGCTTGATCATATTGGCCACTAAACCCACTACCCCTCTCCTGTGCTACAACCCATGTCCCCCCCCTACCCCATGCGCCACCCCCAATGACCCTCCCTCATACTGTGCCTGTACCTATCAAAATTCCCCAGCAGGTTGCAAGTGTGCCGAAAGTGTCGAAGTTCAAAGTTTTTGTTTTGATCCTCTCTTGATGAGATCATAGATGTTGGGATATGATGACGAGGATCTCCAAGCCCCCGATCTTTTGGAGAGTTTGTAATTCAAATACAACGGGGGCTCAGCGGACTGGGCGGCTCTCCTGGGCAAACAGGTGTGTCCGTTGCCCGTGTAGGTCTTCAAGCACCGACAGGTGTATGAACCCTCTGTGTTGATGCATTGAGCGTGGCGGCTGCACCCGTGGGACCCAGTCAAGCACTCGTCCTTATCTGTGGGTGAGGGTGCTGTCATTTTGAGAGCCAACTGTTTCATATTATTGCTTTAAACTATAAGACAAGCACCTCTGCATTGCACTGAGCCCTGCAGCGTCCCCATCACAAAGCCTTCCTGGCACACGCACACGAAGCTGCCAAATGTGTTCTTGCACTTCCACCGGGGTGGGCACATGTCGGCATGGAGCTGACACTCGTTCACGTCTGCAACACAACACAAGACACACACACACACACACACACACACACACACTAGCATGAAGTCATTCCAACCAAGAGCTTTGCATGTCATGTTTTTGATCCCAACAAATAAATACTAAAAGGTTTAGTAAATGTTTGTAGTAAGAAACCGTGAAAATTTGATTTTTGGGTGCCATCACAGTGACTTTGAAAGTTGCTCAGGCACACACTCAACAACAATTACCCCCTCCATCCACCCCATGCCCCACAAAGGCCCAAATAACTACCCTGACCTTGACAGCAGTGCTTTGAAGCGAAAAGGTCTTTGAACAAGCAATGACCCAAAACACCCAGAACACGTCTCCCTCGGGTGGACTACAAATGCCTGATGTCCTCTTTGAAATTCCTGACATTGACCCCTAAAGTAAATAAAAGTAACGATGGACGCATTCTGGTTTTTAGGATTGTTTACAGGCAGCTGCAGGGCTACTTTTCAATATAACAATGAGAAGCTGTCAGAAGCTGGGCAAAAGCACCACAGTCGTCCCTCGCCACATTGAGGTTCGAACATTGCTCTCTCACTCAAAAAATAATGAATAATTGATCACTTGATCGTGGTTGACTATGGCCTATTATTAGACAAAAAATATTGACAGACAAGTCATAAGTTGTATTCTGGTCACTATGCATCAGTCATGTTACAGTGATGAGACATTACCTTAACACTGCATGGAGTCAGTCATGGCATGCCCCACATGACATAGTGAAAACAAGTTCACCTCCCAATCGGTGTGGAAGTGGTAAGTTTTTGCCTTCTTACTTTGTCCTTCTTGCCCACTCCATTTGAAACCCTTCCTTCAGTTTCCAAAAAGTCAGTGTCACATAAATTAAAATTGACAAAAAATGCTGAAAATATTTTAAATATATACCCACATGTGGTAGATTGTGGAATGTTTGGGAGAACGTCATAAAATATCTGAAGCAACGTGTGTCTAATAGACAAGTACACAAGCTACTTTTAAAACATACTGCAGTTGTGTATCATTGAGGTAAATATTTGGATTTTCTTTCTGTCTCACAGATTGTTCCCACCAGAAGCTATGTGTCAGTGTAAGAATGTCCCTAATGGTCGTGTGACTGGGGACAGGAGGAGTGGGTGGAGAGGTGTCATCATTACAGAACAGGAGTTGTCTGTGATGTTGGATTGGGGACAGGTTGCTGGACACAAGACATCAGTCATAAAAAAAGACTGTCTTTTGTTTGTTGCTCTTGTCTTTTTAAACAATTTCTTTTCACACGCACCTCCAAACAAATACAGTTCTGCAATATGCATGCCATGTCCATAGGAGGCCATACTGACAAACTGGACTATAGGAAAGCATTTTATGCAAAGTTGAGGGATGTTTTCAAAGAGGCACCTTCACAGGTTCTGTTGTCCGGGGCCAGGTGGAGGCCGGGGGGACACAAGCAGCGCACCGTTCCTCCTCCAGGTCCTCCTCCTCCATCCATCTGGCAACCAAACTGGCAGCGCAGGGAGGCACATGTGGCTTTTCCTGGAAGACACACAGGCAAATGTATTATCTTATTTATCCATCCATCACTTTCTATGCCGCTTATCCTCATTTATTGTCTTATTTATTTTATTTAAATTATTTTGAACAACACAATATTGGAGTACACAAACTTAATATATATTTCATTCATTTTTAAAAAACTGACTTTTACGAAATGTTAAAATGTCAAAATTTTGAAGCATTTTGTGAGAAAAGTGCGTTGTAATTAGTAGAAAACTAACACATTTTGGATTTGGCTTGAAAAAGCTTTTTTTGGAATGTAATTCATATGCGCTAACATTAAGCTCACAGACTGGCCCTAATGGCTTTGAAATTAAAGAGAAACATCACCTTTTCGAGGCATATTGTAATGTTTTCTGAGCAGCGCGTCGGCCATATTTGTGGAGTGTTTCACGGGAGTACCTGCCTTTTATTAAAAATATAATTTTGTGAGTGTGCTGCTGCCATGGTTTATGCACAAATCTTCCACAAACACGTCAATTTTGAAAGTGATATAGTTCTTGCAAGATTGTAATCAAGCGCCTATTAACTCATTCAATACCAAAGACGTATTTAGTTTTTAGTTAGCTTAGTTTAGTTAAAGTTTTTATCATCCCTAACGCCCGATCCCAACAACTTATTTATATGTCCTTTATGGTTTTGTGTGTGAGAGGCATAAGGAGGTGATGATGCAACTCTCCACTAATGCATTTCACTTCAGAGCACTTTTACGCCATAAAAACGGCCACATGGTGGCAGAAGTGCATTTGGTAAGAGCTCGGCAGGGATCATGTTAACGGACAAATCACGCACAAAGGAGAACGTGAGAGCGCATGGAAGAGTGTAGTAGCGTGCAGAGGGTTACGTATTGTTGGGAAAATTTAACGCATGCACATGCGCACACACATACTTCAGTTCCAAATATGAAAATTGTAACCAGTTCTTGGTGTTCTATATTTGTAAATACATTATTTTGATGTAAACAACCCCTTTTTGTGTTGTTTATGTTGGTATAGCTGTCACAAAAGCAAAAAAATATTTGTGTCAAAATGAAAGTTATGCTTGAAATGTATCTTTTCACAAAAAGCTGGTTTTCTCCCTTCTTGTCGGGAACTGATATTTTCCTGAAACGTACCTATGCCCTAAAAACGAACAAACAAACTTTCTTTTCTGATGAAAGATGAGAGTCTAATCTGTCTTTTGGTAGGTTCAATGTTCATATAGCCATAGAACACAATATTCCGTGTGCCTTGAAAGATCAGTCAAAATCATACGAAGCGGTATTGAAGTCGCTGTTTTTTGAAAAACGGGCGGGATTGAATGAGTTAAGGTATCAGAATGTTCTATTGAAGAGGGGGAACTCACTGATGCAGGTGTGTTCGTCTACACTGAGCGTGTATCCAGGCTCGCAGTAACAGCGATAGCTACCTTGCGTGTTCATGCAGCGCTGGGAACACGGTCGTGCTGACAAACCACACTCATTCGCATCTGGATGCATGAAACATTATTATTTTACCTTTGAGCAGCAAATTAAAGGATGATTATAAATAGGGTACAACAACAAGTACCTTCATCACAACGTGGCCCTTCATAGCCAGGATGGCATAAACACTTGTCTGGTCCCACACATTGTCCATGAACACAAGACTGCTTGCACAGTGCTGTGGACAACAAGTTTACAATTAACATAAACAAAATAACCATGGTAACATTATTTTAACTGTATGCTAATTAGAGAGTCCTAATTTTTTTTTTTATATGTATTTTTTTTTTTACATTAATTTAAGTATTTTTTTTGTTTTTTTACTTTGTTTCCCACACTGGAACCAATAATTAAATAATACCTCATTATATTAGGGCTAGTAGTAGTATCGTACGGAAAGATAGTCAGGAGATTGGTGAGGAGTGCCCCGCCAGATGACGATATTATTTCTAATATATGTATCTTTAATATTTAATACAGGATAAACTTGTCTCATATAGTAATCAAGACCTGTAGAGAAAAGAATGGCCAATTTTTGCCGCAGATGACAAATCCCTATGAAACCCTATGAATTCTGCATAGCAACAAGTAGAAATCATGTTGCATGACCACGAAAATTGGCAGAAAAAATACAGACTGAAATACAGTTAAAGTGAGCAGAACTTATAACAAATAATATAGTAAAATATTCCCACATCAAACAGAAACAATAAAAAAAAAGTACAATAACCTACAAAATACAATCCTTGACTATTTCTATTTAGTTGGTAAAGTCCATTGACAGCAGGGGAAGAACAAAGCCACCCGAGATACATAAGCCACTGGTGGTGGTTCATTGTGATAACCTGTGACTGATGTGTCATGGCGGCTGGTTTTGACTTACGCTGACAAACGCCGCTCACGTTCCTCCATCCCAGGCAACAAGAAGTGGTCTGCCCGTAGCTGCAGAGCCCCGGCTGGGCTTGACCCAAAGGAGGTGCCCCCGCCCCATCCTCGTCAGACCTGCTTAGGAAAAATGTTATCAAGACAAAGAACGAGCGAGTGGCTAAATGGCTCCAGCCCAGGTAAGTAGAACACTCTTTGGAACACCATAGGGAGGAAAATGTGAAAGTGAAAATGCGGTAGGGCATAGGACATATGCCTGTGGGACACCACACACATCAACATGCTTGGTTTTGCTACCTGGTTTTGGTATTAGAAAATATTGACAAAAATGTTAAAATACATTTTAAAAATATGTTAAAATACATAAAAATGTGTATATAAAAAATAAAAGCAAAAAAATACAAATAAAATATATAGAAATAAAACTCTGTGATAATAACATTTTTGTGCCAGTCAAAACTGAGCATCATGATCTATTTGGGATGGACTAAACTTCCTTGATCAACCATGGGAAAAATTATACATTTTTTTGTTTTTGTAAAGAGACAGAATCCAATGCCAGATTCATGCTCTCCAAAAAGGAGTTGTGATGCTGCAAAAGGGCTGCAACTAACAATTATTGATTAGTCTGAAACTTGTGGTTTCAATTAATCGAGTAATGGCTAGGCACCAAACATAAACAGTTAGTGGTTTGGTCTGCAACATATCAGAAAAGAGGCAAAAATGTTCATCACTGCTTTCTAAAATCAAAGCAGATGCGTGTGAATAGCTTGTTTTGTTTCGATAATAGGTCTGCTTTCATGGATGACCAAGGAAATTGAGAGGCTGAAATCAAATATATTTACATTTTTAAATTTAAAAAACAGTTAATCAAATACCAAAATAGTTATCGATTATTTGGATAATCGATTAATCACAGATTAATTTATTAATTGTTGCATCTCCACAGAGCAACTAAAATAAATAGAGAGTTGAAAGAAAGAAGTCATGCTCTTGTACTTCTCCAGACAGCAACGAATTGAGACTGAATCAACAGTGCCTCTGCTGGTTAGAGCCAAGCAGTGCACTCTACTTTGTTTCAATCTTCCAGAATGTATGCATTTCAGAAACCCTAAATTAGCGTTTTGCCAAACTTATGGTGTGTGGAAAAAAAATGTGTTGTGTGTACACAAAAATAAGTTTCAGGTTTTCCTGGAAATGGAGGCTCATGTATTCACAGCAGCAAGATGTTAAGACATAAATGGACACACGACTTTCTCAACAATAATGTTGAGAACTGTTGAGAAATGTTGAGAAATGTTGAGAAATTACCTGAGCTGATGACGAGCCAGTGAGATTGTAACGAGGTGCACCATCGCCACCAAGACTCGCCGCCTGAATCCACTCATTTTCTTCATCCGCCGCAGCTTTTCATAGAAGCCTTTAAGAACATAGCAGCCGCAGACCATCGGTGTGGCGCAAAGGGCCACACTTGAGAGCCTAGAAGGCAGTCTGCAGGCGTCAACCACAAGGCCCCAGGTGTTTGAGGAGGGACCAGGTTGGGGGTGGTGCCATGGTGTAATTGCAGGGTGGTGGAGGTGTGCTCACCTGGCAGCACAGCACAAATGAAAGACAACCTGAAAAACACAAAGTACACAGACAGCATGGTAGGTTGACAGATATGCAGCGCATTTAAATGTTTTACTTTTGGGTTGTTTGTTGTGCACGTTGGAGGAACATTTGAGCTTGACAGTTGACGTTTGAACTTGGCGGACTGTTTTTATTTTTTGTTAGTTGAAGAAATGGCATATTTTGTAAAAAGGTCATGTTTTCAGTCCCGTTTTGTACGTTAAACAAAAACCTGTAAAAAAATCGAAACTCAAACAGTTTGACTTGTGTCGTTTTATTATATTATATAGCAGTGGTTCCCAAAATTTTTTGTTGCGTACCCCTTCAGACATTTGACTTGAAGCGATGTACCCCCTACTGCTGCACACTTAAAAAAACATTTTTACATTTCATTAAATTGAAATATTAAACATAAATAATTGGTTAATGCATTTTATAGTAAGTAAGTAAATCTGGTTCAGAAATGTGTATTGTGCATGGTCAAATTTTGATAAAAGTTTTACACGCGCACCGATAAATAGATAAAATGTGAATTTCTCTTGGAGATGAATAAAGTAGCTAAGTATTCATCCTACATATCTTTTATTTCAGCCGGAAGTTGGGGTCCTTCTGTTTCAATGGGATTAATTTGAGCTTCACTTTTGTCCACCTGCAATCGCTGTGATTTAAATCTGCATATTAATTTGATACCAAATTGAAAGGGGAAATTGAAAGCAGTATCAAAAGTACAAAAATACATACAAGCAGTGATAAAACCTCATTTTCTGGGGAATATCCAGTCTCATCCTGACACGCACATACATTGACAGGTTTTCACATGCGGGGATTGGAACACCAATTTAAATTAAACCTTCAAGATGAAACACTTTTAATACACAACATGATCATCGACTTATTTTTTAATTTCACTCACACAGAAGAGTGAAGAACTTAATGCCGGGTCTCCTTCCTTCTTTCTGCTAAGACGGTGTGCTCGGTGCTATGAGGCGTTCAGGTGCGGTCGTAATTGTGAGTGTTACGCGCTAATTGTTTTTCATTTTTTATTCATGTACCTCCCATGACAGTTGGCTTACCCCTGGGGGTACGTGTACCCCACTTTGGGAACCTAGGTTACACAGTATTTATTATGTATACTACACATATATTCTTAACATGGGATATTTTGTGAAAAAGTAAGGTTTTAAGGCATTTTCAAGGAAAATTAGACCAACAAAAACAGTAAAAACAAAACAAACAAACACAAAAAAACACCTTGACTCTACACTATATAGGTTTTACTTTGACCAGATTAGAACATTGGATATTTTGTGAAAAATTAAGATTTGAAGTCACATTGTGAAAAGGAAAAATTCACAAAAACTGCGAGAAAAACACCCCCGCACCAAACTTTTGTAATTTTACTGTACACCATTTTAACTTTAAGCATCGAATAACTTGGGGTATTTTGGGAGAAAGCGTGGTTTTAATTCATGCTTTGTACAGCACAAATACAACAATTGTGTCACGTTTGGCGCAAGCCAAAATAAAGCGTGAATCCCAGCGCAGAGGAACAAAAACAAAAACAAAAACAGCAAAACAGAAAATGCAGACAGCAAAAAGCTGACAGGAAAAATAACTAGCACAAAGGTAACAAAAACACTGCAGGCAAACCCAAGCAGGAGGAGTATAGCACAAGCGTAGCTAGATACAGTTCAAGGCAAAAAGTCACGGTAAGTATCTACAGGGACCAGAAAGCAGGTAACAGGTAATCAGGAAGTACAATCTGGCAATGAGGTATCGCTGCTGCCATGCTTAAGAAGGTCCTGAGGTAATTGCTTGCAGGTGTGCTCAGGAGTCTCCGCCTCTGCAGGACGGAGTGCACTGCAAACAAAAGGCAGACAGGCGGCAGCAGAGCGACAGACAGAGTGTGACAGTATCCCCCGCTCTTATAAGACGCCCCGTGGCGGCATATCAAGTTTATTAGGATGGAGACGGTGGAAGTCACGGATGAGTGATGGATCGAAGATACAGGAGCCGCAAACCCAGGAACGTTCCTCAGGACCATACCCCTCCCAGTTGACCAGATACTGAAACCCTCTACCCCTCCTTCAAGAGTCCAAAATAGCCTTCACAGTGTAAGCCTGCTGACCATCGATCATACGCGGCGGAGGATTTTACTGAACTTTTACTGAACGCGGCCACCAGACAGCAGCTCAGAACACACACACATCTCTCAGCATCGTCTCTCCTTCCTGCTTGCCCACAAGGCAAAGGTTAAACAAGCCCCACTACATAGCTGTCCAGCCAATGCCTATAAGAAATGGCACCGTTTATTTCCTGGTGTGCACTGGTCAATACTGTAATGCCGCTTGTTGTGGGGAAGGAGAGACTCACGTCGCCGATGCACTTTAATGGCTTTATTAACAGCGGAGAACACTGCAGGACTTTACATCCACGCCAACATAAACACACTTCCCAACTCTCTCGAAACTCACAGCTAGCACTGAGCCTAGCTCTCCTTCTCGGGACGCCCACCGCCACTTCCTGATGAACTAAAGCTGTAATGACACTCTGCTGTATAAAAAGTAAAATATTAAAAACAAGCGTAAGACATTACTAGCACAGCTTTGTTCTGTGGGTCGTGGATATATTCTATCAGTTATTATTAAGCCTCTAGCTTCCTTTTAGTAAGTAAAAACCTTGGCTATGATTGCACTACATTGTCATGTAGACCTACAAAGTACACTTGGAAGAACAAGAGGTGAACAAATGTATTGAAACTGATGTGAAACTGATGAGGGGTAGGATTAAATAAGCTTTGCTTCTTCCTACTCCTTTTTGGACATGCAAAATTGTGAATTGTACTATGTGATGTGCTACTGTTTGACTCATATGCATGTTCAGGATGAATTAAAACCATGAACCATGATAATAACAAGCCTAGTAGTGCTGTACAACTTTTATCTGCAGTCTGCAGTGCCCTCTACTGGTCAACATTATTATTATTATTATTTTCCCTTTTTTTTTCTTTTTTTTTCCTCTACTGGTCAACATTCAAACTGGACGCCAACCTGTCTATAGAGGCCACCTGTCTATAGCGGCCACTTTTGCAGACTCCCTCTAGTGGCCGCTATAGACAAGTTTGACTGTACGTGGAACCTGTTGACAAGACAGTATTAATTCAAGTCTATTTTTTCATTTTTGAGCATGTTTTTGGCCAAATCCTTCAAATATCCGTTTGATTTTGCACAATGGAAGTTCCAAAATACATCGAAATAAACAACCAGTCAGAATACAATTTAAAATGTGGGAGTTCCGCAGAGAAACATTTCAAGTACATTCATTTTGGAATGGTTGACACCAGTGTATCTCAACTGGTCCGGCTGCGGGACCCACCATCACCCCTCAATGAAATTGCGGGAAATTTTCTACTTGAACTTATAGCTTAAGGGACTGTTTTCAACACAACATGAGCTGCAGTGCTGAGCTGCAGTCTGTTTATGGCGCACTCTTCTCCAGTAGATATCTGCAACTGTGTCGGATGAACAGCACGTTAAGTCTCCACTCGATGTCCTTCTTCTCCCACTCATGATCGACAATCGCCTAGAAGCACGGCACGCAGCTCGTGGCGGTGTAGGAGGCGAATAACGCAGAAAAGAACGTGACGTGCATTCACAGACATTGGGTCATTACATTATTGCTTGATTTTTTTTTCCCCCACTGCAAATGGCTGTGCAACCCACTTGTGGGTCCTTATCCATCCTTATCCATCAGTTGGTTTAAACCCTTCTCGTCTTTTGCAACAAGAATATCAAATAAAAAGTTGGCGGAACCTTGCAGTCGTTATTAAACGGATACAAAACTGAACGATTTCCCTTCCAATGGGGTTCTGCACCTGCTGCTGCTGCGAGAGGGATTTTGTTGTTTTTATTGTAACGGTGGTCTGAATTGCGTCAAAGTACATCTGGTTCTGATATACACGCAGGTGCACATAAGCAAAAAAATGTACCTTAAAGATATCTGATAAATGGAGGAAATACCTGAGCAAAGTACCACCAAGACTCTGAATGTTTGACCCCTACAGGGACACAAGGGTGGGGCTGGGTCCAGTCACTCTCTCTCCCACTTCCTGCTAAGTATCTCCAAAAACAAAATGAAAATATGTAAAAGTGTCTGTGTGAACCGAGAACTTTATTGTGATGATTAAAGTTGGCTCTTTGTGCCATGTGACCTTGAGGGGTCAGAGTTCAGAGAGGGGCGGTAAAGGAGTCCCCCAGGTATATAAGAGAGCAAAGGGTAAAGGTCAGGCATGCGGCATCTATGTGGAAACTAGGTTACTAGCGAAAGTGCAAAATATTTTTTAATACATTTTTTATAATTGAATTACTATTAAGAAAAAAGGGGAAAAAAGTAAAAGTTTTAAAAACTGTGTTACATTTTGAAAAAAATGTATTTGATTTTTTTTGTTAAGGCTCATACAAAAATATTAAATTCTCCAACAAGCATAGGGGCACAGACCTGCAGATCTCAGCCAAGGTCAGAAAGTCAACAGAAATGAAAAAATTAATTTGCCTAATTGTTTGTTTGCATGCTGGATTATGTAATTATGTAATTGTAAATGTAAATGTAATTATGTACATGTAATCTATGTAGAATTTTATGAAAAATGCTCTTACTGCTTATTCATTTATTCAATTTCATTATTCATTTTAAGAAATCAATTTAATAAGTTTATAAAAGTTTGGAAAAAAATAATTTACTTAAAGTGCTCATGACACCGAAAAAAGATTGAAAAAAGTACTCACTCAGTTGTGATTGACATGTTCCGGGACCCAGATTCAAGCAAATGCAGCCATGAACTCACAGCCAAGCCAAGAAAGTGACATATTCACAACAATAACACAATAATAACATTCACTGATATTGTGTTGTGATGGCTATGATATAACACACACACAAAATTGGCCACAAGTATGTTTTTTTGACTGTCAGTAAGTGACACCAACAGCTGGGACACACTGCAAAATACAAAAGCAATCGCTGATTATCTAGCCCTGGCATGAAACCCCATACTATTATTCTAAGATTTGTAGAATAGATCTAGTAAAAAAAAATATAGATTTACTTACCAAAACTGACAGATGGACTGCAAGATAGGCTTGAAAGACGAGCGACAGCGATCCATGTTTAGCCAGCAATTCACATCGAGGGCACTTTCCAGCCGGGAACCAGGTTCAAACAAACACAGCCATGAACACATGCGAAGTAAGCGAAATATTCACAACAATAACACAATAATAACATTCACTGATAATGTGTTGTGAGGAGTATGGTATGTTTTACTGGCAGTGATAGCCAATGACAGCTATCAGCTAGCTCGATGCACACTGCAGACGAAAGCTGAAGACGAGTAACCGTGATTGTTGTTTAGCTAGCAATTTGGCATGAAAAGCCACATTGTTATTCTAAGGTTTACAGTGACATTGCAATCAAAGACAACCCTTTGGATTTATTGTCGCACGCTATCACAGATAGCACATTAGCAAGCCAGTTATGAATCAATGCTGCATTAGCCGCCAGCACGAGGCTGGCTACTATAGAGAATATTAGTAGAAAAATGTGCATTGACTTAATGCCACCTTGGCACGCTTTTCCACGGTCCAACGCCTTGTGGGTTTTGGACTTTTTATTTCCATCTTCGGGGCAATATCAAAACATTTGTCCCACAAAGTTTGCCAAACCATCTGACGCGGCGAATGGCGTCTTTTAGAAATTACTTCATCTCCTCGAGTGTTCCAGCAAAAGCCTTCAACACAAAGAGCGGCCATAATATATAAAAAAATATACAGCAAACAACAGACATGAATCCAGAACTGGCCCATAACGATTGAGAAAGCATTGGAATGAACAATAACTTCCGGGTGGGAACTTCTTGTGTAAACATCATTACTCCTCCTTCTCCAGTGCCGAAAGAAGTGACAAAAACTGTGAAAACCTGTAAATACTTCAACATTGGAGCACACATCTAACACAGGAAAAAAGCCTAAATTAACTAAATAACTAAATTAACGTGTTTTGGTGTGTGTGGGGAGAATTAGGCAAAATTAAAAATATATACAGTGGTGTGAAAAAGTGTTTGCCCCCTTCCTGATTTTTGATTTTGTTTCACGTTTGTCATACATGAGTGTTTCAGATCATCAAACAAATTTACATATTAGTCAATGACAACACAACTGAACACAAAATGCAGTTTTTAAATGAAACTTTTTATTATTAAGGGAGAAAAAAAAATCTAAACCTACATGGCTCTGTGTGAAAAAGTGATTACCCCTCTGTTAAAACATGACGAAGTGAAGTAAGAAGTGAAGCATGAAGTAAGATTACTCGAGATCAATCAGTCTGGAAAAGGTTATAAAGCCATTTCTAAAGCTTTGGGACTCCAGCAAACCACAGTGAGAGCCATTATCCACAAATGGCGAAAACATGGAACATTGGTGAACCTTCCCAGGAGTGGCCAGTCAACCAAAATGATCTAAGAGTACAGCAATGACTCATCCAAGAAGTCACAAAAGACCCCCAAAAAACATCCAAAGAACTGCAGGCCTCACTTGCCTTAGTTAAGGTCAGTGTTCATGACTCCACCATAACAAAGACACTGGGCTAAAATGGCCTGCATGGCAGAGTTCCAAAACAAAGACCACTGCTTAACAAAAAGAACATTAAGGCTCATCTCAATTTTGCCAGGAAACATCTTGATGATCTCCACGACCTTTGGGAAAATAGTCTGTGGTCTGACAAGACAAAAGTTGAACTTTTTGGAAGGTGTGTGTCCCAATACATCTGGCATAAAAGTAACACCGCATTTCAGAAAAAGAACATTATACCAGCTGTAAAAAATGGTGGTGGTAGTGTGATGGTCTGGGGCTGTTTTGCTGCTTCAGGACCTGGAAGACTTGCTGTGATGAATGGAACCATGAATTGTCTGCCAAAAAATACTGAAGGAGAATGTCTTCGGTTTAAACGGCAATTACTTTTCCACACAGGGCCATGTAGGTTTGGATTTTTTTTCTCCCTTAATAATAAAAAGTTCCATTTCAAAACTGCATTTTGTGTTCAGTTGTGTTGCCATTAACTAATATTTAAATTTGTTTGATGATCTGAAACATTTAAGTGTGACAAACATGCAAAAAAAAAAAAAGAACTCAGGAAGGGGGCAAACACTTTTTCACACCACTGTATATTTTCTGACAAGCATAATAGCACAGACCTGTAGACCTCTGCCAAGGCAACACCATCAAGTTTAAAAAAAGAAAAAAATTATATTATTACTATAATATAATATTATCTGAAAGGTATTATAGCACAGACATGTATACCTCTGCCATGGCAAGACTGTTACGAAAAGTGAAAAAACCATTTATTTTCATTGATATGGTAGTTATTTAACACAAGACCAAAAGTTATTTGCTTATAGATGAACTGTATTCATCCCATATTGGGGAAATTCTCTGTTGCAGGAGGAAATTTACAGTATAAACAGAAAAAGCATTTTTTTCCATAATTTGAGGTGGTTAGGGGACACTTCCTTCACTGATAAATTGATTTAAAAACTTAAGCCCTAAAATGTGTACCATTTCAACTAATTAGTGAGTTTTTTGGTGTGAAATCTAACACAATTTTCTTAAAAGAATAGACTCGAGTCACACAGAAACCTATGTATGTATTTAAAGTTGTAGCTTTTTTTAATGGGTGAAGAAAGACAAGTGAATAATATTAAACAAATACATTAAATAAGTAAAAATAGATATTTGACAACCAAGATGAAAAATGCTGAATAATGTCTGTGGAGACCATTAATCACTGCTGAAGGGAGAGTAAATGTTTGGATACTATAGATACTGATATTGTAATATGAGATGCTCGTTTGCCTGAGTCTTCATGAGATGAGATAGATACTTCATTTATCTCCAAGAAATATTCAAAAAAGAGAAAATGAGTGTAAATCTGATGGTTGTCTTTCCTCCACGGTGGCGTAGGCGTCTCTTCGTTCCACCAGCTCGCCATGGCTGTTAGCTGGCGATAGCGTGAGTGTGGCGGTACACAGCGTACGGGGTGTCGGTGCAGCCATTCGACACAGAGCTTTGCAGAGATTAGCAAGCACATGCAGCCTGTGTACCAAAACAAGGATTAGCACTGTGGCGAAGGCGTCGCCACAAAAACACTGCGGCGGTATCGCCATCAAGGAATGAATAGGCAATATTTCCCAGTGTGGAGGAATGAATGGCTGACCTCCATTTTGGGGATTAATTTTTGATTCATTTTGTAGAGTGCTCGCTCACGAATGATGCCTTTGAATGATTGTGTGTGGGTGGGTTTGCATTTTGTTTTTTACAGCACAGCCATAAACATCTTTCTGTTTTTGGTGCGGCAAGCATTTTGCTGCCTTTCTAAGTGTCAATTCCAGAAACGCTTGTCTTGACTAATTGAAAAGAATTATTTAAAAGGACAGATTATATATTATCTAAACTTTTTCCATCAAGGGCTGCATACTGAAAAGTGAGAGTATGCAAAATTACAAAACGTAATTTTATTAATAACATTTTTAGCTTTAGAGTGTTACATTGGGTCATTTTGCTGTTTTTTTTTTGTTTGGACACAAATTACCCCCAGGCCACATGTTGGACAGTCCAGTTTTATATGATAGAAGACCCCATCAGACTACTACCCTCATTCATCGCCGTTAATTGGTTCCAGAACCAACTGTGATAAGTGAATTTTGTATTTATATCTCAAATATTTTCACAGTTGCACAGAAAACCTGTTAACGACCTGGTAACTACGTTTTTTTAACATTATTTGAGCCCTCTAAACACCCCTATAGTCACTGTCGAGTTCTTTAGGACCGGCCTGAACTTGAAAAGGCTGAGAAGATCGCAGAGGACGCTTTATCAAATCAACTCCAATAGACTTTCTTGAGTTTTATTTCACACTTCAATTTACAGGAGAACAGGTTAGGTTGATAACCCCGGCGACAGGCGGGGTACACCCTGGACTGGGCGCCAGCCAATCGCAGGGCACATGTAGACAAACAACCATTCACACTCACATTCATACCTATGGGCAATTTATAGTCGCCAATTAATTTCACCTGCATGTTTTTGGGAATGTGGGAGGAAGCCGGAGTGCCCGGAGAAAACCCACGCGCACACAGGGAGAACATGCAAACTCCAGACAGAAATGCCAAGGGGAGAATCGAACCCAGGTCTTCCCGATCTCTAGGCTGTCCCTGTATTGGCCAACGTGCTAACCACTAGACCACCGTGCGGCCTAACAAATGTCTGCTTTACTATTTTCACAGCAGCCTCTGCTACTTCATTCCTGTGGGGTGAGTTTGCTGGGTGAATTTTCCAGGACCACTCCATGCCACTCTTCGCGGCTTCTTCTTCAATGTTGGACGATTTGAGGATGACGTGAAACTTATAGAGCTCCTCAAGCGCAGGTTTTGTTCAACAAAATTTGATCCACTGTCTGACCACAGTTGATCACACCATGATATATAGTATAGCTCTTGATGCCATGCAGCAGAATACAATTCCCCACACCTTGATTTTGACTCTCCTTTTTACCTCATCCCTGACTTTCTAAGGCTCAAACGAGATGTACCGTAAACTGAAAGGGAGAAGCAGGGTTAGGGTGTTCTGGCGGGAGATCACCCATGATCTGCTGTACAATGTTGCTGCACAATTTTTTTTTCCTACAAGCAATTATCTCCTACCTTCAATGCAAGTCTATGGCCTTTTATGATACATGCCCTTTTCCTCATCCTGAGGAGGGTTCCTGCAATGCCTTCGAGGTTTACATTGTGGGCATCACGAGCAATCAGTGTTGAGATCCAAGTCTCGTAGGGCAAGATTGGGACTGCAGTCTGTCTTTGTTAAATGCTTGATTCCACACTCCGCACATTAAGAGACTAGAGCTTCTATCCTGGAAAACTACTAGTCTATGGAGAGTTATGGTCTGAAACTCTTTGCCATCTTGGACCGAAAGAAAGAGGTCTATCAGTGCATTTTCACATTCTTCTACTGTTAATGCAATCTTTTTGGCTTTTCCCTCTGTATGAGCAGCCACCTCACACTTTGGTCCAGCACCTTTTCCTTCTCTCAATTTGAGCCATGTTTTAGCCAATTGTCATACCATATCACTTTTACCCACTTGGAAAGGCTGCTTCACCTACGGGTGTTCCATCAGTCGATGCTGCCTCTTGACACAGCAGTGAGCCTGAGAACGCTCTTCTTTGGAGTTTGTCCACTCTTTCTCTGGCTTGAGACACAACTTCCTCTGCAGATTTCGTAGGCCACACCTCAAGCGGCCATTTCAGGATTCAGGTCCATTCTGCCACACAGAGTTTTCTTTTAGATCGTCAGGGGTGCATCCTCTTGTGATGATGTCGGCAATGTTGAGGTCTCCGGGAATCCACCACCAGTCGCCAAGCGGTCCAGCTTTTTGAATCTCTCCTATCTGGTTGGCAAGGAAGGTCTGGTATCCATTGCTGTCTCTTTGAATAGCCCTTTGGACGGTTTGGCTGTTGACAAGGTGGAACCAGTGGTCAACCTTCAGTCTGCTCTGTTTTCCCATGTATTTCCTGAGTCGTGCTGCAAAGACTGCTCTAGAGACTTCTGCTTTGACGGCGTCCCCCTTCTGATCTAGTGGAGTCAGTTTGGCCTTCAACTCGACAAGTCAGACTTGAACCCCCTTGTCTGTATTCCATCTGAAGTACATCACTTCCGTCTGAGAATGTGATTCCAATCGTTTTTCCTTACCAGTTGACTGGTGTTAAACTTTGGGGAAATTTGTTGCTACTTGAACTTATTCTTTGAACAGTCTAATAGCTTTTTCTTAGACCCTCAGAAAGCAGTTTCTCCCACATGTCATGGGCTGATTTCCGTCCACCAGCTTCTTCAAATGCTTTCCTGACAGGGATTGCTCCCTTCTGTTTAATGGGAGTGTCAAGACCGATGCAGGCCTGTGACTTGGCTCAAAAGTTCTCTTCTCGCCAAGGGGTTTGATGTGTTGCACCGCACCTCTTCCTTTGCAAGACTGTCTACGATTCTAATTCTTTTTTTCTTTGAAAAGTTCTCCTCCTTGAGCTACCACCTTATCATGGTGGAGGAGTTTGCGTGTCCCGATGATCCTAGGAGCTAAGTTGTCGGGGGTTTTTATGCCCCTGGTAGGGTCACCCACGACAAACAGGTACTAGGTGAGGGACCAGACAAAGAGTGGCTCAATAGACCTCTATGATGAAACAAACCATCGGACCATGTTTTCCCTTGCCCAGATGCAGGTCACCGGGGCCCCCTCCTGGAGCCAGGCCTTGAGGAGGGGCACGATGGCGAGCGTCTGGTGGCCGGGCCTATGCCCATGGGACCCGGCCGGGCACAGCCCAAAGAGACGACATGGGTCCCCACTCCAATGAGCTCATCACTCATGGGAGGGGCCAAAGGGGTCGGGTGGAGATTGAGCTGGGTGGCAGCCAAAGGCAGGGACCCAAGGACTCTTGGGACATGGACTGTCACGTCTCTGGTAGGTAAAGAGCCTGAGCTGGTGCACAAGGTTGAGAAGTTCCGGCTAGATATAGTCGGACTCATCTCAACGCACAGCAAGGGCTCTGGAACCAGTCCTCTCGAGAGGGGATGGACTTTGTTCCACTCTGGCTTTGCCAGCAGTGAGAGGCGACGGGCCTGGGTGGCAATTCTTGTTGCGCCCCGGCTTGTGGCCTGTGTGTTGGAGTTTAACCCGGTGAACGAGAGGGTAGTTTCCCTCTGCCTTCGGGTGTGGGGACTGGTCCTGACTGTTGTTTGTGCTTATGTGCCAAACAGCAGTTCAGATTACCCACCTTTTTGGAGTCTCTAGAGGGAGTACTGGAGAGTGCTCCCTCAGGGGATTCCCTTGTTCTGCTGGGGTACTTCAACGCTCATGTTGGCAGCGACAGTGAAACTTGGAGAGGCGTGATTGGGAGGAACGGCCCCCCCTGATCTGAACCTGAGCGGTGCTTTGCTATTGGACTTCTGTGCTCGTCACAGATTGTCGAAACAAACACTATGTTCAAGCGTGAGGGTGTCCACATGTGCACTTGGCACCAGGACACCCTAGGCCACACTTCAATGATTGACTTTGTGGTCATATCATCGGACTGGCGGCCATATGTTTTGGACACTCGGGTGAAGAGAGGGGCGGAGCTGTCAACCGATCACCACATGGTAGTAAGTTGGCTCCGATGGTGGGAGAGGATGCCGGTCAGACCTAGCAGGCCCAAACGTAATATGAGGGTCTGCTGGGAATGACTGGCAGAGTCCCCTGTCAGAAGGAGTTTCAACTCCCACCTCCGGGGGAGCTTCGACCATGTTCTGAGGGAGGTGGTGGACATTGAGTCTGAATGGGCTATGTTTCGTGCCTCCATTGTCGAGGTAGCTGAGCTGTGGCCGTAAGGTGGTCGGTGCCTGTAGTGGCAGAACCCCTTGATGGACACCAGTGGTGAGGGATGCCGTCAAGCTAAAGAACGAGTCTTATCGGACCTTTTTGGCTCATGGGACTCCGGAAGCAGCTGACAGGTATCGGCAGGCCAAGCGGTTTACTTTTCTGGAAGTCGCTGAGGCAAAAACTTGGACATGGGAGGAGTTGGGAGAAGCCATGGAGAACGACTTCCGGATGTCTTTGAAGAGATTCTGGACCACCATCCGGCGTCTCAGGAGGGAGAAGCAGTGCACAGTCAACACCGTGTATGGGACGGATGGTGTGCTGCTGATTCCGACTCGGGATGTTGTGAATTGGTGGAAAGAATACTTTGAAGACCTCCTCAATCCCACCGATATATCTTCCTGTAAGGACGTAGAGCCTGGGGACACCACGGTGGGCTCGCCTATCTCTGGGGCTGAAGTTGTGAGGTTGTCAAAAAGCTCCTCGGTGGCAGGGCCCCGGAGGTGGATGAGATCCACCCGGAGTGCCTTAAAGCCCTGGATACTGTAAGTGTCTCTTGGTTGACACGACTCTGCAGCATCACGTGGACATCCGGGACAGTACTCTGGATTGGCAAACCGGGGTGGTGGTTCCCCTTTTTAAGAAGGGGGACCGGAAGGTGTGTTCTAACTATTGTGGAATCACACACCTCAGCCTCCCTTATAAGGTCTATTCAGGGGTTCTGGAGAGGAGGATAGTTGAATCTCAGATTCAGGAGGAGCAGTGTGGTTTTCATCCTGGTTGTGTAACTGTGGACCAGCTCTACACTCTCAGCAGGGTCCTTCAGGGTGCATGGGAGTTTGCCCAACCAGTTTACATGTGTTTTGTGCACTTGGAGAAGACATTCGACCGTGTTCCTCAAGGAATTCTGTGGGGAGTACTCTGGGAGTATGGGGTATCAGACCAGCTAATTCAGGCTGTTTGTTCCCTGTATGACCGTTGTCAGAGCTGGTGTCAGACCCAAGTCGGACCCGTTTCCAGTGAGGGTTCGACTCTGCCATGGCTGCCCTTTGTCACCGATTCTGTTCACTGCTTTTATGGACAGAACATCTAGGCGCAGCCAGGGCGTTGAGGGGTTCCGGTTTGGTGGCTGTAGTATTGAGTCTCTGCTTTTTGCAGATGATGTGGTCCTGCTGGCTTCATCGAGCCGTGAACTTCAACTTTCACTGGATCGCTTTGCAGCCGAGTGTGAAGCAGCCGGGATGAGAATTAGCACCTCCAAGTCCAAGTCCATGGTTTGAGTGCCATATCCGGGTCGGGAATGAGATCCTGCCCCAAGTGGAGGAGTTTAGGTACCTCGGGGTCTTGTTCACGAGTGAGGGAAGGATGGAACGCGAGATCGACAGGTTATAAGTTAGGAACAACAGTTGTTGTCAGATGCTAGTGGTCTCTCCGGTCTTCTCTTGTTACAATCATTTGAATAGTTGTGACAAAGATACTTGCATAGCCATTTTACCAATCGTTTACTTTAATTCTTTAGTTGATAGTTCTGTCACGTGGTTATTAAACAAGTTGTCATAATTGCCACATAACTTCTATCAGGGGTTCGAAAGACACACTTTTTGCATCATAATTGTCATGAGAATAAGAATTCTCAGGTGAGTGATATAATACACCTTGAGGTGCAACCTAGACACATCGTCAGTGAACGGACCTGGCGTCATCGGGTGTTTTGGGTCTTAGGTCCAGACACCCTCTTCCAGGCGACCCAGCCGGGGATGATCAGCCCCCGACTCCTGTCTAGGTAGCAAAACTCCGCCACTCCTCACCCCTTTTTATCCAGAGCCACCTGGAAGCTTTCTCAGCAGCTTCCAAGATGTTCTTGATGGCTCTTTGTTTCTGCTGCCCACAGATCCCAAAGAGACCCAGGCCCCTATACAGGGATTGCCCTGCAAAGCCCCTGCAGCCTACTTCCACAGGCTCGCAGCGGGCCTTACATCCCTGCCTCCGACATTCCTCCACCAGAGATGCATACTTGGCTCTCTTCCTCTCTTGTGCCTCTTCCATCCTGTCTTCCCAATGGACTGTCAACTCCAAGATCACCACATGCTTGGTAGCCCCGGACATCAGGACAACGTCTGGCCTGAGTGTGGTCTGGGTAATGATGTCTGGGAACTTCAACTGCCTTCCTAGGTCGACCAGGAGCTGCCAGTCTCTTGCTGTAGAGAGAAGCCCTCCCTGCGCCCTTGGACGGGGCTGAGGCTTCTCACCAGCGCGAACAAAAGCGATGGAGTGCTTTGTGGGATTTTGTGCCTTGCTTGAGCTCATACTCTTTGATGAATACACGTACAGTCATGTGACGCTTATTTTTAACAATATTCTCAAATGAGCCACATTTGACAGAACAGTCACCTTTACATTTGTATTACCCAATATAGTAGACATAAAAGAAAATAAGGCAGAAATAAGACACAACTTAGACTTACACATGTGAGCTTTGGGAGAGTCACAGTACTTATATTTTTTGACAAATAATTGGCCGTAGTAAACCATGAAACAGTAATGATTTTGGAAATGTATATACACTACCGGTCAAAATTTTTAGAACACTCCGATTTCTCTGGAGGAAAAAACCTACATTTTGAAGTGTTAAGATGGTCTGTCTCTCTTTCATTGTTAATTCCCTTTTTTCTTGCCATTTTTGTAGCAACAAATTACTTTCCCCAGTACAATGGTGTTCAACTGGTGTTCACGAGGGTATAGTAGTATAGGCGGTAATAAGTACTCCAGATCTTGGAACACCTGTAGGAATTAGTTGCACCAACTGCCAAGGCTTAATCAACCTCCATTTCTGCAGAACAGCTTTCAGTTGGTGACCCATTTTGTGGTCCCTGAAACAGGCCTTTTTCTATAATTCTGAAATACACATTATTTTTCAATTTTGGGTAACCTTACCTTTTTTTTTTTAAAGCTGTGGCACTTCACCACTTACCTTGGTACCATTTCAAGCTATTGTTGGACTTGAACTACTTGAATTTCAATAAATAACCGGAAAAATTGGTGTGTTCTAAACCTTTTGACCGGCAGTGTACTTTGAAAAACCATGACAGAGTGAAGCTGCAAAAATCGAAGCGTGAAGTGGCGAGGGACAACTGCATATACATTTTTTAATAGTTAAAGAAATATCATGACCCTGGAGGCCACCATGTTGCATTGCAATGACATCGACTAGTTGCACAGGGCGATTAACCTCGCTAGCTAGGCTAATCTTCATAATCATATGCAAAGATGGCGCCCTCCGTGGCAGACGTCTCTGTGACACACTCCCGTGTTTTTCTATTTTTTGCTATTTTATTGTTCATTTTGGACATTCAACACACTCACGCAGTACATTACAACAGGGAGACACTTTTGAACATCGACAGGGTTCACCATGAACTTTCATTTAGCCTCTCAGACTTTGCCTTTCTTCTGCGCCGGGAGAACGCAGCAGCCTGCGGGTCCGGTGAGCTGAATACCCGGCGAGCAAAGCATCCGAGGCGTAAACGAGGCAAGCGAGCCGGCCTGCATGCTAGGCTAAAAGCTAGAGCGACGAGGCCACCGCTACCAAGCCTGCTGCTAGCCAACGTCCGCTCTCTTGAAAACAAGATGGACGAACTACGAGCAAGGATTACAGCTCAACGTGAGATCAGGGAATGCTGTGTCCTCACCTTCACAGAAACCTGGCTGACGGAGGATATACCGGACTCGGCGATCCAGTTGGAATCATTTGCTGCTTACCGGGGAGATCGGACTTTAGCGTCTGGTAAACACAGAGGTGGCGGCGTCTGTGTTTACGTAAACAAACGGTGGTGCACAGACGTACAGACGATGGAAAAGCACTGCTCGCAGGACATTGAGCTGCTGATGGTGAAATGCAGACCTTTTTATTTACCTCGTGAGTTTAGCGCTGTGTATTTAACTGCTGTTTACATCCCACCACGAGCTAACACTGCTAATGCACTAGGCCTCCTGCATGACATCACTGATAAACACGAGACCAAACACCCAGACGCTGTATTCATTATATCTGGCGATTTCAACCACTGTAACCTCAGGACTGTCCTCCCCAAATATTACCAGCATGTGAGCTTTCCCACAAGGGAAAATAACATCCTGGACCAAGTCTACTGCAACATGAAAGGTGCTTTGAAGGCTGTTCCAAGACCCCACTTTGGAAAGGCTGACCACATCTCTATATTCCTTTATCCAACATACAGACAACTTCTTAAAAAAGCTCCCCCTGCACGTACAGCAGTTAAAGTGTGGAATGAAGAAACTGATCAAGTACTTCAGGACTGCTTTGGCTGCACAAACTGGGATGTGTTTAAAACTGCAGCGGGGAGGGAAGATTGTACTGTTGATTTGGATGAATATGCTTCTGCTGTTACTGGCTACATTAGCACATGTATAGAGACTGTTACCACCACCAAGTATTACAGAAAATACCCTAACCAAAAACAGTGGATGAACTGTGATGTAAGGGCTAAGCTACGTGCTCGTTCGACTGCATTTGTCATGGGCACCGCTGATGACTACAAAAAGGCCAGATATGACCTGAGGAGGTCCATACGGGAGGCCAAAAGACAGTACAGACAGAAGCTGGAGGGCTACTATTCCACCTCAGACCCTCGGCGCATGTGGGCGGGGCTCCAGCACATCACAGACTATCGACAGCAGAGTAGCGTAGCCACGTCCAGCCAAACCACACTTCCTGATGAGCTGAACGAGTTCTATGCCCGCTTTGACACCCAAACTCCTGATGAGCAGAGAGGGTGGCTGAACCTGGGGAGCACACAGGACTCACCTCTCATGGTGACATCAGCTGATGTGCGCAGGGTTCTAAACAACCACAACCGCAGTCCACAACCGCACATCCAGCTCAAGAATTGTGAGCACTGGGACCCCACAGGGGTGTGTGCTGAGTCCACTCCTCTACACGCTCTTCACCTACGATTGCGTGGCCTCCCAGAACAACACCAGCATCATTAAATTTGCGGATGACACTACAGTCATCGGACTGATCACTGGTGGTGTTGAAACATCATACAGAAGAGAGGTGGCGGACCTCATAGCTTGGTGTCGTGATAACAATCTCCTTCTCAATACAGATAAGACTAAAGAGATGATCATCGACCCAAGAACAAGGGAAAAGGAGCCGCATAGACCCCAGTTTATTGGTGAGACTGAGGTGGAGAGGGTGAAAACCTTCAAGTTCCTTGGCACACACATCAGCGAGGACCTCACCTGGTCTCACAACACCCAACAAATTCTGAAGAAATCCCAAAGGAGACTGTACTTCCTGAGAAGACTGAGGAAATTTGGCATGTCCACCACAATCCTGAGTTGCTTCTACAGATGCACTATCGAAAGTGTCCTTACCGCCTCCATCACTGTTTGGTACGGTAACTGTACAACACGTGATAGGAAGGCACTCCAGCGGGTGATCAAGACCTCACAGAACATTGTTGGGGCAGCCCTCCCCTCACTGCAAGACATTTATAAAACTAGAGTACTACGCAGAACACACAACCTCATCAAGGACAGCACACATCCACAACACTCATTATTCACACTCCTACCGTCAGGCAGACGCTACAGGAGCTTGAAGTCCAGGACCACAAGGCTGGCAAACAGCTTTTACCCACAGGCCATCAGGCTCCTCAACGAAGCACTCGCACACACCGCACGCAACACACGCACACACTCATAGCACTTTATTTATTTATTTATTTATTTATTTATATCTGTATTAATGTCTCTTCTGTTGTTGTTGCTTAATTTATTGGTATTTATGTTTATGTGTTTGTTTCTTATGTTCTTATTCTTTCTTGTGTTTTCTTTCTTTTCTTGGGAGAATGAACAGAATAAGATTTTCATTGCATGGTATAACTGCTGTTTTACCATGCACATGACAATAAAACTCTCTTGAATCTTGAATCTAATCTAATCAATGGAACCACTTGACTTCATAATATTTATATAAAACCGCAAACTTTTCACTTATTAGTCGGAGCCGGGAAGTGAGAATGTTAGACTGTTAGCATCTTTGTGCGTTAGCATGTTAGTCCTTGACCCATGATTGATAGTGGAATGTCTGATAAGTCCTAAAACTTTTTACCGCATTTTTTACTGTATGTCTGGAATGTCGCACATAACTTTTGACTTTGAAGCGCTGTAGTAAAACACGCATTTTCTTTACCTCCTGTAGGTGGAATCCCCATGTGACCCAATCCTTTTGTGTATATATTGTGTCGTGTACATGGTTGGTAACTGGTTGAAGTCACTGCAATGCAACATGGCGGCCCCCCCAGAGTCGCAATATCCATCCATCCATCCATCCATCCATCCATCCATCCATCCATCCATCCATCCATCCATCCATCCATCCATCATCATCTTCTGCTTATCCGAGGTCGGGCCGTGGGGACTGTAGCCTAATCAGGGAAGCTCAGACTTCTCTTTCTGCTACTTTACTCCTGGCAGATCCCTAGGTGTTCCCAGGCCAGTTGAGAGACATAGTCTCTCCAACGCCTCTCCTACCGGTCGGACGTGCTCTGAACACCTCTTCCATTAGGCATCTTGAGCAGATGCCCGAGTCACCAATATTTCTGTAAATATCTCGCAGCAAACGTATTAGCGCTGGGAAGAGGTGAGCGTGTTAGCAGTTTAGCATGTTAGTCCTTGACCCATTACGATGGAACCTCAAAAGATAAGTTGTACAATCTTGGAATTTGACCGCAAAACAGCCGCGCAAAACATTTTACTTGCAACGAAGACGTGTTTTGCTTTTTCTTCGGGTTTTGAGCATTACTCCATCCGAAAAGAAGGAGCCGCCTCAACTACAGGTGTTAAAAGCAGAATATACCATCTGCTGGGGCTTTGAAGCTAGGCTAGCCGTTCAGGGTTTCTTTGTCTATTTCTGCTCGATGTTTATTCCCGCCTGTGGCTCGGCATTGGCTGCAGTGCCGCTGGGTTTTCTCAAACTACGGTGTGGGCCGAGGGTCAAACATGACGTGTGCACGTTATTGCTCGTCAAAAAAATTGTGGCGTTAACGAGAATGTCCATTAAGTCATTATTATCGCTTAGAATTGACAGCCCTAAAAACACCATAATATAATACATTTTTATTGTATGTTCCTACAGGTTTGTAGCTGCCGTGCTACTACTGAAAAAGCATCAAAATCACATATTGTTCCTTTCAGTATAAATTTATATTGTTAGACATATACGTTAATATCAACCCACGTTTACTGAATTTTATTTTATTTTTGATGTCATTATGTTATTTTAATATGCACTATTTTTATTTAAAATGGTCTCACATTATAGTATAGAGCTCTCAAATGTAATATTTAATTATTATACTTCAATATTTATTGTTATTATTTGTAATAATTTTAAAAAATGAATATGAATATGCATTTTAATGACTCACAAATGGGAACAGAGGCTTGTATAAAAAAAAAAAAAAAAAGGTGCAGGTATCATATACAGTATGTCACCCCCGGTCAGTCTTACCTGTAACTCTCTCAACTGTCTGCAGGTGTACGAGTGTAAGTGTAGGTGTGGGTGTGTGTGTGTGTGTGTGTGTGTGTGTGTGGGTGGGGGGGCGCGTCTCAGCACGCCATCTCACGACAGATTGAGTCTCAGTGGGAACCTTAATTGCATCATTTCATGGACACGGAGTCAGTGCCGAAGTAAACAAGCTCTGAATGGGAGACACGTGTGGAGACAGAAAGGTTCAAATCTGCAAACGGAAAAGAAGATTTAAGTTGATTTGACGGCGAATCAGCAGCAAACCTCCATCTTCGTCATCGTACCGCATCGCTGAGTAAACACACGAGGTCACGCTTCGCAATGATAGGGCTCGTGAGACAATCCGTAGACAAGCAACCTCGATATTTGTTGTTGCAGGCGTTCAAACAAAGGCGGTCATAGTTTGACACAAGCTGCACGTTTTTTATGACATCATCAGGTCATCTTGTCTACTAATGTTAGGTACCTTAGTAACAGGATTATACAAAAACGGCACAATTACATTTGACATACAAATGCTGATTGGCAAGCGTTTGTCATGAAAGGCACAACCAGTTAATAGCAGAAACAAAAAAGCAAAAAATACATTTTAAGGATGAAAGAGCACACAATGAACGGCACTGCTGAGAGAACGCAAGGGAAGGTAGAAAGACGATTGGCTGAGAGGCAGAGGGGAGGAAGGCGGGGCCAAAGAGGACAGAACTGAATCTAATAAATGGTAAGTCAATACAGAAAAACATCAACACATTTAAAATGTAGACTTCCTTAGACGTTTGTGGCCCAAACGCATCATATTTAATAGAATATAATGATGATTTATTCTGGGTTACAAGGCAGAGCTTGTTTTTGAAAATAAATCAATAAATATTATGAAGGCCCAAACCAGCATAAGTTTGGGAGTTAGTGTGTGTATGTCAGTACGCTGTATGCATAACTGTAAATCGACTAAGTTTTGACATAATATTGTGCTTAACTTTTGAATGATTTCCAACTAAATTCTAAAAAGGAACATCTGAGAAAATAAAGTATTATATCAAGTGTGAGTAGAATTCAGTGTGATTTCATACAGAAATGCATGCATGCTATTTAGTAGAAAAATGATCATATTCTGTGAAAAAGAAAAAGCTTGTTTTTGTCCGAAAACATATGAATAATACATTTCTAGTTAAATATTTCGTCACTCCCTATTTTTTTCAGTCTGTCACTTTATGTGGAATGTACTGTACTGTGCTCTAATAAAGACTGACTAATTGCTTTAAAATTCTGGCTAAATATTTGTGGCTCACGTACGTCTTTTTTGACAGTATGTCCTACATGGCCCTGTGTGAAAAACTGATTGCCCCCTAAACCTAATAACTGGTTGGGCCACCCTTAGCAGCAACAACTGCAAACAAGCGTTTGTGATAACTTGCAATGAGTCTCTTACAGCGCTGTGGAGGAATTTTGGCCCACTCATCTTTGCAGAATTGTTGTCATTCAGCCACATTGGAGGGTTTTCCAGCATGAAGCACCTTTTTAAGGTCATTTCACAGCATCTCAATAGGATTCAGGTCAGGACTTTGACTAGGCCACTCCAAAGTCTTCTTTTTGTTTTTCTTCAGCCATTCAGAGGTGGACTTGCTGGTGTGTTTTGGATCATTGTCCTGCTGCAGAACCGAAGTTGGTTTCAGCTTGAGGTCACCAACAGCTGGCCGGACATTCTCCTTCAAGATTTTTTTGGTAGACAGCAGAATTCATGGTTCCATTTATTATAGCAAGTCTTGTAGGTCCTGAAGCAGCAAAACAGCCCCAGACCATCACACTACCACCACCATATTTTACTCTTGGTATGATGTTCTTTTTCTGAAATGCGCTGTTACTTTTACACTCTTTCCAAAAAGTTCAACTTTTGTCTCGTCAGACCACAGACTCTTTCCCCAAATGTCTCGGGGATCATCAAGATGTTTTCTGGAAAAATTCATCCAAGCCTTAATGTTCTTTTTGTTCATGAGTGGTTTCGTCTTGGAACCGTTTTTGCCAAGTGTCTTTCTTATGTCATTAACACTGACCTTAACTGAGGCAAGTGAGGCCTGCAGTTCTTTGGACGTTGTTGTGGGGTCTTTTGTGACCTCTTGGATGAGAAGTCACTGTGCTCTTGGGGTCATTTTGGACTAAAATTTCAATTTATTTGATGATCTGAAACATTTAAGTGTGACAAAAAAAAAATCATGAAGGGGGCAAACACTTTTTCACACCACGAAAAGTAGTTTCTATATACTGTATACACCACTGTATAGTTCTAAAAACCTCCAAACTGCTTTAAAATTCAGGCAAAATGTTGGTGGCTCACAAATTATATATATATTTTTAGCACCACATATGCACTCTGTATTTTGTTTCTGGGAAACAGTGAAATGTGGCTTGCATAATATAGTACTAACATTTTTCTATGCTTTCCTACTAAATTTTAATTGCGGATTTAAAGTACAATGCAAAACTCGCAAAGCGCAGACCTCCAACAGGCTACTTCTTAGTTCATTAACCATTTTAAATCAACGTATCAGCACCTTTATCTGGAATTCCAGCTAAATATGTCAAATTGCACAAAGTTTTGTGGACATCTGCATTTTTTTTGTAAGCCTGCCAACTTAAGCACCTCAAAAAGGCCAATAAAACAAACGTGCGTGTCTATTTTACAGCACAGCACGATGGTCTCTGTCCATGACCCTATAAGTATTGCTGGTGCGGTCTCTCTCGCTAGCGTGTATACAATATTACTGCTTGCGCTTCCAGCCATCTGAGTCCTGCAAATATTTGGTATACAGCCTCGTCATGTTTATTCAGAGTACTAGGTTACACTGTTTGGGAAAGATAGCCAGACGAAGGCCCCTTTGGGAACAAAACACAGAATGATTCCAAATGAAAAGTAATGATTCATGCAACAGATAGTGTATAAAGTTTACATCATATAACACGATTGGGCAGTTCCACTTGATGCAATTTGGACTGGATGTGAATACTGACAACTCGGTGTTGCATTACTCCAAATAATGTAGTGTGTGTGTGTGTGTGTGTGTGTGTGTGTGTGTGTGTGTGATGGAGGGAGCGTGAGGGAGTGTGGTGGGTGGTCTGTACTCACTATCATTAAACAAGCCAAAACCTCATTGGTATTTTGAGAAGGAAATTAATATGGCCATCATGCGTGTGTGTGGCTGCATGCGTTGAAGTGCTTGTGTACTTCCGAAAATGGGGGGGTGGGGTGGAAAGTGTAGTGGAAAACGATCAGCCAGCACTCTTTTCCATTTAAGTATGTTTATTAGCATCCTTTCCAACATGGCTGGAGGGGAAAATACATCATTATGATCATTAAAAATGAACAATCGAGGAAAGGTAAATCATTTATACTTACCAAAATATTTATTTGGATTTGCTTAAACTGGAGCTTCCAATAATAGTAGAGAATATAAAAATAACAGTAACACACTGTGCCTCATTTAAATGTCGTCCACTTGAATAAACAAATGCCACACCTCAAATAGACACCTCCTTTTTTTGTCTCAGGGTAAAAAAAGGGGTGGGGTAGTGCTGTGATTTTGTTTGCACAAATACTTAAAAAATAATAATAATAAATGAAATTCCTTACTCATAAATTACGTATTAGGTGGTTATGGGAAAATGTATTGAAAATATAAAAATACATTTGCAAAAATACTGAAACAATAGTATTATAAATAAAAAATACCTCATGAACATCATACCCCAGATCATTTTTTTCAAATACATGGATTTATTAAGTGGATTTGGATGATACAAAAAACAAACCAACAAAAAAAAGAATAAATGCCTTCGCCTTATTATTAATTAGATGTGAGGAAAAACATATTGTAAAAAACATTGTCCAAATACAAATGCAATGAATGGGTAATAAATACATTTAAAGAGAAATAAAGGCTTACCCCTTATAGATGCCTCTTCCTCTCTGCAGTTGAGTAAGTACACTTACTATGAGGAAATACAGTATACTTACCTTTCAAAAGCTCTGCCACTGCAAGCTTTGCATTTGTAAAATCTGTCGGGTTCTTGCCTTATGTTGGACGTTTGATGAAAATCAGAACAGACAAATATTTGAGACATGCTATAAATTTTAATAGACATATTGATATTTCTGAAGAGAAAGAACATTACCCGCTAAGTTTTATTTACAATACAATGAATACAAAAATGGTCACATACAGTACAATGACAGAGAACTTAAATAATTATCTCATTTGTGTAACTACTTAAATAATGAAAAATGGTTATTCTATTCACACCATGCCGTCTCAGCAGCTACAATGCAACGTTCACATTAAGTGCTAACAAAAAAAAAAACATATATACCTTCCATTATAATTCCATTTTTGACTCGTTCAGACCAGGTAGACTTGATTTATGTCAGCAAAAACACGAGCGAGGTGAACAACAAATACATCTTAGAATAAAAAACAAACAAACGTGGAACTATAGCAAATCACAGCCATACTTCAATAGTGGAGTCGGCACTTTAAAAGGTGAAGCTGTTTGTGATGTGGATCCAGATGATCGCAGTCGCATTAGACGGTAACAAACGGATGCAAACTTGCTCCTTTTCAAACATACCTCCAAGAGACAGGTCCGGTGGTTCCACTGGTTTCGGCCTGTGAATCGAGGGTATTGTCCAAAAACGACAGTGACGGCGGTAATGACGCCAACATGTTGGGGAAGCGTTTAAGAACAGAATATGGAGATGCATGTGTGTTAAGTACAAGAACATGAAATGACACAAAAAGCTTTAGTGTAAAACGGCTTCCTATAAACATCACTCTCTCCCATATATTATTACACTTACAAAAATAAACCCTCCTCTATCATAACAATAATGCTATACTTTTTAACTTTTTATTCTTTTTTAATTTTTTTTAGCAATGCTAAGTAGTACTTAGTAAGCTCTATGGGGAATATACGTCCAGGCCAGGCTACCTCCTCTTCCCTTTTGCGGTTTGGAGTTTCAGTGTGTGACTTGCCGTGATGGGAAGTTTGTTAGAACCGGAACTGTGCAAAAGTGACGTGTCGGTGTGAGTCCATGCAGGTCGTAAGAGTCAGGTTTCTTCTATGTCCAACAGTCTGCAGTTGTAGCGAGAAACGCTCTGGTCTACTAAAGTCATGATGACATCACCGTCATCGCCATGTATAGTCTCCAGGTTTGAAAACATGGCTGCTCCTCTGTGGCGTTTTTGTTTTTTTATTGTCCAGAGTGCAGAAAGAGACCAGAAATGTCAAATCATGTGGCTCTGAGGACTGTTCTGGTTCTGGAGCCCGCAAGTAGCTTATCGAGGCCAATGACGACACTTGAAGTCTGGTGATGTGGATGAAAGGCAGCTGTGATGGGTGATCCTGTGTTTTTGCACGTGTGTGGGCCAAATTAAGGAGACCTCGTTCGAGTCTGCTGGTGTTGCTAGGTAGATTTGTGTCTGGGTTTGAAAGTGGTCACGTCTATACGATGTAGCTGGTCAGGTCGAGGAGGTACGAGGTCATGTCGATGATGTGGTCCAGTATGCCGTCTTTCTCCTGGTCGTTGGGCATGCCCCGCTCGCTCTTCTCGCACTGTCCGCCCGAGTACCCGCTCTTGCACAGGCACTTGTTGGGCTCCATGCACACGCCACCGTTGCGGCAGGCCGGTTCGCATTTGGCTGGAGACAAAGACAAAACAAAGGTGGCAATGTTATGGTCAAGGTTCTTGTGCCAACATAGAAGATAGTTTGAAGATAGAAGATGGAAGGAATATTGCCTATTTGTATTGAGGCTTTTGGACCCGTACTACGACAATATTGACATTTGTTTGTCACATCGTGCAACCGTTTGTCCATTCACGTACACACAAAATTTGAGAAGCAAAAATAAATAAACAAATGTCCCCCCAGGGGAGCCCGCTCCACTATTTCAGAAGACTTGGTATAGAGAAACATTAGCTGTACAAAACACGTGTCCTGTAGATAGTAGTGATGTCTGCTGTCTGAGTTCTGAAATAAAAAGGTGTTTATTGGCATAGAAGATGTCAAAAAAACAAAAGAAGCCCCAAAAGACCCTCACCGATGCGGCAGAAGGGCCCTTCCCAGCCGGGGCTGCAGCAGCACTTGCCGGTGGGAGTGCAGTGTCCATTCTTGCAGTGCCGGGAACAAGCTGTCATCAGCAGCTCTGGAGGTTCCACCTGACGCTGGCACTCCTTGGGGGCCAGGGGCCTGGAACAGTGGAAGAGGGGAGGAAAAAGTCAATTTGTGCGTGTGTGTGTGTGTGTGTTGTGTTGTGTGTGTGGGAGGAACACTATCGACAGAACATTTTTAAGTTGCTTTTAGGAGTACAGTCGTCCCTCCTTTATTGGTTCCAGACCCGACTGCGATAAGTGAATTTCCACAAAGTAGGATTCAATATTAATGAATGGGATATTTTCATAGTTAGAGCATAGAAAACCTGTTAATGACTTTCTAAATACAGTTTTTAGCATTCTTAGAGCCCTCTAGACATGAAATAACACCCCTATAGTCACCTTTATAGTAATCGTTAGTATTGACAGTGTACTTCCTGGTGGCTATTGTCTCATCAATATAATGAGACCAGTGAAGAATACTACTCTACTGCCGCTGTTTGTGGTTAGGAGAGACTCACGATGCACTTCAATCGCTTTATTAACAATCATTCACACAGGAGCTGCTGTCGGCCAGTCTCTACACTGCTAACCAGCTGCTAGCACTCAACTAACAGTCCACGCTTCATATCACGTCTTTTGAATGCCTTATACTGCACAGTTTTCCCTGGCTAGCATGCGGTTGGAACATCATTAGCTCACTTTATCGTGTTTTTTCAAAAATGTATTAATTAATAAACAATTGTTGTTTCGTGGTTGACTATGGCCTATTATTAGTCAAAAATAATGAAAGACAAGTTATATGTAGTCTTTTTGTCACTTGGCGTCAGTAATGTTATGCTGATGAGACATGACCTTGTATTACATGACCTTCACACTGCATGGAGTCAGCCAGGGCATGTCCGACATTATACAGTGAAAAAAACTTCTCCTCCCATTGAAGTGTTAAGTTTTTGTCTTTTTACTTACTTTGTCTTCTCCACGCCATACGAAGCACTTTCTTAAGTTTAGAATAAGTAAATTGGAGGGGCTAACTAGCTCAGTAGCTTGTTATGCTTGCGGCGGCTATCTCTCATGTCCCTGCAATGATCCCGTAGCCTGCACAATGTGGTGTAAAAAAAGAATAATAGGAGTGTAAAGGTGGCTATCGGGGTATTATTTCATGTCTACAGGGCTCTAATTATGGTAAAAACTAGGGATGAGCGAGTACACCACTATCTGTATCTGTTCACCCATCTAAATGATCAGTATCCGTATCTGTACTTGGAGTGGGTGGGGCATAAACCAGAAGTGTGCGTGTTTTGAAATGGGTGGGGCATAAATAAGTACATTATTTTAAGCCTGAAATTGACACGGATTGATCAGAAGTTGCTACATTTTTTGTTTATTGTTCAGCTATATGTGTACTTTGTGTGGGTGTAAGTGATCAGTAAGACTTTACTATTCCATTATTTTTTAATTATCTGTGCCAAGTTGGTGATTCATGCAAACATCCAGTGAAGGCAAACGGAAATAATCTGTCGGCCTTGTTCACTATAGCTTTCTCAAAAGTACCGCATTCAGTACTACGAGCAGAGTTTTACAATTGACTTTATTTCACCAGCCAAATTAGACGCAAATTAGTGACCGACGCAGCACAAGCCTTTTATAGCTCTGTCTTGTGAAATGCACCACGTACATAAAAAAACAAGTTTAACAAGTAACTTTAGATATGAGCTGAGCTGAGCAAAACCTAAAAAAAACCTGTCCGAAGTAGAGCCAGTGACCAACGCGACACGAGCCGTTTTCAACTCTGTTTTCTCAAATGCACCGTATACTCCTCTCTGTAGGCTGTAGGGCGTGTCTACAGAGGGGAGGTCGCTGTGTGTGACTGGCCAATCACAGAGTGTGAAGAGTGAATACATTAGTAGTTACCCAATTAGGATTTTCCTTCATCATGTTCACGGATAATGACGAGCTTTACTCGTTTCATGCTCGTACTCGGCAAAAATGAATGATCCATAATGGATACTCGTCTAAAACGAGTATCCGGATCATCCATAGTAAAAAAACATATTTAGAAAGTCATAAACAGGTTTTCTTTGCTCTAACTACACATATATTCAGTTTATTAATGTTAAATCCTACTTAGAAGGAAATGTACTTATCACGGTCGGAACCAATTAACCACAATAAATGAGGGACCACTGCATTGCCATATGCATGCATGTGTGTTTTTATCATCTCTTGCCTCCAAATGGAGGAAGAGGTTGAAATTGAATGAACGTGTGAGATCTCGAATCAGTCATACAGTCGCTTGTTCTCTCTGGAGGGAGGTTGGGTCTGGAACCAATTAACCGTGATAAATGAGGGACGACTGTAATTGTGTTTTCTTGTTTTAGCTATTTTTATGCTTGGAAATGCTTAATGTAGGTCATGAATACGTACAATTTTCTTTTATTTTTTTTTTACTAATAATAGACAATATTCAACCACAAAACAGCAATCATTTATTAATTCTTGAAACACAACAATAGAGTGAGGGTGCACTGCTCGAACCGCAATGTGGTGAGGGATGACTGTATTGCAATACGCAGCGATGATGCAGAATCAGGAGTTCAGAACATTTGCACAGATTCTCACAGCCCATTACAATAATACTAAAGAAATCCGGATTGATCTAGAAGGCTATCAGTGTGTGTAGACACATCATATATAATAGTATTTTCAGTGCATTTTCCCTTTGCCGAACTAGTAAAGCGTATTATTGTACGAGAACTTCAGTACGTTGTGGTTGCAAAGTTGGCGACGGGTGTATTGTGTTTGATTGGCTGGATGGCCTCCGTCTTTTAGACACGCTACGTTACATGAGCCTGAGGAGAATTTTGTCTCTTTCAGCAGGATGCACCACCCACAGAGCGACAACAACAACAACGCACCAGTTTCAGGTTTCGTGAAAATGCGTAATGATTTTTTGGGGGGAAGAAAATACCCCCCTCCCTTCACATGAAATCACACAAAAAGCAATGAGCGGGTCGATCAAACACTTGCATGGCAATTCCACACATTTGCTTGGAGAGGTGCTGTAGGAAATACGCAGCATCTTGTTTAATACTGATGTTATATTATATATATAACGAACTGTGATCGGCTTGACAGGGTCATCTTTATGAACTATATGAAATATAACCTTGTATCAGTGTTCTAAAATGTCACTTGTATCATCCAAAGCTGCGCCATTCTGAAATCCTACTACAGCATAATAAAAAAAAGCATTAAAAGCAAGCGGCTTCAGTTATAAACCAGGCGACCACACATCCAACTTCACAGCAGCACGTGGTTAAAAGCCTCGGTTAAAAAAAAAAAGCGCAGGGACATGTTGTGATCATTCCGTATTAAGACAAAACACTAAGACACGCACATCAGCAAAATAATTATTCCCTATCACGCGCTCGTACAAATCTGGAAGTAATATGGCAAAGTGCATAATCACGTTCAAATGTGAAACGTTTGTCAGCGCCTGCCTGCTTGCCACACACGTTTGTCTGTGTGTGTGACATGAAGAAGAAGATTCATTGTTGTAAAAGGCTAATGAGGCAACGCTGGGTGGAGGTGGGTGGGGATGGGGCGGCAACACGAATACCCAGGAATGGTAACTGGACTCCTGTGTACTGACACTGGTATCAGGAGGCCAGCACGGTGACGTCAGGGTGTGTGAGAGTATATGAATTGTGGTGAGTAATGTCCGCAAGAACAGGCTTCATCAATCACCGCTGTGGAGGGCGGGGGCGAGGGGGTGGGTGTGCAAGCAAATGGTCACTCTGCAGCAGTCGACGCTAAAAGTCAAGATAGGATTTAAGACCTTACGACCAGATAGATCCTGCTGTAGATTAAAGCTGGCGCCAGCGTTTATTTTAATTTACCTAAAGCACTTAAAAAAAAAATAAAATCACCAAAAGAATTCGGTAGACTCTCTTTTTGTGTGCTAATGCTTGCATTTATTTGACAAGAAATGTTCTGGAAGATGAACTAACAAGGGCAGTGATAATACGAAGTTTTGGGACAAAATACCAATATATTGCATCCTTATTCCTAGCAGTACTGTGTACAGTACAATATATTTCTGTGGTATTTCCCTTGATGTACTGTCAACACTGCATAACCAACAATGAAGACATGTTTTATTGTGTGTTTTTTATTGTGTGTGTGTTTTTTCTTTTTTTACGATTCAACAACTGCTGTGCAACTCACTGCTCTGTTCATTTTGTTTGGACAAAATGTCATAACACCGTCAAGCATGGGGCGGATCGTCATGACTTTGTCCTCATAAGTACTGATGAACTTGGATAATAAAAGCAATGTGTTGATGTGATAATAAAAAGATTCTATTTTTTTAACCAAGTGGCTAAATTTGAAGAAATCTTTGAATAGGGATGTCTTCTCCTGCCGCTTTTATATGTACATGTTCTGCAGCGCAAGTCTGCTTAAATAAACCCGACTTGTCATTCGTGTTGTGTTTTTGAGTAGGACTTGTGGTGAACATTTTTTTCCTGAACTGAATATACTGTATACAATAAACTACTGGACGGTTACTATTACGGATGATATATGGTTTATCAATAAACCCCAGTTATGGTGTAATTTCAAAATTATCATATTAACTGCATTTATTGTTATACCGCAGTTAGTGTCTGTGAGCCAGACACACAATTAAAAGTTGCTAGCCAACAGCACAACAAACGTCAGACATACTGTTCGTGTGTTGCGTTGCTACCTCATTTATTTTTACTATAACAAAACAAACCAAATGCAAACCAAATGACAGCAATCAAGTTACTTTGTGTCTACAAAAAGTGGAAAAGCACCAATCTACATTTTTTCACTTTCGAGCCGACCTCGATACAGGAATTTGGATATCTGCTGATACTGATACAATTCCGATACCAGAGCTCTGTTTGCTTTAAAATGCAACCACGCCAAAAGAATGTCAGCAAATGCAAATATCAACAAACGTAAACGCCTTCGCAAGCGCTCATCCTGACGCATTCACAGCTTCATAGGCAGTTGGAAAACACAGAACTGTAAACATCACACATAATTTCCTGGTCGCTACTTTATCATTATTGTTGATTTTTTAAGAGGCTGTAATAAACTCCTTTGTACAGGCCAGTATGATGTTGAAGTCAAAGTTTTGTGTTGTGTAGATGTCCGACTGTTGTGTGGTTGTGAACATGCCAGGTGGAATGCTTGTGTGTGTGCGTGCGTAGGTGTGTGCGGCACGAGTGGAGACGATGGCTGCAGTGCATGTGTGGAGACAGCTATGTTTGCTTATTCTCTTTTGGCTTCGTTTGCTGATATTCTTGTAGCTAAGTTTGCTGACAACATTAAAGCACAGACGTGGCTCCTGGACAGAAAATCTATACAGGTGGTATTATTTATATATTTTTAATTTTTTTTTAAATTTAGATTTAACTGGAATTTGTGCACACCTGGAAGTAAGAAACTCCATATCCAGCCACTGCACTGTCAGACCTGGCAAGCTAAGAGGGCTAACATCACACGTCCATAAAAATAGTGAAGCTTATGTCCTTATTTCCATCTATCAGTGTCTGCAGGAACGTGGCGATCATGTCATATTTAGCTGGCAAACATACATCCAAAAACTAGCGGTGGCTCAGAAGTACAAACCGTGGCTCTAAGTGGTTTACTCGCCGACAAAAGCCGCTATCTTCAACAACAGCTTTCTTTAGCAGCGCAGAACAAAACACCGTTGTAACGATGCTGGCGTTTCAGGTGACTGACAGGGTAAGGAAGTCCCACAGGATCAACGCAATGATTGTTTACAAGTGAGCTCAAGGGAGTTGTGCAGCAAGGATCGCTTGATTTGCTCATCTTAGCCCAGTAACAGACGCCACAGTACGGGTAATCTCGCCTCATTGGATAGTTAAAAAAAAAAAATTATCGGTAATCTGAGCTATTTTTAATGTATAGGATTTATCGATATGTCATAATTCCTCATATCATCTCAATCAATAATTATCGGTCCGCTAATTATCGTGTCACCCTAGTAGTTATTAAGAAAATGTAATAAGAGCAAGGTGTATTGTATGAAATTATGTCATTTCTCTATGCTTGTGGTGGAAGAAGACTGTTTCTATGCGGATTTTCTTAGCGATATGGTATAATAGTTATTGCATAATCACATTGACAAAAAAACACACTAATATTGTATACTGTATGTGCGATTCCTACCCCAAGACAAAACTGTGTTCTTAAAATTTGTCTTAAATTTGGGAGGATGGAGGGTGGAGGCGGGGTAGATTCTCATGCTCCCATCAGCACCCAACTCCATACTACATCCCTTAGGCTGGCTTTTGTCGTTGCATGCCGTAGTTTTTAAAGGAAGGGAAGCCAATCAGGAAAGATGGGAAAAATAGAAAGACTCCCTGGAGGATTGTGTGGGTTGGGGGTGGGGGGGCTGTGGCTAACACTGTTAATAGCAGCCAGGGGTCAGCAGCGCAACTAAACAGTCTGTACGACTGCCAGGGTGGCTGTGAAAACAGCACCTGCTGGTAGCGCCACTTGACAAAGGCAGCTGGGTCAACAGCCACTGTGGGAATTTATCAACTTTGGGAGGGGTGGTGCTGGATGTGTGAGAGTCAAGGGAGTGGGAGAAGGGGGCCACGGTGCTTGCACAGGAGCTTGTTACATGAACATGAAGCTTGATGATGATGATGCTGCTGAGGAGCATGAAACGTAAAATACGTCAAAAGCTGATTTAGATGTAATAGGAAGAGTAATACTGCTGTGACTCTGATACTGTCATGTGTTTAGCTTTTCTGATATCAGGATGTGCTTGATTGACGCAAGGTGAATGTGAGAAAAGCGCAGTGGAGTGATGTATATTGTGCACTCCCAACAATGGGTTCATCAAATGTCCCCGTGTGGTCTCTTTTGGCGTTTTGTCATCGGACGACCATTGTTAGGGGTCCTGTCTTTTGTAGCTTCATTCCTTATTTTAATTGTGCAAGAAATTTACTGTGTATTGTAGGAGTTCGGGCTATTCAGGCCGGACAGACGAACAGCTTTGTCAAGGCAAGGACCAATAGCGGAGATGGAGGAAGATTTAAGAGGGACAGCAAAATAAAAGGGCTTTTTTTGCTACACTATGCTGGGAGCTAGCATATCGTGCGCTCACACAGGCCCACAGATGTGCATGTTCGCATGTACCCCACCACCCACACAGTTTATATCTGTACACAGCAAACACAGAGGCACTTAGATAAATACATACTGCATTTAAACAACTAGCTGTAGTCCCCTTCCCATGCAAACACGTAAAATATACCACTTTCCCTTCTTCAAAACCACCAAAACGTACAAAAGTACGTTATGCTAACTGTAAAACCAATCGAGTGATCGAATCTGTCTTAGGGTGTGTTCACAAATATAGTTAATGGTCTCAATCAGTTGAGTTTGTCAACTCATGAAAACTCCATTTCCATTTCTGAAACAGAATTGGGAACTTCAACAATTATCTGTAAAATCAAGCATAAGAAGATGTCCTGCTACCACACGGCATGCACGGCAACAGCCTGCGTGCTAAACCGAATTCAACATTCTTACCCGTTTGCACACGAATTCAGAATAAAGTTTGGGGTCAAGTCTCGTTGGATCGGACTAGAACCGAACAACACCAGAGTTCCGTGTATCAGACCGGTCAATTTGGTCTGCACCCAAGTTCCATTCCCGTATTCGCACCTGTTCAAATAAACCCCACCGATGGAGGAAAGGAACGAGAGTTTGATTAAACCAGATTAAAGGGTGCTAGTGTGAAAGAACTCAACTGAATTGGTTTGGTATCCGGTGGTCTTTTTGAGTAAAGAACTAATGATTTACATTGTAGCAAATGTGGAAATAAAAAGTTTCTTCTGCAGGGATGGAGTTTGAACAATACAGTAAGAACAGTCAGTGTAGGTTACTTGGCACATTTGATTTAGGTGTTTTTTGGGTGCCTCTGATTGGCTCCCATGTCGTTCTTGTTGTACCCAAGTAAGGCATAGTTTTGGAAGGATGGCACACAAGTTTGACAGGTGGATTGGTGCGGCGTCTGCTTTGATGCAGACTCTGCATCGGTTCGTTGTGGTAAAGAGAGAGCTCGGCCAAAATGCAAAGCCCTCGATTTAGCTGTTGGTCTACGTTCCTACCCTCACCTATGGCCATGAACTTTGGGTAGTGAAAGAAAGGACATTCTTGCGGGTAGAAGCAGCCGAAATGAGTATCCTCTACAGGGTTGCTGGGCTCTCCTTTATAGAGATAGGGTGAGGAACACTGTCATCCGGGAAAAACTAGAGCCGCTGCGCCTCCGCATTGAGAGGAGCCAATGAGGTGGCTCAGGCATCCCTGGGGAGGTGTTCAGGGCACATGTGCCCAGTAGGAGGCCTTGGGGAAGACTCAGGCTCTACGTTCACACTGCAGGGTATGATGCCCAATTCGGATTTTTTGATAAAAGCCAATCTTTTATGTGGTAGTTCACATTACCAAAAAAATGTCAGTGTAGACGCAAAGTGTCTGGGAAGTGACGCGCATACACAAAAGCACAACGTCACATGTTTTGACGTGTGTCTACGGAAGTTGCTACGGAAATAAACATTGCCTCAATCTGTGCTCTCCTCAGCACGTTTCAAGGATTTTGTGCGATAGGAGTCAACATTTAACCAGATGATTACATTTAAGAAGAAAGAGGGCAAGACTTTTGACTATGGCAGTTTGTGGAGAACTTGCTGCAGTGTCTGTTCAGAGGTGCGTGTGGGTGGATGTCGGAGCCAGGAATGGTGGGACATCGACGTGAGCCGCTTAACTAGTATAACTTTTGCCTACATCGGCGAGTATCTTTATCCAAGTCTTGGTAAGTAAGGCAAAACATGCCTTTCAATGACGTACTGTATATGTTAGACATACGCAACCTGACCATTCAGAGTGCTGTAGCTTGGATACATATATGATTTATATCGACATACAAACGACTACGGGCCACACGGTGGTCTAGTGTTTAGCATGTTGGCCAACATGTTGTATAATATTATGAGAAACAAAACTAAATATAGTTGTAATATTTGGAAAATTAGGTTGGGGAAAAAGTTAGCTAGTGGTTAGCATGTTGGCCACACAGTCAGAAACATCTGTGTTTGAATCTCCATTGGGCATCTCTTTTTGTGGAGTTTGCATGTTCTCTCCGTGTGTGCGTGGGTCTTCTCCGGGTACTCCGGTTTCCTCCCACATCCAAAAACATGCAGGTTAGGTTAATTGGAGACTCTAAATTGTCCATAGGTATGAATGTGAGTGTGAATGGTTGTTTGTCTATATGTGCCCTGCTATTGGCTGGCGACCAGTCCAGGGTGTACCCCGCCTGTCGCCCGAAGTCAGCCGGGATAGGCTCCAGCACGCCCCCGCGACCCTAAAGAGGAGAAGCGGTATAGAAAATGGATGGGATGGATGGACGAACGAGGCCCGAGTCGCACTTGAAAAAGTCACATAGGAGCAAAAAAATGCAGTGTGAACATTGCCTTTGTCTCACAGCTTGCCCGGAAACGCGTCAATATCTGCCGGGAGGAGCTGGCAGCCAGGGAGAGCCTGGGCTCCTCATCTTAAGCGGGATAAGTGTTAGAAGATGGATGGCTGGATGGCCAATGTAGTTTTGGGAAGGCCCCGGAGTTTAGAATTCTGGACAAGGACGCTGAGTTTTCCGCGGTAATATGGAAAAAGACTGATGGATTTAGGGGTATGCAGATGTGGAGGTAATTGGAACATACTGTATTGTAAAGCCTAACTATCATCAGAATGTGCTTATTTCAATCACACTGAGAAACCACCAACCACCAACAGCCTTGCTGTTTGTCTCGCTTTGTTTTACAACCCCACACACTCAGCAGGTTTCAATGCATGGTGGCCTATTTATTATTGAAGGCGCACTTCAACTGACAAACAAATACCTCAAAATGAAGTCATCTGGCCATGACATGTTTACACAAACACGGCTGAGGGATTTTATGGCTAATGTTTCCCTGTGGGCCCTTTTTAGCAGTTCTAGCAAACGGTTCCTCGTTTTACCCTCTGTGTTCCCGACTTTAAAGCTCATTGCTCAGCGCAGGATGCTACCCTGAAACTTTAGCTGGCAACCTGCTCATGAGAAGATCCTATTATCCGAGCCTGAAAGTGTCAGGAGTCAAGACTCCAACGCCACAGGCTCTGCAGACTAAACAAGTCCAGTTGACGGTGGAAAGAATTGTTCTGATGGGGGATGGGGGTGGGGGGGGTGAATGCATCCAGGGCTCATGCCAGAAAACATAAATAAGAAGCAAGTCATCTGGGCCCCTTTGAAACATCTGCGGCATAATTAATTGCACTAACACTTGGGTGGCACTGTCGTCACCCGCGACTGATCAGCTGCATACATATTTCAAGTGTGATTGCCAGTCTGCTTTTTCTACTTAATCTGTCTCTCTTAATTTAACAGGAGATATTTCGTTCCAGCCGTTTCTTTTGTGTTAAGCATTTTGGCTGCTCTTAGTTCAAACTTGACCCGTTTGCTGACAACTCTCAGTGAGGACAACTCGAAAAAATCTTTTAAAACGTCTTTCAAGAAAAGAATCAGAATGTCTTTGGTTTGAAACTGTAGAGTGGTGCGAACATAGTTTCTCTTCTTGTGTGCTGAGGGGTGCTGTCGATCCTTCCCTGTTTGATACACATGTAGATACAGTGTATACATACAGAATAAACACCTGATAATTGAATGGCAACACTCAAACCCAAGTTAATACAATGATACTTGCTCATATATCATAGTTTCTGTCATGATATCAATGAATAAAAATTCACTTTAACTAAATATGCTCATATTATGAATAATTTGGGGCTTTACTGTATATGTGTACACATATATGTGCATGTGTTTGTGCATGAGCTGAAATAAATGAAGTGTCAACGAAGCCGGGCCGGACAACAGGTGCCTTGGTGTTTTTCCTTCCTCTCAGCAAAATAAAACCTGCTGTCAAATGCTCTGAAAATAACCAGGGCGCTGTAATTTGCCAGCATGAATCCCACCAGCTCCCCAGTGTTGCTGTTAGCAATACCTGACACTAACATAGCGCAATGCAACGCTTGCTCTCCCGTTACAGGCGCTCGCATTTGCTTTGGCCGAGGCAGGTGGGCCATGTGACGAGCTGCTGGCCCACGGGAGTGAAGGGAAAGCTGGAAGTGGCGAGGATTTAAGAGGAGCGTGATTAACTGCAGCTTCGCGGGTTGCGTCAGCGTCAGTCGCCGGATCGTGTCTCCACCAGTCGTTTTATTGGGTATGCTTCTACTATGGCAGCTTCGCCTCTAATTCTGCCTCTTCAAAGATATTTAACCACACTTAGGGCCTAAGTGCTTAAGTCAGCAAAAACACAAAAACATGATAGCTGAACCCATCATCATGCGAAATGTCAGCAAAACTGGCGAGCATCTAGGCGTGTTTTGCTTGTTCTTTGACTTTTTGTGATGCCACAGAAAAGTATAAAAAGTGTAATGAAAGATGACCAGAAATGCAACATATTGTGTGACATGGCTGCTCAGTACAATGTGAGCAACACATTAATCAGTTACATTTCACCAAGCCGATGCACATGTAAGTACTCTTATTATACAGTACAATACCACACCAGACAACACCATACAACATATACAACACCACAAGTCGACAGTATTCCTCCACATAATGTGTCTTCAAAGGATGAGTGGTTTTACATTATTTTGGTTTTATTATACAGTAATCCCTCATTTATCATGGTTAATTGTTTCCAATGACTTTCCATGAAGTAGAATTCCTTATTTAAAAATCAAATATCATCGCAGTTATGAGCATAGAAAACCTCTTTACCAGCCTTCGTAATACGTTTTTTTTAACATTATTAGAGCCCTTTAGACATGAAATAACACCCCTATAGTCATCTTTACACTTGTGTTACCCAATATACTGTAGTAGTGAAGATAAAATAAGCCATTTAAGACATAAATAGGTCTCCAAGATATAAATAAGACTTGTGCTTGTGTGTGTTGCTGCAAATGTGTTCCGGTGACGCAAACAGGAAGTCACAACCGCGGCGCAGAGTTGAGTTTTAGCTTGGCATGCCTTATGGCCGCAACAGTAGCCCGCTTTAGGGATTATTGTGCCTGTTGTGAGATAATTCAAACCTGCAATAAAAGCCTCTTGTTCCAGTGATCAAGTCTGGTGTTGGTACTGAATATTATAGTAACATTACTGACACCTAGTGTGCAGTGTCTAATACTACTTATCAGCACAACGTCTCGGAATGTGTCTTCTGAATGCCTTATATTGTATTTTACCTCATTTAGCCGTTTTTATGCTTGAAAATGCTTAATTTAGGAAAAAAATATGTACATTTTTTGGATTAACAATAAACTGCATTTAGCCACAAAACAGCAGAATGTATTAATTAATACATTTTGGAAAAAAACATGACATGAATGAAGCCGCAAAATCTGAAACACAACGTGGCAAAGGATTACTGTATAATTTTAATGACAGAAATGTTAGAATGTTACTTAAAGCATTATACAGTTGATAAAGATTCCTAATCATCATATTCCATATCAGATTCCACTGTGCAAGATTTTACCTTTTGGGGTCCACCAGCTTGTAGAGTTTCCCACTGTGCGACTGTGCCATGCTTTTACTGCTCGCCAGTATGTAGACCTCACCTGAAATAAAACGAAATGGTCACATTAAAAGGCGATCCATCTGTGAAAGACTTTTTTACGGGTGGATTGAACACTCATGAACACTCATGCGGGTAATTTAATGAGGAACAAACCCACAGCTAAATTCCATAAGGGGACAAAGTGTAAACATGTGTCTGTGGGGCACACGCCCGCCCAAAACGCTCGCCACCCCTGGCCCCGACGTGATTCTCGCACCGCTAGCAAATCACGATCAAATGCGGCAAATCTGAAAGACCTCCTTAAAACAACGACTCTTGACAGCTGGCGAGAGCTGCGATCACACATTTATGACGGCTGTCGTTGAGTGAGTGTTCGACTTAATCAGAAACACTGGAGCTGACAGTTCATAATCCCGCGAGGTGACTGGTGGGGTCCAGCTGGTATCATGTTCTCTGTATCACATTATGGCACTCACCTCACTTCACCCGACTTGATCTTAGTGCTCCTAAGTTAAAGGCAACACACAACCCACGCAAAACTCTGCATTGTAGGTGGCCTGTGAATTTCGCCGTGCTATTTTATGGACAAGATCTTTAATCCAGGAGTAAGTACACATTTATTATCCTGCTGGGAACATGCCACACCAACGTCAAAGCAATATAAGCTTAAAAGTCAGTCTTCTTTTGTATAATTCAAGCAACAGGCATTAGAAACAAGCATGTTGCAAGTAATACAAGTACTATTCCAGAATGGGCTCTCATGGAACATATGGCTATTGCGTGCCAAAACTTGGTATCGTAATGGCACTGATGTAAACAGTAGTAACCAGACAAAAAACTAAGTAGCTATTGGTACCTCATTCAGTGCTAAATTAAAGCAGACTAAGCCACCTGTAACAAGCACTTGAAGGTGATATTGTGCAAGTAACGTCTTGTGAGTGATGTAGCATCCTGACAGACGCACAAGAGATAACCTTTTTAAACTTTATTGCCGACCTTAGCACGCAGAGAGTGGAGGTCAGTTCCAACTCCACACACAGGTTTCGTCATCGCTCTCCACAACAGAAACACAACACTTCCTCATTATCCATCAAACACAGTCATAGCGAGCAAGGTGCATTCACGAACAGCAAAATTCTGAACATCACAATACAACACAAATTTGTGTTGGTGGCTTTGCTGTGATAATCATGACAATCTGTGGTGGATTTTATTTCGTATTGGTGAATTTATTACCTAACTATCATTTTATTGAGATTATTGAAGTAATAAAATTATGATTCTGTTCAACTTGCATGTCACAAAATTCTGTAGAAATAAAAAGGCCTTGTTTGTGGACAAAATGTGTGTTTTCCTTATTTAAGTACCAGTTTAGATACTGTTTAAGCACTGGCACCGTTTCAAAAGTGCCGATTTAGCACCGGTATCGGCTAATATGTAAACGATACACAACCCATATGACACATTTCATTGCTATACTAACCCAACTCGTCTTCACCAAATCCCAGGATGTGTCCGACAAGCATGGAGCCGCAGGACCCGGCTGTGCCCAAGCAGAGTGGTTTCTCCTGCCACTGGTCACTCGATGCTGATGGTGTTATAGAGGACTTCTGGAGAATCCGCAGGTTGCTGACACAAACACATAAGATCAGAGCCACTGTTGAGTGTGTATGGTCATGCAATATTGACATTTTCTATTTATTCAAATAGTAGCCTCCACTCTGATAGACAACGTGCCTCAATGAAATTGCAGGGTGTGCAATTGACTTGAATAAATAAATGAAAAGCAATAATAATGCACCACCTCACATAAGTATAATTGATACTGATACACGATGTGTCACACTTTTACAACAACACACACTGCCACACAGTGCAGACGGGGTTTCTGTAAAGAAGAAGGTGACAATGATTGCATTTAAAAACTCCCTTATTCCCTAAAATATGGCTGGTACTCTCTGCAGTCGAGTAGGTCAACACTTCAGGGCACGATATGCGGAAATATGTTACTATTGGACATTTATTTCATTTGTTACATTAAGAAATGTTTGATCGGTTTATTTAGTTGTCCACCCCGCTAGCCTACATGGTGTTACTTGAGACTTCGTTGTTTGGTTTTACACAAACATCATGGTGAAACCTTCATTTAGCCACCACAAACAACAAGCCTCTAAGCTGGCGTTGGTAATTAGCCGACCGCACATTGTTTCAATTCTGAAGTCCTGAGAGTGAATTTTTTCCTACTATTTACTTCCTTTGCTTACTCGAGCGTCACTGTTTGACATCAGCAAACAAGGATGAATTACAAACCAAAGAAAAGTGTGAACAGCACAGGGCAGGATGTCTAATCTCCATTTACACTGAACTGGCTGTGCTGCTGTGGTGAAAGTAACACAAAACCTGTTTTCCCCCTCATGCGGTTGGAACTTTGTATTGACTCTGGCACAGCTCGACATAAGGGACAGACTGAATAGGGTGAGAACGAGAGAGAGAGAGAGACAAGCTGTGCTCATCTCAGTAAATTCCGGAATTGCACTGCTAATGTACAAATCATCCAGTCATCAGAAACGACAAAGGCTCAGGGTGTACAGGTTGCTGTAGCACTTACAGTTACCTTACCCAAGCTTATCTCCGAACACGTAACTGCCATACAATCTCCTCGACTGGCAGCCCCTGTAGATGAAGCCCCCCACTGGTGGTGCTCCTCCAATGGACTGCAGGTCGTAGACGGATGGTTCATTCTCTGCACAGGGCAAAGGAGATGAAATTTTGGATTAAAGTCAAGTTGCCGTGTGACCCATTCCGTGTGATTGACATTGAAGTGTCTAAATACCTTGCTTTGGTTTCATTTTAAAATAGTACCACAGTAAGAATTTAATCCAAAAGGAGACTGAGGGCAATAAGAAAGCGAAGCGCTGCAGTAAAGTGGACAATATGGCAACAGCGTAAGCTAAGGGTATCCTTGAACTTGCAATATACGGTCAAACCTGGGTTTTTGAACGCCTCTCTTTTCGTACACTATCTCGGTTATTGTACAAAACTGTGCGTTGGCCCTGCATTGTATCATTCTGTGGAACTGAATGCCCAAACAAAGTTTGACTCACTGTCAGTACATTTTTTAACTGTGTGGGACTGCTAAATAACCCACTATGAGGTCAAACAAAGTTGCCACTGCCAGCAATTTGATAACAAAGGTGAGAAACACTATTGAATTGTAAAAAAAAACTCATTGCAAAGGATGGCGTCGCTCTCTGCTGTCTTCTCCAACAAGAGTCTTCAGTAAAGGTGAAAGTCATGTTAAATGTTCATTTATCAATTTAATTTGTATGTGATTTTCTGACATCAACAGTATCGATAGTAAATGCTGGTGTATTGATACCGTATCATGAGAGATAATGATGCAATATGCGGTGATATGGATACATTGACCCACCCCAAAAGGAACATTTATAAGTAACAAACCTTGTTGGCTGACAATGTAATACATCTTTGAGTATCTAGAAAAGGGCTGTCTAGAACAAAATAATAATAATATTAATAATAAAGTAATAGGTTTGTGAGAAGGACAGTGGAAGAAACCAAGAAATTCTGTGATTGGACATTCTCCACAACATCTCAGGGCCATACGACACGGACCTTGGCGGATTGCTGCACCAGTCCACAAGTTTGACACTGATGTAATATGACTTTATTTTTGGATTGCAGTTGTCTTTGGCAAAGGGAAATATGAATGGAGGGTGGCGTACTGATTTCCCAGCGGTAATCATTTTAGAGTCTGGATAATTGGCTAATGTCACAGACCATCCTTCACAGAGGGGGGCAAAGTATATACTCCAGTTGCCAAAGTCATCGTTATTAAGACACACACCAGTCATTTGTTTGTGAAGAAAAGTGGGGTAAAAAATTGTCAGAGACGTCGCCATCCATTTCCTCATTGTGAGCGGGCCCCTCTGAGAGTTTTCAACAATGCTACCCCTGCGGTTATTACTGTTGACAGCTCTAAATCTTACGTGCGGACGCAATTTTGCATTCCCTTTGGCATATCGGAATTCCACGCGGTGGGGGAATCTCTCTGTAGCTCACACTTTAACCTTCACTATATTGGGCAGGAGTCCCAGATTATTTCTCAACTTGTTCCCACAACGCTGTGTTCATACACAAATATCAAGATGTGTAAGTTTGTATGTTGTTCTGAGGCTTTGAAGTGCTCCTTGTCAAACAATATTTACATCAAGAATATACATGACAAGCCAAAAGTTTGGAGATGCTTATCCATGCTGTTGAATGAGAAGGTGTGTCTAAACTTTTGACTGGTAGTGCATGCTACGTACACAATAAGTCACAATGGTACTTGCACAACTAACCGTAATCTTTCCCTTTGGAAATCTCCAATATTCTTGGAGTTGTGGAGTTTTTGTCACTGGCGTCCGTACAGAGCATGAGGAGACTCCCGTTCTCAGTCTGAAGACGATCAACCGTGCACCTAAAGAACACAGAAGGCCAAGAATGATCACAAAAGAACTACATAATACTGTACAGTACACACAACTTGAAGTGTGACCTTTAACGAACCTGCCTGGGTCGTGTAAGCCATGAGCAAAAATCTCAGGCGGCTGGTTGGTGCTGTTGAAGTAGGGGTTATCCCGCGGTATGGAATAGGGGGCTGTACAAGTGTCTGTGTCCACGTCTACCCTCAGCATGGAGCCTGTGAAATCACTGCCGACACAGAACAAGAAAACATGACATTGGGAAGTTTGCCATCTCGGGAAGAGCACATTTAACCACTGTTTCAACTCAACCTCACCTGAGTCCGTCCATCTCCTCCATATCATCGAGGGTTATCATTCCATCACCCAAAGCGATGTACAGGAGACCCTCGGGGCTGAACAGAAGCTGCCCGCCAAGATGTTTACGGTGCAGCTCCGCCACTTCCATCAGCACCCGGATGGTCCTAGTGTCCACCTGGTTTGGATTTTTCCTGAGGAAACAAGCAACACAAAAGAGGCGTGGATGGCATCATGCAGTCTATTTTCTAGGAACATTTCATTTCGGGTAGTTGTTTTGGGTGTTTGGAAAAAAAAAGTGGTTTTCCCCAAAAAATAATGACGCTATAAAAGTGCCATCATATCCTCTAACTAATTATTATTTAATTAAGGCCTGTGCAAGACAAAAACGGTAATCCAGATTAGATCATCAAGTGAAAAGTACTCGCAAAATAGTTTGAGTGAAAGGATGTTTTTGCATTGCAAATAATGTACACCACAACAAGCAAGCATGGAAGTCTGACATATATAGCAGCAATACTACACACACATAGACAGTGAGTCTGTGGAGATTTGTGACCCACTTTCCAAATCCAGCGCAACGCTCCTTAACACCTCCTTTTAGAAATGGTGTTAAATCTGTGGTGTGGGGATTTTTATCGGCAATTATATAATCGTATGAAAATCAGTCCAGGATTTTGTAATGCCTCGCTTTTCAGTATGGGTTTACAATTATATAAGTGTACTGGCCGGTACTACAACTTTTCAGCAACAAAGTTTCCATACACACTTAATACACAATTATGACCATTTGCATGCACTGTAGCTGTATTTTATGAAGGAGTATTAAAGCCACACTGCAGTAAATTTAAGAGAAAAAGAAAAAAAAATTAAGAAGTTGTAATCCTATGAGAAAATATAGAATTCCTTATTTGTTAAAAAAACTGGTGGTTGATCCTTTCTTATCATAAAATTACATGTTTTCAATTATTGTTGTTCAATTTTTATTTTTAAAGTAATTTTTTCTCTTAACATTATGACTTCATTTATTTATTAAATGATGTTCCTTCATAATATTATGCCTTCAGTCTTCTAACATGACACATTGTTTATTTATTATTGTTAAATTATATATATATATATATATATATATATATATATATATATATATATATATGTGTGTGTGTGTATACTGTATATTATATTAAATATTATATTATTTTTGTATAATAATTTTCCCCCATCATAATATTATGCATACTATTAGTTTTTTTATCCTAATATTACAACTTTACTGTCATAAAATTGTTAGATTTTAAATTATTTTTCATTTAATGAAAAATTATGATTTTATTCTCATATTACACATTGTTTTTCCCATAACATCATTATTTGTGTTTTCGTTGTGGCTCTCATACACCATGGCAGTATTTTGTTAGTCAAAGCACAAAAACATGTGGTTTATGTTGAGTGAAGGTCAACTCGGAACATTAATAGTGTATGAAAATGAACCAAATTTGCACTTTAAAACTGTAAAAGTTGCACATTATAACTTTACAGTGCACTCGAAAAATGTCAAAATGTAAGCTAAGTGTAAATGCAGATAATTAGCTTTCTAGTGATGCAATCGAGGTTGTGCTGTCCATTCAGTCTGCTAACTGGTATCAAAAGTTAGCTTGTGCTCACACTTCTCCCATTACCTCGACACGGTGTATTCAACCACACGGAGAATGTGGTCGTGCGGCCCGATGGCCCAGCGCTCTTGGTTGGTGGTGTAGGAGACGTAGAGCTTGCCATTCTTCTTATAATTGGGATGGAATGCCAGGCTTAGCAGGCCCCTTTCATCTCCTCCCTGCAGTCAGATGGGAAGCACAAAAGATCCAGGAGTTAATTATGTCCCTCCTCAGCCTCTGCTTGGTCGTGTGGGTTCGGAATCATCCCCCTCCACAAGCTCTGAAGCTCCCCTCCCATCGGTCATCTTCATCATGGCCAAGGCCGTGCATGTGCAACCCCCCCATCAGCCTACAGCCCCCTTTTGGTTTCTTCAACCTCTCTAATCCCTCTTTTTATTTATCCATCACATTGCCTTTGACACCCCGAGCATTCTCTCATTCTTCCTTTTCAAACCTCGCCTGTTTCACTTCACACCTTCACCAACCTCCTTGAATATACCATTACCAACCATTATAAAGCATTTGACTCTGAGTGGAGTTGCACACCCCACAACCCCAACCCCACCACCTCCTACGCCTCCTCTCACTGCAGTTTGCTTATGCGCGCTTGTCCTCAGGGTCGGGGTCCCCTGCGACGCCTGGGCCCTCAAGGTGGCCTCCATTGTGCGGTGATTTGTGTGTGTAATCTTTGGGGGATATCTGTGAATGCCGGGCTGAGTGGCTCAAAGAATTTATTAGCTCACACACAGTTCATAGAGAGCACAAAAAGTGCTTCAAATCCATTGCTTTTTGCCCCCCTCCCCTCCTTGCTCTTTCCTGGTTTACACAAAATGCATGCAAACTTCACGGCTTATACGGGTAGGGACAGGGGAGTAAAAAAGCTAAATAAGGAAAAGGGCTGCCAACTTCCACTGTCTTGGCAACATGTTTATAAAACATCTAAATTGCTTGTGTAATATGTAAACCTTTGTCTCACCCCCCGGAGGCAGCGGCATGGCTTGTCACTACCCTGGTGGTCCTCCCATCATAGTTAGCTGTAATAATCAGCAATAGCATTTGGTTCCCTAGGCGAGGCGAGACAGCTCGGCCCTTCTTTATGTTGCGCTCTCCTCACTATTTCTTCTTGACAAAAGAATGAACAGAATGCCGGGCTTTAGGTGTGAAGAATGGTTAGAAAAAAGTGCTTGATGGCTTTCTGTGCTTCCTTTATCATTGCCTCTTTCAGCGAAGACATACAAAAAGAGAGTTAAGTGACCGTCATACACGCATGAAACTGAAAATCTTCAGTTAAACCCCACCAAAGTTGTACAATTGAAAATTTCAGGAAAAATACAACTAAAAGTTTAATGTTGAACGGCCATCAAGCACGATTTCGCTTGCGAGACTTCAGCTCAGTAAGCCCTTTTCGATTTTTGTTTGTTTTGCTCCAACATCCGCTACTGGCCTTGGCAAAGAGGACAAGTGTAAGGATAGCCATAGGACCAGAAATGAATGTTTGTGCACCAAAGATGTAGTTTAGCAAATGAAAGCACAGGATCTGTCCTGGCTGTTCAGTACAACATAGCTCACAGTACGTGACAATAGGTCGAATGTACAACACAACAAACTGTGGCTGCATCCAGTTTTTCAACTTCCGATTTGATCGAGACGCCTGGATTATCTACTGATAATGATACTATTCTGATACCAGAGATAAAAGAATATCAGCAAATGTAGCCAGAAGAATATCAATGAATGTAGCTTTCTTCACACATGCAGTACCGCGCACGCACACAACCACTCAGCCTGTGGGGCAACACATAATACTTCGGTGTATATTGGATTTGAGGCAAATGGTGGTCACACCAGATACTGACTGGTTTTCTGACCCCTCTGAACCACCTCCAATACAGTTGAACTGCACATTTTGGAGTAGCCATTTAATGTGGCCAACCTAAGGCACACCTGTGCAATATTCATGCATCTTGAAATGCCACACCTATGAGGGGGATAGATAATTAATCATGAATGATAAATGCACACTAACACAGAGTTAGACAGATCTGTGAACAATATTTGTGTGAGATAGGCCTTTTGTGTACATAGAAATAGTTTTAGATCTTTGAGTTCAGCTCATGGAAAATGGGAGCAGAAACAAATGTGTTTTTGCTGGGTGTATGATTATTGTAAGGACCCAGAAGTTTTGTGTAGTGTTAAGAGTGCGGGTTAAGAGCTAAGTGTGATGTGACTGTCAGGCGGAGCACTTGTGTGTTTGTGAGGAGGGCGGCTGCAGTGCATGTGTGGAGACAGCTACAGCAACTCACAAACATGGGGCATGGATCGGAAATCTCCGCAGATGGTATTGTCAGTTTTCGATATATAAATTACGCTGGTGTCGGAACCCGATACCGATGCTGAATCAGATCGGCCCCATCTCTACTATAAACTCAGCTATGTCCCTAAGTGAAGAGACTCGCTCCTTAGGCACACTTCTCTCCATGGGTTCAATCACTATTTATTGTTAGAACGGCCCATAGAGCTAACTTATTTTTACATTTTTATGACCGAATGTAAAAACTAAATTTCCCCAAAATGTGACATATAGATCATCAAAGGTTGAGTAATTTTATTTTAGTTTAAGATTACCCTACAGCAGTTATACTTTATTTGCATCCTTAAATTGATAGTGTTATAATGTTACTTTAGATATTTTGTGTAGAGTTAAAGGTTTTATGATTATGACAGTTTGACCCCCCCAGAGATGATAACTTTCTATGATTGACTAGGGTTTCGAAAATCAGCAACCAGCATCATGCCAGCGTATTTATATTAACCTCAAAGGTTCGTATTCTCTGAGAAAATTCAAGCAACACATCCGGGATAAATGCTTCTGCCGCATCAAATGGGAATTGTTGTTCAAGCAGGTTTTGAAATAATTCACAAAAAAGCGCATGAATTGGACTGGTGCAGTCGGTGTGACAAACCAGAGATTACACATCATTTAGTGGTTTACTGCAACTCTCAGTTCTGTTTGGATGTTGTCAGGCGCAGACAGTGACACGGGCCACATGTGGAATCAAAAAGGGATGACTCGCTGCAAAGGAATGCATCAGAAGTAGCGATGAGCAACAGCAGAGACCCACACAATAAGCCACAGGGGTTCTATCAATCTGAATATTAAGTGCACTGTTGTGAAAGCTGTTGAGAAAACCCCAAACAGGCAACATTTCTCTGCAGAGAGGCCGACTAGATAGCGGCTGGCTGAATTCAAATAAAAAGGGGAGGTATTTAACGTGTCAGAGGCGAGGTGATTAAATTGCGCCAGGAGAAAGTCAGAATGTTTTATTGTCCGAAGAGCCTCACGTTGAGATGCTGGCTGCACATGCTGAATGTGGAGGTGAAGCGACCCATATCCCTAAAATAAACTAAAAGTAACCGCAATTCCAAAGAGGCCGTGATCCAAGGCCAAGGGTGACACTCAAGATAAACAGTGTTGCAATGGACGGAACTATTTGCTCCCTTGCTAATAACTCCTTGGATTGCTTCATTACAATAGCCGTCCCTTGATATAGCACTAAATACAGCCTCTGTCAACATGCTTCCAGTTGGGCGGAATGAATCTTTCGAGGTATTATCTTTTCATTTGTTGCAAACACCTGCCGCTGCTGCATTCCTCACTTCCCTCCACTTGTGTTCTCCGGGGCGCCGGCTTTGGCGGCGTCAGCGCACTCACAAAACTCTGCAGAATGTTGGGAAAAATGAAGTGCGAGGATGAGGAGGGGTTATATCATAAGCATCTCATTGTGCCTTTGACCCTTGTCTCGGTTTTAGAATGATGACAGCCTGGTAACATCATGTATGTTTGAGCATGTGGCCCTCCAAAAATGATCATAAATACTATCATATGCATGTTGGGCCTGGTGTTTTGAGTGTTTACATCAGCTGTGTCCAATCTTTTTCCACAGAGCGCCACATAGAGAGAAAAATGAGAAAGATGTGGGGGATTACTTTATATGAGGTTCTTCACATTTTGTTTACTTTAATTAAAAACAAATAAATGTATGCTTTGCGCATAGCATATTTTGGTCTCATGATCTGTAATTGTTTAGAATATGCTGCGGGCCGCAAATTGCCCCCAAGCCTGACATTGGACAAGCGTGGCTAACCAGTAAATACTTGCATTTTCAGGCTCCAAAATTACATTGTCATGTAAATGAAGTTTCAAAACAATGTAGTTTGTGTCTGGTTCTGATTTAGTGCTTTTTTTTTTTTTTTGACAGTCGTCCCTCGCTCCATCGCAGTTTGAATATCGTTCCCTCGCTCTATCACGTTTTTCCAAAACGTAATTAATTAATAATTGATCGCTGTTTCATGGTTGACCATGGCCTATTATTAGTCAAAGATATTGAAAGACAAGTCATATGTAGTATTCTGGTCACTACTAGGCTACTACTAGTAATGTTACGTTGACTGCACCTCAGGGGACCCTTCTGTGAAACTCCTCAAGTTTGCAGACAACATGACAGCAATTTATCTCATCCGGGATGGCGAGGAGTCTGCATACAGATGGGAGGTGGACTGGCTGGTCCTCTGGTGTGGTCAGAACCATCTAGAGCTGAACCCGCTCAAGACAGTGGAGATGACAGTGGACTGCAAGAGAAAGTCCCCTGCACTCCCCCAACCACAATCCTCAACAGCACAGTGTCTAATGTGGACACCTTCAGGTTTCTGGGAACCACAATCTCTCGGGACCTGTAGTGGTCCTCCCACATAGAAAATGCACGAAAAATGGCCCGGCAGATGTTATACTTCCTACGACAACTAAAGAAGTTCAAACTGCCCCAGGAACTGCTGACCCAGTTCTACACCGCAATCAGTCTGTTCTGTGCACTTCCATCACTGTCTGGTTTGGATCTACAACCACACAGGACAGGAACAGACTACAAAGGACCATCAAATCTGCAGAAAAAAATTATTGGCGCCGACCTTCCCTCCATATGTGACCTGTATTGGTCCAGGGCCAGGAAGCGGGCAGGGAACATCACTGCAGACCCCTCACACCCTGGACAGAAACTGTTCAAACCTCTCCCCTCAGGTAGGTGCTACAGAGCACTGTACGCCAAAACGTCCTGGCATAGAGACACTTTCTTCCCTCAGGTCGTCACTCTATTCAACAGAACACAGTTGAAGTACTATTTTTTCTAAAGTACAGTATATACAGTTTTTTTGTTACAATGCACATAATGTCCCGGCTTATTAATGACACACCCACGTACTTGAATTGCACTGTCATTATATCATTATCCCTTTTGCACATCTTAATCGTACTTTCTTAATTACTCCTTATTTATTGAGTGTCTGCGTACATGTACAAAGAGAGCTATTTTAACCAAAGCCAAATTCCGTGTTTGTATAAGCATACTTAGCCAATAAAGCCGATTCTGATTGATAGGACATTACCTGCATTAAGTCAGCCATCAAACCTATTCTTAGGCTTAGAAAAAATAAATTGGAGGTTAACTTGATAGCTCAGTAGATTGCTACGGTATTGTTAAAGTGGTGTCCGTCTTGTGTCACTTCAGGGATCCCGTAGCCTGCGCACAAGTGGTGCGCAATGTGATGGAAACAAAGCTAGCAGTATTGTCGTCATGTACAGTATGTCTATGTATGGCAGATTAATATTAGACTGGCTGTCCTGTATATCAATTAAGTGACAAATGTCATAGTTAGTATGGATGATAGGCTGAAGTCGACCTTTTTTCTTTTAAAATGCCACACGATCGGCCCTCATTACATTCTGTCTTATTATTGCTTATCATGTCTACTATATTAAGTAATATGATTATAAAGGTTACTACAGGGGTGGTATTTAATGCCTAGAGGGCTATAATAATTTAAAAAAACAATTTTAGAAGGTCATAAACAGGTTTTCTATGCTCTATCGCGGTCAAGTCTGGAACCAATTAACCACAATAAACAAGGGACAACTGTACAAATCTGATATCGCTGTATTAACATTTACTGAACACCTGATGCAATAATCATGTGCCTGCCCCAAAACATGGGGCAGCTACAATAATGGATGAAAACAATACTTTGCAAGCAAATCAAATCATTGTACCACTTCAACCATGTAGATGTAAATCCAGCCCGAGACCTCATTCTTGTCGACCCGCGTCCACTAAAAGACACATTTCACAAGAGTTGATGCTTGATGGTTTTATCTGGCCCATAAAACTCAAAGAAACTATGTTGGCCCTTTTTGCAGCGTTTCTGTCTGCAGCTGTCATGGCAGCCAGAGATAAAGAGGATAACATGCTGTGACTTATTTGTTCAAACTATGATATATCACTTCATTGCCACTGATCCAAAGGCTGATACATGTCAGTGGTCTGTCAGCTTTCTCTTGTGGCTCACAGATGTCTTCATTTGGAAAAGACACGCAACATGTCTGTTCTAATGTTGCACAGGCCTTTTTTTTTTTTTTTTAAAGAAGCAAGGTCAAGCATGGAATTTGTAATGATTTACACAACTCTGCCTTCAATTAGAAAATGCTTTACATAAATGAGAAGAAGATCCCTCCACAAAAACTGCATATGCACCCCTAAAAACTGCTGAAAGTCAAGTAAATATATTGGAGCTGACTCAGTCAGAGTCTTGTCCAATCACTTTGGAAGTGGGGGAAAATATCAAACAGTTGCGGGGAGACCACAGCGGTGAGGATGACTTGGATGGTGTGCATTTGTGGTAGGACAAGCGTACAGAGATCAAATTACAAAAGAACACCCACAGTGCAGCATGGAGCCCCACACCAAAGCAGCACAGCATTGTTTCGATGCTGCTTAATTGGCACATGGAGGCGGGGGTGCATAGAAGGAGTGGGGGATAGAGGAGGAAACACAGGACATTACAATCAAAGCATGTGCGTGGTACTGATGATAAACCTGTTATCTGGCCTGTCTCTGGGGGGGCCTTTGTATAGAAGGCAGCTCCATCCTGTTGATGCCGCCGGTAAACACCTTAGCCCCCCAGTTGCGTCCACCCTGTGTGGCTTGAGGGGGGTGGGGGTGTCACCCATCTGCCCGCTAGGATCACAGAACAAGACTCCTGGGACTGAGCCACGTCCTAACTACCATCATAATCACGTTATCCAGAGCCGGTGGAGAATGAGCAATGATAAGAGTGAAAGCGAGGGGGGGGGACAGAGGGGAAGAGAGAGAGGGAGGGAGAGAGAGAGAGAGAGAGAGAGAGAGAGAGAGAGAGAGAGAGAGAGAGAGAGAGAGAGAGAGAAGAGCAGGCCGTTGGGAGCAGTCACATATTCAAATGCCACACTTGCTTTGACTCCTTGTAAACAAATTGTGAATGGTGGCATGCGTGAGGGGCAAACTTCCTGTCTGGGAGCGTGCCCTCGAAATATCCCAGCAATGACATCTCCTCATGCAATCTGAAGAATTCTAAACAATTGAAATAAAAAAACAAAACTCTGCATCACTTCTTGCTTGCAAAGCAGAGCACAGAGTTGTACACTGGCCTACAATGGTAATGGAGTTAATCTGTTCCAGGGTCAAACTGTCACCATCATAACATCTTTCCTGACTGTCTCTAAGTGTAACTTTTAAGGCATATATTTAACACACATTATTGGTAATTTGTACAAACTTTGGATGTAGAGGTACCGCCGTGTTTCAACCCCGCAGGCAGGCCAGGAACTGAATAGAACTCGAACACGTGTTTGCATACCCCTTGGCTCCCAGTCAACCAGCCAAGTTTCCCCATTCGAGGCTGCTGACTATAACGCTGACAGGAGGTCAGGTAGACAAGGTAAATATTACTATTCCTTTACAAAACTTGTGTTTTATATCGACACATATAGGGAGTGAACCCCTTCACTTCATTGTAATAAGAATGGATCTAAGCTCATCAGAGATGCTGTAACATGAAATTTGTTGTGTGCCGTAATGGAACAATGTGGGACAGATTAGGCAAGCCATTAACCCATCTTGTGAGAATTAGCAGTGAGCACAATGCGAGCTGTATGTACAGTTAATTAGCAGAAAATAGCATAATGATTGGCCGCGATCATGTTTGATGAATGAGCTCTTGTTCGCCGCAATTATATAATTGAAGACTAATAGTGAGCAGGCACCGTTTTTAAGAGATTTGTCTCAGCACAGAGATGTTCCTCACGGTCAACAACATTAGCAGTGCTGGTGTTTACATAAGTGCAAACACTTTTATAGTAAATCTGTGTAGAAATACAAATATGTCCACTTTGTGAGAGCAGGTGTTTTTTCGTGACTCCCTCCTACCTTCAGGCCGCTCTGCACGAGCTTGTGGATGTCCAGGAAGGGCTCCTTGAGCAGCTGGAGTTCATGGGTCAGTATCCGGACAAATCCCTCCCTTTCCAGGACAAAGAGCCGCTGGGATCCATCCCCGCAGTGCACAACGGCCACCGGCTGCCGCAGACCACTCAACACCTCCTGGGCACAGTAGCAGTTGTGTTTGTGTTTCCTGGGCAACGGCGGAGATACAGAAAGGTCAGAGAGGAGGGACTGCAGGGACGAGCAATGCAGTTTGACGGTAATAGGGCATAGGAGAAAGGGAAAGGGTAGTAAGTGTAAGGCCACTAGTACACAATGTGAATGTTGTGTACATGATTTAATAACAGACAATCTAAACCAGTGGTTCTCAACTGGTGTATCGGGACCCAAAAGTGGGTTGCAGGTCTTTGCCTAGAAAAAACAAAACAAAATAATGTAATGACCCAATGTCTGTGAATGCACCTCACATTCTTGCCTATGCTATTTGCTTTTTACACCTCTGCGAGATGCATGTCATGTTTCTGGGCGACTTTGTCAAGCTTGAGTGGGAGATGAAGGACATCGAGTTGGAGACATAATGTGCCGTTCGTTCAATACACAACTGCAGATATCTGCTGGAAAACAGCGCGCCATAAAGACAGTCCGCAGAGGTTTGAGTTGAAAAATTCCCACAATTTGGATCACTACTTGTCACTGAGGGGTGATGGTGGGTCCCGCAACCAAACCAGTTGAGAACCACTGATTTAAACACCTCTCTTTTTAATTTGAAACCCATTCCTACTACTACTGTTCACATGAAAATTATTCATTGCTATTATTTGTTGTCATTAAGAAATGACCTGAATTACAGTCAATCCTCAGTTTTTGAACGTCGCAGTTTTGGTATGATTTGGGGTTTGATGAAAATTTTGGTAAAAGTTCTCGTACAATATGGCGGCGAAACAAACTTGCAGCTTGCCCTGTATCATTCCATGAAATCGAGTGCACAAACAAAGCACCCTACGCGTTGGTGACTCACTGTCTGTGCATTTTTTATTGAGTGTAACAGCTAAATAACCCGCCATGGGGCCAAAGAAAGTTGCGAGTGGCAGCATTTTGATAAGGAAGGTGAGAAACACTATGGAAGTCAACAACAACAAAAATTGAAAATCCAAGTATTAAGATGGTGTCCACTCCCCTACTTCTTCACCGACTTCACCAAGAAGAGTCTTCAATGAAAGGTAAAGTGATCTTAAATGTTCATTTCTCCATTTCATTTGTCAGTTCTGAGTATTTTGCATTGTTTTGTGCAGGTAAAATTATTATTATTCTCTATAATCTTAATAATATTTTAATTAATATCTTCGGGTGTCTGGAATGGATGAATTGGATTTACATTATTTCCAATGAGAAAAATTGCCTTGGTTTTCGTCCAACCGAGGTATCACTGTATTTTTTTTTGTTGATTCACAATTTGAATTAACATTCAATGATAAAAGAAGCAAACATTTTCCACCTATGTCAGTGATATTATGCCAGTGCATTTCCAGGTGTGTTTATTCACCAAACGTACCAGGCCTCAAAGGGGTAAGATGTTTATTTGAGTAGGGGCCTTTATTTGGACAAGCAAGACATTTTATGACAAGACTAAACCATGTTGCTGTATTTCTTGTTTATAAGTTCACTCACAAATAGGCGTGTAACAATTAATTTGAATAACGATTCAATTCGTATCATGATGTGTGGTTGTCAATATGATTCAAGGACTATATCTGTTCCTTTAGAACGATACGACCCGAAATGATTCAGTAACTTTAAATAGATTCAGTACGTTTTTTGCCAAAAATCCAACCAGTGTGACTATGTAATAAATACCTGGATACTGGACAGTGCAGGTGAAGTTTCTAGATTCTCGTTGTTTTTTGTAAGAGAATCAGGTATAAATTAATTATGGATATAAACAAAAAAGTAAACAACAATTAATGGCAAACACATTCACATTTTATTTACTGCTCTCTGCTCTCATTTTCAATATTCTAAAAATGTTCTAAAAAAGTACACTAAGTGCAATTAACACTTCAACAGTAGGTTTACCTGTCACTTCTGCTTTTGTTTTTCAACATAAAAATAATACAATATTAATAAAAATAAAAAATTAGCGCAACCAACATCTCTTCAGGTTGAATAAGCCGTGGTTGAACCTGCTACTTCTCTCATTTTAATAAACAAACAGCAGTGCACTAATGTTTAACAAAAGATCAAGTGTAACCAACTACTCTTCAATGACTCTACAGATTTGTTTTCAAAAATATCATCTAATCAACATGATCTAGCCACAGAACACTTCTCTGTGCATTCAGCGTCGTCAGCAGTACTAAAAACTCGCTCTGAATACACAGGTACCATTAAGCAAGGGTTGAAAGTAGAGGTAGCTCTTTCTCCTGGGGTCCCCACCACTTCATGGCATTTCCAGTCTGGCTGTCTCGCTTGTGGATTTTCTTTCTCTTTGGGTGAAGGAATCGCCATACAGTGCATCTAAGGCTTTCTTCTTACAAGGAGGTGACTTGTTTGGACTTATTTAGTACATCTCCCTTTTTGCAAAAGCCAAAGTGTTTCCGCACACTGGACCGCAATGGTGGCTTAATTATTTCTACCTCGCCGACTTGTCCTCTGCCATCTACCATGGTACGTTTTGTGGTCTGCTGGCGCATGGTGATGACGTCACAGACAGGCAGACTGAATCGAGTAACGTTTAACGTCTTTATCATCAAAAGTGCTAAAAAAAACCCAAAAAAACACACACATCGATATTAAGCCTGCCGTGCATAAATCCAATGCTTTATTTTCTAGTATCGATGCAACCGATTGATTACCTTTTAAACAATGTTAGATCAATATTTGTCGTCCGGAATGGCAACTTGCCGAACACAGATCGATGTAGTTGAATCATAGGAATATAAATCGATATATCAATGTAGTATGAATCGTTACACCTCAACTCATAAATATAATATGTATTATATTGAAAACAATATACAGTCATCCCTCGCCACTTCGCTTCAAGTTCCACGGCTTCACTCTTTTCAAAACTATATTCATTAATAAATTATGCTGTTTCGCCTCTGCGCTCTTGGGGCGGGTTCGGCGGTCTCCGGGGGGCGGTGCTGGTGCTGCGGGTGGCCCGTGTGCCGCCGCGGGGGCTGGTGGTTGCTGCGCTGTGGCGGCTGCTGGGGGGACCGGGCCGGCTGGTGGGTTGGGGCTTGGTCATGCTTGCGGGTACTGTGGGCCTGGGTGGCAGGGTGGGGGTTGGGGGCGGCTGCTGCCCTGGGGCCGGGCCCGCTGGGGGGGGTTGTGCTCTGTCGGGCGCTTGGGCGTTTGTCGCCGTTGCGCTTTGTGCTCTGCTGGGCCGCTGTCTGTGTCCTCGCCTCCCTCGGTCTGTCTGCGGGCTTGTCGGGGGTGGGGCTCCGGTGCGCGGGTGGTGTGCTGTCGGCTCTGGTGGCATGTGGCTGGTCTGGCTTCTGGTGGTTTGTGGGGTTCGTCGGCTGGTCTGCTGCTGGTCTCGCCTTCTCGGCTCTGGTGCTTGGCCTCCCTGCGGCTTGGGGTGCGGTGCTCCCGCTCCCTCTTCGGTGTTTGCTGGCCCGCGGGTGTCGGTTGGCGCTGTGTGGTGGTTCGCCTGGCTGCTCGCCCGTTTTCCTGCCCGCCTGCTCGGTTTCCCGCTTTCCTCCTCGCTGGCTCCCCTGTCTGCCTTGCTGGCGGCCTCCTACCGTTGGGAGGGTGTGGCCTGGTGTCTACCTGCTCCCCGGCGGTCCGCGCTCTCCGCGCCTGGGTTCTGGATTGTATGTCTGGGACCCCGGGATCCCCGGCTCCGCTGCTCCTTGGGTTACCAACGGGGGACAGGGTGAGGCTTCCGGGTGTCGGGCAGTCGACCACTGTGTGTGTGCGTGCGTGTGTGTGCGTGCATGTGCATGCGTGCGTGGGTGTGCGCGCTTGAGTGCGTTGGAGTGTATATGTGCGTGCGCGTGGGGGTGTAGGGGTGTGTATATGTGCGTGCGTAGGAGTGTGTATGTGCGTGCGTGTGTGTACTTTTATTTATTTATTTATTTATTTTAGTTATTTATTTTTTGGGGAGGGGGGCATACAGGGGTTTGCTCCGTGGGGTCGAGTGCTGGGTGATACATCTCTGCCGCCCAGGCTTCCGGGTGTCGGGCAGTCGACCACTGTGTGTGTGCGTGCGTGTGTGTGTGCGCGCGCGCGCGTGTATGCGTGCGTGTGCATGCGTGCGTGGGTGTGCGCGCTTGAGTGCGTTGGAGTGTATATGTGCGTGCGCGTGGGGGTTTAGGGGTGTGTATATGTGCGTGCGTGTGGGTGCGTTGGAGTGTGTATGTGCGTGCGTGTGTGTACTTTTATTTATTTATTTATTTATTTATTTTAGTTATTTATTTTTTGGGGAGGGGGGCATACATGGGTTTGCTCCGTGGGGTCGAGTGCTGGGTGATACATCTCTGCCGCCCGTGCCTCTGCCGGGTGGGTGGAGGGTGTGCCTCCTGCATCCCTGGGCGGGGCGGCCCTGTGTCGGGGGTCGGGCGGGGGTTGGCCCGGGGCGGGCCGGGCTCCGCTCCCTGGGGGTGGGGGTGGCGGGGATTGGCGCTTCCGGCGCGGGCGGGCTTCTTTCTGGTTGTGGGGGCGTCTCTGGGCCTGCCGGTTTGTGGCCCCCGGTACTCGTCTGCCTTTGTGGGGTGTGATCTTTCGCTGGTCTCAGGGGTTGGCAGTCTTCCGGCCCGCCGGCGCCCTGTCCTTGGCTGGGATTCCCTTTCTTCGGCCCCTTGCTGGTCTTCCCGGGGGGGAGGGCTCTCTGGGCTGGCTCTTAGGGCACTGATCTTTGTGCTGCCTGCCCCTGTGGGCCTGGTGGCCTTCTGGCGGCGGGGGCTCGGCCTGGCTATTTGGGGCGGGGCTCTCTGGGAGGTGGAAGGCGGCCCCTTTCCTTTCATACATTCTCAGTGACAATTAGACACCCACACATTCTTGCACCTTTATATATATGAAGTCTTACCCACATACAGAGATACCTGTACTTATGCACACTCACAGTACATACGTACTTCCCCACATTACTCACTGAGTTAACCAGGGTGTTATTATGTTGTTGGTTTTATTACAGCGACGGTGATATCAGCAGTATGACTATAGTTTTTTTTTTTTTTACAATGATGTGCATTACAGTAATTATCATTCTGTTCACTATCATGGATAATCATTTTCATTACTACAATTATGTGTGACTGTTTCAATGCAGTATTGTCATTGTGATCACTATCATAGTTCATCATCTCATGACTGCTATTATGTGTGACTGTTTCAATGCAGTATTGTCATTGTGATCACGATCATAATTCATCATTTCATGACTACTATTATGTGTGATTGTCATTGACAGCGTTGTCATTGTGGTTGTTGATATTGTTTTGTCCTTTGTCCTTAAGTCCTTGTTCGTCTTTATAGTTGTCACAGACATTTATTTGCTGATGTCGTTCTGTATGTTTCTGTTGTTCTGTTCTTGTTGTCACAATTGTTGTTGTTGCTGCTGTTGTCCTTGTCTCTTGTCTGTCTTCCACTGTACTACGTTTTTCTTTGCTCAAAGTATATAGCAATAAAGCCAATCAAAGACTTTTAGACTTTAAATGATTCATATTGAAAATAGCTAAACATTCCAGACAAACTCCACAGTGAGTTACAAATTAAGGTCAAGGCTGTCCAGTTTATTACAATCAATTAAGACCATTGAGTCCATATGTGCAGTTTTCTGCTACTCATTGCCATTCACTGGACCTGTTCTTGTATAAGCCAAACAAGTGACGATTTTTCATGTAGCAGTGCAGTCAGGTCTTTTAGCCTCAGGGAAAATGGAGATGAGAGGCCGCCCCTCTTTGGACAAAAAAAAAAAAAAGGTCACAGCTTGTAATGGTGATGAGTTGACCAGACTGATGCATTTCTATTGTGTGAGCAAAGCTGAGCAGAAGCACTCTAAACAAACTTGAGGATTAGACCGGGGAGCGCTGTCTCCAAAAGTGTACGAACGGGCCAGTGAGCATGTGACTCCACCTGTTGCTTCTACACGAACATGCAAATCAAGGTTGAATGTGATGAATCTGACTGATCTCCGTTGGCCGAAGGAGAAAGCTATTCCAAAAACAATAGCATGCATGTGCATATTCCACACTGAATAAACATCTGGCCACAAACCTGCTGATATCTTCTATTTTCTCATCTCCCAAGTAGTTGGAATCTTGGCCTTGTGGTTGCTTTCGTTGAAAATCTGGAAAGCATAGGCTGGCATCTCGTCTCCCATAGTATTGGCAGAACTCGTCCACATCAGCCTGGAACAATTCTAGCAAACACAAAAAAAGATACGAGTGGGTAGATTTGTGCAATGATATATGACGTGGAGTGAAACTTAGTTTGGTGGCGTATGAGTTGGTAATTGTGTGTGCAGTATCTATATACTGGATAAGAGAGAAGAGATGAATAATTGACAGAAAGAAAAAAAGGATATGTACTGTGTGTGTGTGCGTGTGAGAGAGATGGGTCAAACCAAACCACAGGGAGGAACGAGCAAGGAGACATCAAGCCAAACCAAATGTGGACAAGATTTTTTCAGGCTACAAAGTCCATGGAGAGAGTGGGGATGCATTCTGGATTGTAATTTACACTGACATGATTTTGGCATATGCTCTAATGTTTGTGCGTATCAAATAATAAATACTTGACTTTGCTACAAACATTTATTGACAACGTATACCAACTGTCAGTTTGATACAAATGTATGCCGTCTCCTGGTGAGCACACGAGACATGGGAGTCTTTGGGAAATTGGAAAAAACCCCAGGAACTCAAAATGTTTGGCCTTCAGTATATACTAAACAGGACTGAGTATGTTTAGGATATTAATATTCTTCGTACACACAAACATATCATGTAGTAAACTGGCTCAATGTGCGGTCGATTCTTGGCTGAACCGAGTTGCCCTGTCGATGTATAATCAATGGAAACAAAATAACTTGTATTTGGGATAAACCGAAAGCTCAGCTCAAATGATCAAAAAGCCAACCTTTTTGTGATCAACTCCTATTATTCTATTTTTTTTATTTATAATTAATCATACAAGCCCAAAATTATCTGCTAGAAACAACATCAGTACCATTTTTTCTTCAACTAATGGCCTCATAGCCTCATCCAAACCAAGGCAATTTGTCTAATGGGAAATAATGTAAATTAAATTATTCCGTTCCAGACACACAAAAATATTAACAAAAAATGCATTTTATAGAGAATAATTATCGTTAAAAACAATGCAAAATATTTATAAATGATGAATGCATACAACTTATTGTTGATGCAGACTTCCCGTACAGCCTGGCAAGATCAAATTCAACAGTGTTTCTCAACTTCTTTATGAAATTGCTGCCACTTGCAGCTTTCTTTGGCCCCATGGAGGGTTAGTTGCACTCAATAAAAAATGTACAGACAGAATGAGTGAATCAGCAACACATAGCGTGCTTTGTTTGGGCACGCAATATTGTCCGAAAAACTTGACTGCACCTCGAAATAGACGCCTTTATTTTTTGCCTCCAGGCTGTAATGTGTGCTTTGTGCGAACAACATGGCATCTGCTAAGCTCATATTTAAGGTAAAAAAAAAAAAAAAAGTTATGTTACATGACACGCCGCCGAAGCAAAGCTGCTATTCAATAATATGTCATTTTTTTAAAGCAATTGCACATATCGAGGTCTTCCCCCTAAAAAATACCCTACACCTGGTAGGTGCTTAGTATTCTTTGCGGTTAAAGAAATTAAAGTCCCCAGCCTCTCTATGAGGAAACATGGAAAGCTACTAAGAGCAGCATATTTCATAGAAGAGCTGTGTTTTTTATGTTTCTCATTCCTCTTTGACTGGCATTCAGATTGTACAGCCGCACACACAAAAAAAACAGTGCTGCCCAAACAATATTCCCAGCAAGATGCAAAGTGAGCAGGGCACCTCATGAAACCCCCTTTGCGACCTAAAAACAATCTTGGCAATATTGTTTCCTTTAGTGGAACCCAGAGGACAGAGGGGAGCAAACCCACTGGCGATAAAAACACAAACAGGCCCCCCCCCCCCACTCCGTCTTTCATCTACCTCTCATGCCACACAGCCTGCGACCACAAGGGCTGACCGCAGCAAATAGTGGAGGTGATAGGATATCCCCCTTGAACATCTAAACACAACATGGAGATCAAACGCGCATAGGGAACACAGCTCGGGCTATACCACCCACCCACTTGTGTCGGCAGTTATCTTAACCGTGCTGGCGTGGGACTTTGGGTCGGGAGTGAGTGCAAGGGAAAGAAGGTAGAGGGGGAAAAAAAGAGGAATAGTGGTGGAAAGGTGGGAGGCCTGCGGGCTGTGAAGTGAGAGCGAGGTCCAGTAAACGTCAAACTAATCAAGGTCCAGTTGGTTTGATGAGTGCAGCGTGACGTGTATGGCTGCAGTACAGTCACTGCACGTATGACAAATGCTTCAGAGCAGAAAAAACTGTCTCGTGATGATAAATAAATCAATAAATAAATCACCAAATAAATGAACTTGATCATTTTGCCGGCCTCCAAATATTGCCATGTGCATGCGGGTCTGTTTCATAGAACAACGGAGAACAGAGTGAGACCTCCTGTCAGTCATGCAATCGCACTGTGTCTGCAGGGGAGGAGATGATGGTAGCATACACAAAGCAAAAGAGAGGAGCCTCGTCAGGAGCAATAAAAAGGTAACGTTTTACAAGTTAAGAGGAAAAAAGATTTTTGCAAAGCCAAATGCCACAGCCCCCGTGTGAGAACATTAATGAGCAAGGTGAGACCATCAAAATGAACAGGCCAGTATGCCGGATTTGTTCCAAAGTGGTAGCATCATAAAAGGCAATCCAACTAACTTGTCCACCTCAAACATACCCAACCGACCCAGTTTTCCCATCTGGGACCAAAACTACACATTGTGAAGCAGCGTCTCCGTCCCAACAGTCAACACTCATGGAGACGTTAAGGTGGCAAAGTGAATACAAACGGAACAGTGCAAAATGGTGTGCATTCACAGAAAGTCATCGCAAAAGAAATACTGCTCTTTAATACAGTTGAAAAGCCAGCATTTCAAGAAATGCAAACGTTTGACAGACGGTACGAATTGCCTGTGCGAAAATACATGTCACAAAGCCAATTCTGCAACTTTACAGCATGAAAGATGACATATTAAAGAAAACATTGCATTATTATGATATATCATTATTATTATTATTATAACAGTGGCTTACTTAGTCTAAAAAAAATATTGTTTAGTGTCAATTATTTGCTGGACCATAAACATTTGAAAACGCAGCTGCATTGTTTTGAGACTTGGTCAAATAAAAAAAAATTTTCAGTGTACTTCCCTTAAAATTAATGTTAGAATCTCGTCTCGTCTGGTGGATCCAATTGCATGCATCATCTTGTCTCGAGAGTAGGGTGTCTCGTGACACCCTTAGTAATGACCCACAGTCCGTGAACGCACCTTGCGTCTGTGCTATTCGCTTGCTACGCCAGTAAGAGGTGCCTGCCATCTTTATGACTTGGTCAAGCTTGAGCGGGAAGGGCACAACATCGAGTGTGGACTTAAGGTGCTGTCCAACTGACACACAGTTAGTCAGCTACATATCTACTGGAGAAGAGTGTGGCATAAAGCGATAGCTGATGTTCTGTTACGTGGGGAAATTCTTTATGGCGGTACTGTTTAATATCCAATTCAATCTACTGGTCCAGGCAGAGGGCTGGTCTACAGAAGAATCGGTCCTCTCATTATTATTCAATTAGCAACTGGACTTGCGTGATTTTTAACTTCTTGTTTCACTTCTCATTCAGGTCCATGTGCAAATGCTCTGATTCAACTCCCCAGCTATAACATTTTGATAATCTTCACACAAACAAAAATATTTTTTTAATTTGTGGATAATAACATGTTGCTGAACTTTTTTTGTGCTGCGTTGTTTTGCACTCTCTCAAATTCAAACTGAATCTTAATGTCTTTTCATTAAAGTGACAGTTTGCAACGGGCTCAAAATGGCACCGCCAGCGCTTAGCACCGGCCCCTGTGCAGGTCCCTCGTGTCCCTCCTGTTGCCACAGTTGGTGTCAGAAATGGGATGGCTAGTCGCGAGAAAGAGTGCTCACCTCCCAAAGTGCACAGGCCTGCAGTCCCAGTGACTGGTGCAAACTGGAGAGGCAGCAGCTTCAGATGCAGCATGGGGGACATCATCGGACACTCCCCCCAAAAAAGTATTTTCTGGAGACTCACTTGAGACTGTTTCTTCTCTCACAGCAGGAACTAAAAATCAATTAGTTTTGTTGCCTTTAAACATAACCGAAATGGGTTAGCATGGCCTCACTGTTAGGAGAATGACGGTTCGAATCTCCGTTTGGGAATCTCTGTGTGAAGTTTGAGTGTTCTTCCCGTGCGTGCGTGAGTAAGTTTTCTCTGGGTACTCTGGCTTTCTCCCACATTCCAAAAATATGCATTTTAGGTTAACTGGAGGCTTGAGATTGTCCATAGGTGTGAATGTGAGTTTAAATGATTGTTTGTCAATAGGTGCCCTGCGACTGGCTGGGAACTACTGTAGTTTAGGGTGTACCCTGCCTCCCGCTTGAATAACTTTGAAAAACACTGTCCAAAACAATGTATAATTAAAAATATTCTCAAATGCATCTTTAACAAGAGAGCTCGAGCATGCAGACGAGAGGCAAAGAGGGAGAGCAGGGAGTAGAGACAGAGCTGTGTCCATATTCATGGCTCCCCAGCACTGAAGCTTCCATCTGGTTATCTTCCAAGGCAACCTGGGTGGCCCACCCCAAGCACTTGACATCTTGATGCACTTCAGCAGTTTTACATACACACAAGCTTTGTAGAAAAATAAATGTGTCATTCGTCACCACATATGCTGATCTGTGGCGGAGGAGCACAACACTGGGAGGGGAGGAAAGGAGGGGCTGGGGGGTGCACTCCTCCCTGAGCCCACATGTGTCAGCTCCTGGGCAGTAACGCAACTCCAGACGTTTTTGCACTATGATCTCCGCTGTAGTGCGGCAGCGTCATAGCAAGCGAGGATGCCAGCGCAGCATTAGGCGCAGACAAGAATGGGTTATGTTGGAATGCTGCATGTTTGATATTCAACTCGTGTTGCAGCGTACCGTATATGTGGGTGGGCGGGTTGGCGACGAGGGTGTTTGCGAATCTCCTCTGTAGATTTTAATCAGTTTGTGGCCATGAGACATTGAAGGAGTACTTTAAGCCAGAGGAGGGTTTGCTGTGGAAGGGTGTTTGATCATATTTGGTATGCACTCAGGAAGGCACAGGTAGCGGTCATCTTGCATCCCTTCAAAGGTTGCAAAGAATTCTTTTGAACAGCAACGTTTCCTACCTTTTAACATTTCACATTACAACAAGTGCTGGATCAACTACTTTTTTTTGCCTTGTTGGATGTATTATATTCAATCCCAGAACAGAGCTCACACATCAGGGGTGTCCAAACATTTTCCACTGAGGGCTGCATACCGACAGTTTGATGGATGCAGTGGGCCACTTGGATATATTTGGGCATGAAAGATACAAAAAACAATTTGATGTAGGCAGTTTAATTGAATTTATTCAATTAATAAAGAATTCATACTATTTTTACAATATGCCAATGGCCAATAAAAAACAAGCGACTGGCCAAATATGGCCCCCAGGTTGCACTTTGAATGCCCTTGCAATACATTACTGGGGCTCTACAATTCCACACAATTTCCACATTAATGCTAACCCAGAAATGTATTTTGAAATTACTATTTTTATTACTGTGCTTTACTGTAACTGTGTTTTTAAAATAGAGGGTTTTTTTGTAAGTAAATTTAAAATAGGAAAAATTTCACAATGTTTTTTGTATGCAGTGTAAACAGCTAAGAGCATTTTTTACGGATTGAGTAAGAGCTCAAACAATGCACCAAGATGAGCGAATTCAAGAAACAACACAAGCAGTTGATGTTTGCAAAATACAAGGAAGAAGAGTCTTGAAATTGTTTTGTTACGCTTGTCTCTGTATATTATTGTTCATTTATTATTACACTGATTATTATAAATGATTTCTATTTATTGTGAAAAAAATCTTCATAATTTCATCATCATATTGTTACATTACCTTATCATTCTTCTATGTATTAAAAAATCACATATGGAATACAGGAAGTGAATAAAAGTTACTGTAAAAGATGTGGAACGAATGGGGGGTAGGATTAAATAAACTTGGTTTCTTCCTACTCCTTTTGGACATTAATGTAAATTGAATGATGTGATGTATTCCATTGTAACTTGAATGCATGTTCAAATAAAATTAAACCATTACCATTTTTACACTATGACACATTGTCAACCAATAAAGCATGTTTTAAGCAAAGTTTTGTTTTGTTTGAAAAGGAAAACTGTTCATCTTTAACATAATCAACAGAAATGACAGACAAAATTTCGTTGATTGCCATTACGGAAAATGAACGGCATACTTATCGGATAAATGTTATTTTCAAATACTACGTAAAGTTTGTTTTTCTAAGCGAATGTCTATAATTTAAGAATATTATTTTGGGGCAAACAGATTCATCGCTGACATCAGCATCTTCTTCTTTATACAACAAACATGTTGAGAGTGAATCAACAGCGCCTCTGCTGGTTGCAGCCAAGTAGTGCACTCCATTTTGACTCAACTGCTTCATGCCGTGCTTAATCAAAGTCAATTAATCAGGCAATCCCAAATAGCATCAGTTATAATGTGACTGTATTTACAAAGGCACCATGTCGGAGAAAGGCTTCGTGCCAGGGAATCATGTCTGGACCACACGAGGATACATGTGTCCTGAGTAGAAAATCAACTCCAGCAGTTGAGTCTGGTATCCAGGAACAGGTCATTTGATCCATTTTGCTCCGCTTCCAAGCCCCACTGCCTGGGCTGGTGTTGATTTTTATTTTATTTTATTGTTATTAGTTTTTGTTGTAATAGTTTGTTTTCACACCCACCTGCACCATAGCGGAATATTTTCCACGCACATGTAAACCAAAGTCTGTGTGTGGCTACGACAGTCCAGGCTGGAAAACATGTCCGTATTTTGTTATGCTAATTAAAATAAGCTCCAAACACGCAGAACAAAACACCACAAGGGCAGCAGGGGTGTAATCTAATGAAAAACGTTACGGATGCGTTGACGAGCAAAAGCAAAGCAAAGAGGGACAAGCTAGCAAACACATGAGGGGTGGTCAGCAACAAATGAAGGTGAGGTCAGATGAGGTAAGAGCTGCATAAATAAATATTCACTGAACATCTTACAAGGCCAACAAGTGAATCTCTGTGATTTGCTTCGTGTGTGTTGCCTTGCAAACTATCAAAAACAAATCCAAGTCACATTCAGGGACATTTTTAAATGTGAAATTACCTGGTATGTGTCCTCTGCAGGTGTAGTAGAACTCACGGCAGAAGTCCTGGCATAGCTGGGGAAGGTCCGGCTCCCTGTGTGGCATTTTGTCTGTGTCTGAGGAGTGGAACAACACCTGGGCATTGGGGGAGCAGCGGGCACACTTGATCTCCTCCAGCAGACGTCCACATTCTGTGTTGTTGGTGGAGAAAATCTGGACACCACACACATAAACACACACCAAAAAAAAAATTACATCATTGGATTAAAAAGGTTTTGGGATAAGGTAGACAGTAGCTTTTATCATGTTGGTATAAAATGAAATAATGTAGTTTGCTACGACATGATGTCAGGTATGGGAAGTTGTGTCATATCCTGTGTGGACATCAAACAGATGTTCACAACATTCAAAGTAAAATAATATACATATATCACAATGATGATATGAATGCAGGGTTTCCACGACATATAATTGATCGCGGCGATGCGCCACTACAAAATAAAAGCCGCCACACCTTAAAAATTTGGGTTTTTTAAAAACTTGAAAACAATTTAAAGTAATATGTTGTATGAAGGCATATATATGCTATACACATACATATATGGCTTATTATATCTGTACACATATTGACCACAATTAGTTTGAAAATGATTTAAAATATCATAAAAATGTTTCACTGCACTTTATTTTGATAAGCATGCACCAAAATTGCCTGTCTGCCTTGCTGGCACTTGACTAGTGATCAGATTGCAACACGTCTTGTGTTGACTTTCACTTTGTTTCTCATTATCAGGAGAATGAACAATAGCCCGTAAAATATGCCAGCGTGTGTGATCGCTCACGTTTCAATATCATTACACTGATACCTGGCTGGCGGCATCTAGCTAGCTAAGAGCTACAAGTGGCTATTACGTTCATAGGATACATCAATCATCGATTATCATCACAACTTACTTTTTGAAAGTGCCACTTAACAATCTTGCTCTCTTGTTATCATTATAATACTTATGGCTTGTCTTCAAAACACTAGTTACGTGTCGAAGTTGTGGACCTGAAACACGTAGTGTGTACAGCTTTAGACAGTGACGCTATCACAGGGGTCTCCAACAGGTAGCACGTAAGCCAGCAGTAGCTGATGTTGAGTAGTTCACCAAAAAATATTTGCTTCACCTCCTAGTATTTTTGTAAGTGTTCTATGCAAACATGACAGCTGTATTTAATGACAAATGAGCACACTCAGTGGAGAAATAAAGTGCCATTTAAATGTTGGCAGTGCTCCCAGCAACTTTGACATTAAATTTGCAGGTTTGCAATGTTCTCGGTTCATGTTTGGCTTGTGGTTGAAAAAAGTTAAATGCTGTAAATACTAAATAAACCATTAAAAAAATTGCTATTTGTCTTTTGTTTTTTAATTGCAGACGCAGCAACGCCACGACACAGCGGCAACAGTCCGCCCTCCTATGCAGCCCACCACCACAGCTTCAAAAAATCCTAGAGGAAACCCTGGAATGGGTAGTTTTTAAGGAAATTTAGTCAAATGTCCATCCCTACAACAAAAATAATTAAGTTCCGGTATTCTCTGCAGTTCAGTGACTAAATAATAGGTGAGTCAGGCTTAAATTGGGGGATTGTACCAACACCAAAAAACTGCACAAGCAAATGGAAATGGACTAAATGAGCCAAAGCAGACAGACAGTCAAGGTACAACACATTCAGACATCACTTGTATATTACTGACGTCTTTTTCCAACATGGCACATTCAAATATATAAACTATAACATATGAAGCATCAGTGTATTTTTCCTCTTTAGATGAAATGCCAGCTATTTCATATAATGATACATACATCATACTGTATCTTCCACAAATCACCACTAAATGTTACAGGTAGCGTTAAATCTTATATTTTCCCCCCATAAAGACAATAAATTAGCCATTCTGGAGAGTATCCCTTGTGACTGGAAAAGTCTTTTTTTTTTACAACTCCGAGGTCCGACGAATGTATACTCATTATGCAAAAATACACAGGGAGTTACTTCAAAAAAAGAAATGAGAAGAATTATTTATGTAACAAATTAGCTGCAATAAAACACAGTGTAATCTGTCTTAGGTCAAGAGCGGTGTCGCTTGGGTAGTCAGGCAGGCAAGCAGGCAGGAAAGCAGGCTGGCAGTACTTTGCTCTGTGTGAGGTCCATGTGTAAACACAAATTTAGAGATAGACAGGCACATCATTCCCTCTCTGGTATCAACAAATTAGCAGTCTGTCGAAGTCAATTAGCTCAGAGGACCCAAGGCTAACATAAGGAGACCTTACACTTGCACTCCCTGAGTACGGAACAAACTGCTACTGAGGAAAAGACTATTTGGAAGTGTTGACCCAAAAAGGTACTAGATCCTCTGGTTAGGAACCAAACTCAATGTGTTTACATTCATAAAAACATGAGAGAAACCTTAAATTTGCTATGGAGGTGTTTTATCACTTAAGACTATGGCATATCTCACAATGTTTCAAAATACCTCAAAAGAGCATGAAAGTGCTGCTTTTTCTTTGGCTTTTTATTTTTTTATTCATAAGACAGCAATTGACCAACAGCCATGGGAATGAGTGAGCTTAGCAAAACTGTACAGGCTGAAGTCTAGGAAGCGGCGTTCACATTACCTGTTAGCTGCTAGGCACTGACTGACTTGCTGCTATACTTATCTTCTCTTGTGAAAGGTTGAGTGTTTTTATTTGCACTTTCATTGCACCCTGTTGTATCGTTTTAACATACTCATGGTACGGCAGGCTAACTTATTTTTAAACATTTATGGCTTTCTTGTGACTGTTGTAACATTTCACAGTGGTTTGAGTATTTTTACACTTGTAAGACTGTTGAAATGAGATTTGTGTGAGATGCATCTGTGAAACGATTCAATTTACATCACAATTGGATCAATCCTCATTAAAGATGAAGCCTTTACGGTTCAAAGGTTTTACACCCTGGAATAGATAACCTCCATTATTTCCTAAGGGAAAATGTTTAAGAAACCAAACCAATTGGATTGGTGTTAGGCCTTTAAGGTTCCACTGTATAGAATTGATGAGAGGATGCAAATGGTGGTAAATTAGGAGGTACTGTATTGTCACAAAAAAGGCAGTTCCAGGTTGCACGTGTTCCTTCATAATGTCATGCAGCGATGTGGGCATGCCTGCCCTCCTGCTCTAAATTGCCTAGTGATTCCGAGTGCCACGAGCTGGCACCGGCTCCACTTTGAGTAGCATTTGTGTGCTCTCGGCCGTGCGCTGTGTCCATATGTTGCCGGGACACCCTCCAATTTTGCCATCATCCAAAAAAGCAGAACAAGCCTTGCTTTGTTTGCGCTGTTTTTGCTTCTCAGCTGAGAGAAGGGTCAAGCTACAGTGTAAAAGTCATTGACGGTTAACTCATGCAGGTTTGCATCCAGTGCAAGGAGAGACTTTTTTTGTGGAAAAGAACACTTGTCATTCAGTTGCAGCAAATCTGTGATGCTCTGCAAACCTCTTAAAGAAGCAGTGGGAGGGAAAAGCAGCCATGTAGGCAACACTAAGCCCCAACAAAACACTTGTCCTCAGGGAATAGGTGTATGTTGGTTCGCAAAGGGGGGGGGGATAAAGTGAAGGACCCCTCCCAAGGGCATTAACACTTGGACAGGGCTGCTGACTGCAACGAGTAAAAGGGGGGTGATGTTCTCCAGCTTCTCCCATTAGCCAAACCAACAAACACAATGGCGTTGTTATTCTTTGGCCATAATCAGAATGAGCTCCGTGTGTGGGCAGTGTAGCTGGGAGGAGAAGTCGACTTGGTCCTATTCAGTCTCCTCAAGCCCCCCCCCCAATTTGCATGACTTGAGGAAATTAAATTATGCAACATGGCTTTTTTGTCTTTTGGGTTACTACCACCCAGTCACTGAATGATTGCAGCAAGGGTTTTACATGGAAATAATGCATGGTGAAGTCATTGTTACATGTTTTGTTGCTTTTACATAATATTCTACAAGATTCACAGGACTATTTCTTAAACACATAAGATGTTGCTTTAATTGAGCCTCAACAAATATTCCGGAAACTTCACATGAGATAAGATGTCGCTTTGCGGACAATTGTGGACACACCACAACTGGGCTAGAGCTTTGCTAGAACCTAATGGAAAATACTGGAATCTTGACATGAGTGCTTCCTGAGACACATGACAGATAAGATGTCAGTATAGTCTGAAATTACATCACATACAGTAAGACAACAGGTGTTGCTTTGCTGGAACTTTATGGACACACAACAGTTAAGATGTCGCTTTCCCAGAACCTTATGGATTATTCTGGAAAACCTTCATGGTCCTTATCTTACTGTTCCTTAAACACATACAGTATGATAACAGATCAGATGAACTACATTACCTAGAACTGTTCCTTGTGACTGTTACATGAACGTGTCACTTAACTCCTGTTCCGTAAGATTTCAGGTAAAATGCAGCTGAACTAGAACATGATGGAATATTATGAAATGATTACTGTTCCTTGAAAACAGTACCCTTCACGTGACAGTTCCTGGTCCGTAACAGTTACGGAATTTTTTGGGACTTCCATGCACTAATGTGACAGATGCCACTAAGACAGAAACCTTACAGAAAATTCTGGAAACTTTACATCACTGTCAGCAAGATAACAGATGCCACAAAACTAGAACCCTCAACAGAATATTCTAGAAACTTCACAGACGTAAACTAACAGTTAATAGGCAAAGGTGATCGCTAACTGCTAAGAAGTGGTAGCGGTTTAGGGTTTACGGTTGCCCTCCTACCTTTGCCGGGACGTTTCAGTCCAACACCGGCTCCCCAGCTGGAAAACGTCGGTGTAAAATGACCATGGTAACAACTGTGACGCACCGGACATGGTTTATTAAAATAAAGCCAAGTAGAATACGATAACTTCGGTACGCACCAACTACAAGGTAGGTATCGTAAACGGCGAGAAAGTGACGTAAACAAACAATAAATAACAACAATAATGTCACTTTACGGCACATCTTGTTTATGTTTTTGTTGCGTGGAGCTTTGCAAGCAGCCTGCAGGCAAACCACCCACCAGCACCACTATAAACCACCACCAGCCGCTTCTGACAATAAGGCAGCATTACAAAGGTTGTTAAAAAAGCGCATTGAAAAGCCAATGAATGGACCTTATTAACCTTCTTACCCGGGCATCCCTGCGGTGAGCGATCTGGTACGCGGCTCTCCTGGTGGGACAGCAGGACACCCGCGGGTATAACCTGTGGCAAACGTCCCCGCTGCCGGTGCCGTCCAGCAGGACTTTCCTCTCCCGCTTCTTGAGGCGCTTGGGCAGGCTGCCGTCGTAACACCGTCGCCTCCTGGCGCTCAGCTCAGCTCCCCTCTCGCCGAATTTCGCATCTCCGCATTCCCACACGTTGACAGCGATGGCCAGCACTAGCACGAATTGCAAATGCTTCATTGTCTTGTTTTTTAATAATAAAAAAAAACCCAGCAAAAATAAAATTATTCCACAAGTTATCCCCCACCGCTCTCCTTGTCTGCAATGAAATATGTTATATCAAGGCTATATATGTGTGTGTTTATTACATTTACAGCTTGCATACGTGAGCCAAGAAGAAAAGTAAAAACATGCTGCACATAAAAGCAGGTGCCGCGAGTTGGAATCTATTAATAAATGTATTAAAAATAAATACCATGCTCCCCCCACAAAAAACTGCACAAAAACAATATTACAATTTTATCCAGATGAACATAAAAAGTGCAGCCCCAAAAAGAAGAGTCTTGGCGTTCCTTTCAGATGTAATCCCTCGCTGTGTGGATGCATGGAGCCAAGAAAAAGGTAGCATGCAAGACATAAAAGTTCTTCTTCTTCTTCTCCCACACTAAAAAGTCACCAGAAGTGCTCACATGTTTTGTCTTTGGTCTCTTTCCTCCTTTTTAACTAGCGCGCTAGAAGAGCACCGTGACGTATGTGAGTCGGCGGGGGCGCGCGCACACTCACACACATTCTGGGGCCAGGCGCGTCCACGTCGAGGTCGACGGTCACCTGGCTGGTGGGGGTGCACACATAAGGGCACACCCGCTATTGTTTTGGAAATGACGTGTTGCATTTTTGGCAAAAACATGAGATGCTGCAGCTCAACAAGAATTTTGTGATAAAAAATCACTCATTTTGGCATCAGTGTTTTTTTTGTTTGTAATAATTGTACATCTATACCCGAGTAAGTCAGCAATAGGAAGATTTTTTTGTTTTTGGGGAGCTAAAGACCTACCTCAAGGTGACTGCTCCTCTGCTCTCGCCACTTCACAAACAGCTGTTTAGTGAACAAAGCATGGTTCGATGCCAAATTCTCCCATATTCATCCAATTATATCCATATCCAATTCTTTGTTACTGTTTGCTGATAACCATTAGTTAAACCAACCAATCTAGTAGGGCGTGTCTCTATGCAGCCAAGCAGGGTCCTGGGGCCGACCGTAGACCCCTGACCAATGGCAACGGAGTAGGCGTGGTCAGGAGAGCAGTCTGCGGAATCCGAACGTTTTGGCCAAGAGGAGAAGAATGCAGATTTACCTTGTGCACAACTTAATATTTGTGGAGTATTTTATGAAAAGAAACTGGCCCCACTGGGATCCAATATCATTTTAAAAGCCTCTGAAATGAACAGAATTGGGTCCCTTTAAAGTCCACAAATCATATTAATTCATTTTGTAACTTCTGCCATCTAGTGGAAGAGCATTTAATTGTTCTGCCTGTCACTATAGGTCGCTGGTATAGATAGATGAACAGAGATACATTATTTGTACAGCAGTAATTAATCACTAGTCTCCACATCACGTATTAAGGTGGTTCCAACGGCAATTTTTTTGTTGTTGCTATTTTCCTCAAATTTGGTTTATTCCAAATTGACAGCTTTACAGGTTCCACTATATCAGGGGTGTCAATTTTTCTTCACTGTGGTGTGACCTAAACCCTCTTTTGGAATGTTTTGATGCAGGCTGTGTTTAATTTTAATTATAAAATATGTTGCGGGCCAATAATAAACGGGCTGTGGGCTGCAAATGGTTCCTGGGCTGGACTTTGGACACCCCTGCACTATCTCTTTTTAATTTACGTATACAGTGGTACCACAGTTTTCATTATTAATGTGTTCCAATCCAAAAACTTACAAAAACAGAAGCAATTTTTTCCATAGGAAATAATGTAAATCTAATTCATCCGTTCCAGACACCCAAATACATTTTTGGAGAATAATTTGTTTTTTTTTATTTGAAATAATTAATTTAACATAATTTTCACCTTTATTAAGACTCGTTGGCAAGGACGGTGAGGAGCGGAGAAAGAGGAGGGGAGGTACTCTTAGTACTCTGAGATGAGTTCTTTCTTGAATTCAGCAGTATTGCTATCAAATTACTGCCACTTGCAAACTTGTTTTGGCTCCATAGCGGGTTATTTAGCAGTCACACTCAATACAAAAAAAATGCACAAACGGTGAGTCAGCAACGCATAGGGTCCTTTGTTTGGCCACATGACTTTGTGGAACGTTACAGTACAGGACAAACAGATTGGTTTGTCAAGTGCAATACTGTACGATAACCAGAGGAAAATTTTGGCAATCAAAATCAATCGAAATCTGGGGCGTTTGACTGGACATACTTAACCTTTCACCAGCATTGTTCTGAGTCAAATATGTCTCTCTTAGACATCTGATATGGGTGAGGCTCCTCTGCAAATAAGGATAGAGGGAATATTAAGTTACATCACCTTGTCGTTTTTTTTTGTTTTTTTTTTTACTTCTTTTCTAAATGTTGTCTAAAAAAAGATTTGTTCCAATCAACTCCAGTCCTGATGACCCTGCCCAAGACTGGCAATGGATGCCACTCTGTACAGGGTCTTTGTTTGACAAAAGCCTCCTGATATCACCATCAATGTGGGACAAGTCTCCTTCCATTCCCCCTTCAAGTCACGCCATGGCAATCCAAGAGGTGATGCCCCCGAACCGTGGCAATTAAAGGAAACAACACCTTTTAGTTGGAGAAGGAACTACATTTGCAGCACCTGTTCTTACTTGGGGGTCTGGATTTATCTTGAGGAATCTGGGATGGGTAGAATCCTGGAGGGGGGTCTTGGTTTGATTGTGGGCAATTATGGAAATGACTGGCTATGAGCTGTACCCCCCATGGTCCCACCTTCTGCATTCTTGATGTCAGCCAGCTAGTTTAAGCGACGTGTAGCGTACGGAGGTTGTGGAAAGACCGTGCAGACAATGGCTGCACAAAAAAACATGTGGGATGCAGCTGTGGAGCAGAGGGGAGCACATCTGCTGAGAGAGATAGATCATTAGAGAGAGAGCGAGCGTGTACACACACGCACGCACACGCACACACACACACACACACACACACACACACACACACACACACACAAAGAAACAAGCATTGAACTTCTCTTGCAAAACTCCCAATTTCAAAACAATTTCATTCTTGCAGTTTTATTTGCAATTGCTAAATTTTTTTATGTGTGTGGGCAAAGTTCCGAAGCTGACTTTTGCTTTCCCTTTTAAAAGCAATACCACAGTAACACAAGGAGCGAGGGGTATTGCTTGTTTGTTTGTTTACAGGCTTATGCAACTGATTTCAATTAATGTTTATAGAGGAGTGGCACGAGTACCCAACAAGAACCCAATCTATTTCTGAATTTGCTTCTCTGCGTTTGGTTACCCCCCGCCACTGCCTGAGCACGCTAATGGTACGGTCTCGTCCGCCTGAACGTCTTGCTTCCAACACACAAATAAACATACAAAGAATAAGAGAAATTCATTTTGTGTTTTTACAGTGTGAATGGTAGAGTCCTATAATAATTTTATGAATTTGTTATTATTGAGATATAGTAATACATATTACACTAATTTGTAGTAGTGTCTTCCACTATTCAACAATTCGATTCAGAGGAGTGTGATTCGACTATCAATCTCGCCGTTGAATCATATGAAAATGTCATGTGATCATGATTGTACCATTGTGACTACATAAGGGTAGTCACAATGTTGTAGTTTTGTAGTTATTATTTTGTTCATATTGAATCTGGTTTAACATCTTACATTCACCAAGAGCTTTTGGATATTGGATTTTGCACCACCAAAGTATTAGATATTTGTAAGGATCAACATTAGTGGTGCTCTTTAATATATATATATATATATATATATATATATATATATATATATATATATATATATATATATATATATGTATATATACAGTATATACTGTATATATATTAGGGTTTTAACAATACATGGAGCTGTATTGAACCGTACAATACACATGCGTACCGAACAGTGACCCCTGTATCGAACAATGCATGGTTTCATATTTATTTTAACTTCTGACAGCGCTCTGCCCACAGCCGGGAGCGTCAGCCCCCTATGCCAACCCACACCCCCAGGGAGCCCGCCCCAGGCCACCTCATGCCTGGCCCCCGACACAGGATCGCCTTGCCACAGGAGGGAGGAGGTATCGCCCCCCCCCCCCCACCCCATGGAGGCCGGGGCAGCAGAGGTGGTCCTGTGAGCGAGACCAGGCCCCACCCTACCACACCAATATATATATATATATATATATATATATATATATATACTGTATATTTGACTATTAGTTGACTATGAACAAAATCTAGAGAATCAGATTCGACTATGAAAATCCTTAGCTGAATACAGTCCTACTAATTTGCTTTGTCAGCTATAACACAAAAGTCAGATATTGATGTTTTGTTCAGATCACTTAGACCTAAGTGATCTGATGTTCTTATGTTTCAAGTACATGGGCCAGACGTGGCCGTCAAAGAGGCCGGGGGGGTCTGGTACCATGTAGTTCCATGAGCACCTCCTCTTTTTGCATTCTTCATACGGGATGGAAATAAAGTAACGCCGGTTCAGCACGTCGATCAATGGTTGGTAAGTGTAAAGCAGGAAGCCCTCCACAATGAGGATGTGAGTCTCCTCCTTATGGTCAGACTTCGGGAGAATCTCCTTATCCAGTGTGTTATTGATGCCGTGAGACTTCTCAAACTTCACCGGGTTCTCCAGCCATGTGTAGATGGTGCTCATCATGCATTGGATTGGCTTTCGCATCTTTAATGTACAAAATGTATCAAATTGACACGCGCATGATTACATTTTTCTGGATGTGACCCAGGGCCGCACGGTGGTTAGCATATTGACAACACAGTCAGGAGATCGGGAAGATCTAGGTTCGAATCTGAGGGCATCACTGTGTGGAGTTTGCATGTTTTCCCCATGCATGCGTGGGTTTTCTTCGGCATGTTTGTGCCTTACGATTGGCTGGTGACCAGTCCACGGTGTACCCCGCCTCTCGCCCAAAATCAGCTAGGATAGGCTGCAGCATACCGGCAACCCTAGTGAGGATAAGCAGCATAGAAGATGTACAGTATGTATGTGGCCCTCGATTGAAAAGTTTGGACACCCCTTGTCTAATCCTGTCTTGTGTCGTTCGGCAAACTTATATACGGACGGACAAACAAAATAAAAAAAAGTTGTTCTGCCCCATTTTTTGCCCTTTTGTTTGACAAATGTTTGTTTTCAATGTTTGAATAATGCTAGAAATGCTCCCCCTGCTCTAGAATTTTGTCCGCCTAATCCTAATGTTTTGCTCCTTTCTCCAGAACCTGAGCAGACGAACTCGGCCACATTTTTTACACAATTCAATTTTATTGTTGAATCGACCGTTTTCAACCTTTGCATTGGCAAAGAACTGTTCAACCTGCTGCAGAACCCTTGTGGTAGAGTCTTGTCCGGCTAATCCTAATGTCTTGCATCATTTTGCAAACTAATATAAAGACGGACAAACAAATAAAAAAGGCTCTTCTGCTCCTTTTTTTCCCACTATGGTTGAACAAATTTTTCTTTTCATTGTTTGAATAATGGTAGAAGCATTCCCCCTGCCCTAGAATGCTAATAGTAGATTGTTATCCATCAAATCCTAATGTTTTGCATTTTTCTCTACAACCACAATAAACAAACAAGTAAAACTCAGATGCTGTGCTTATTTTTTTACATTGTTTTCAACGCATGCATTAGTTAAGAACTGTTCTCCGTTCCCTAGAACGCTAATGTTGGAGTCTTGTCCGCCTATCCATCCATCCATGCTTCTATTTTCTATGCCGCTTATCCTCACTAGGGTCACAGGGGTATTCTGGAGCCTATCCCAGGCAACTTTGGGCAGGAGACGGTGTGCACCCTGGACTGGTCGCTTGTCCGCCTAATCCTGAAGAAATATACAGACAGACAAACCAAAATACAGCATGTCACTCCATATTTCTTAATTTTTTTTGAGAATCTGTCTTCTTTTCCACTGTTTGAATTCCAAAGCAACCGTTGCCACCGTTGTCACAATTGCAAATGGTCTTGTCTTATTCTTTTTCAGCTAATCCTAATCCTTTTGTTTAGAACCGGAGCAGAGACAAAAATAAGTAAAAATTTGGGTGATACACTCCATTTTTTCGCACTTGCGTTAGAGGAAGTGATTTTCTCTTGTCACCATTTAACAATAGAACTGTTCCCCCCACCCTAGAGTGCAAACGGTAGAGTTTTTTCCACCCAGTCCTAATTGACTAACATGTGGAAGTACCCAAAAACACAAATATCCCACTTCTTGAATTTTCACTTTTTTACTTCTGGCCATTTGATGCAATGGAACCACCAAAAATGCTCATGGGGGAGTCCCCTGGTGGGATGCAATAATACCGACTTATTTTGACTTATTCCATAGAACACCTGCGCTGCTGTCTTATTTGTGCTGCCTCAGTGGGGGAATTCTCTTGCACTCAGTCTGTGACCCTGTGAAGATATCCCAGGGGACGATGGTTAGCTTGTACCCGTAGAAGTATCAACAACATGAGAGCTCAGCTCACCCAGACTGAAAGAATGTTGACAAGTTTACGCTCCTTCTGATCCTTCTGTTTTTTTGGTATTGTTTGCCTCATAACTCAAAGAGTTTCAGACACGCAGCGAGACTGATGACAGAGCACCATTCGTGTTTTCTTTTTTTTCTCTCTCCATCCCTTGCAAGCAAAACCACAACCTCGCCGCTCACAGATCATAACTCCACAAAAAACCAAGGTGGCCGACACAGCCGCGGGTCAAGATGGATTCATCCGTCAGACGCCAAAACTTTGGTAAAATTGGATTGTTCTCTTGTTGTTAGATGTTCAGTCATTTTTCAAATGTCAGCTGTTGTTGTTGTTTTACCTCTGCCAAGCATAAAGTGCAGGAGAGGACAACATAGTCAAGTTACTTTACATATTGACGCAATTGTTGCTCCCACGGGTGATGAATGATATCCACCACCTTGGATAGAAGAAATAAACAAAAAGTCAAATACTACGGTTGATTTCCTCACACACGAGCACATGCAAGAACAACGTCATAGACTGCATTTTGCGATTGTGTGAACAACAACAAACGGCATAGTCGTCATCCAAGTACTCGTCGATTTACAGGATCAAATGATCTAATCAATGCACATGCTCCTCCCCCCAGTGAATAATGACAACTGCCATCTTGCATAGTAAAAACAAACAGACATACTTGAAATAATCCATAAAGTCAAAGCCCACGGTATGCTTGCTCACTAACGAGCACACATGTACTGTTGTCCTGGGGTTGAAACCTCTCACTGTTGTCTATTGCTGAAAATCTCATCCCATTATTTCATTTTATAGGAGGCCATTAACATGACATCACCAATCAGTCATCCCACAGCAGTGTTGCTTTCCCTGCATGGCATCCATCCCTCACCTTGCAGCACACAGCAGCATTGTATTACTCTCACACCTTGTTTAATGGCCCGGCGTTGGCATCCAGAGAGCTCGCAAAGCGCTCGCAGAGTCCATTAATAGTCCTGACAACAACTTAATGAGCCTTGGCCATCTGTTTACGAAAGCTTTGGGGTGGGTAGTAGCCAGTAGCCATTTCCAGCTGTGTCGAATGTACCCGATCATGATGACCCTTTTTTTTTGTGAGTGAGTCAGCGTCGGAGCCCGGGCCGCCTGCCCGATGTCAACAGTCACTAAATCACTGGCTTCAACCGTCGGACCACATGAGCTCACCTTTAGCTTCCTCCCTTGCGCTTCCTCTATACCACCCGGGAGCGTCCTTAGGCCTTGTTTGACTTGAGTGTACACATGGCATGACTAAGTGAAGCCACCCAGGGCTGTCTCGCGTGGTGCCATCAGATGCTGAGAGCGATTGCGCAAGTTTATGGTAACTGTTTACTCACCGCCTGATGCATATACCGCAAGTACACACAAACAAGGCGACACAGCTTCAGGGAGAGCACTGCTGGGAACAAAATATTATACCTCCTTGTAGGTCAGAGACGCTAGGTGGTACAATTCAGTTTGGTCCGGTACGGTATGGTTCCGGTAAGTCCTGATCAGGCTTTCCACAGAATGACATCATAGCAGCAAGTGTAGCAATGATCATTTGATTCAACAATGACAATAAATGTGGTACAGTGCGCCACTTTGTGTACATTCCCGGGACCGTGTCGAAGTATCCTGACGCAACCAGCAGTTGCTCCTGTGTCATCAGTAATGTGGTAACAGTGTCAACGCGCTTTGAGTACCTTGATGGTAGAAAAGCACCTTCTTTTCTATCGTCACACTCTTACATTTTCATCCTCACACAGAAATGACAATTCTTTGTCAACCAATCAACAGCCCGGTGCCATATAGAGTACTACTGCAAATGATACCACAACAAAGTGCAGAATGGAGGGGATGAAGTCAACTTGACCCTCACTTCAGAAATGCTATAAGAGCTCTAAGAAAGGCAGGGTGCCACATGTGCAGCGCCTTTTATCATGCCTGAAAAAGCTTTTCACACAGAACCACGACACGGGGGAAAATGGGCAACATTTCCAGCTTTGATAGGCATTGTGAATGGGGAAACTGACCTAATACTGTACTGTACAGCAGGGGTGTCAAACTCAATCGCAAAGAGGGACAAAAACAAAAGCCTACTTTAGGTTGCGGGACGAACAGGATAACACAAATGTAATGGCAGAGGAGTATGGATACTAGAAAATTTACTAGATTATTCAGACCATTGCACACACTTTTGTTTGCAGAGGGCTGTGATGCAGGCCAATTCAATGCTATTTTCCAAACGGCCTAAGTTTTACATGTGTGCTGTAGAGCAGGTAAGTCCTAACTTTTTCCAGCGAGGGCCACATAGTCAAAAATGAAAGGATGCAAGGGCTACTTTGATATTTTGTAAAGCAACACATGTAGATATGCCAAGAAGTTATATATATTTCAAGAGAAAAAACTCTCAGCTTTGTGATACAGTACAGGTGAAAAAGCGACTCATAATGATCAACTTCTAGTCTTTGCGTTTCATATCTTTTCAACTTTCTTCTTAAGCAATCTTCATAAATATCATGACTTTGCCATAATATTTTGACTTTCTTCCCCAACCAAATGTTCCAAAAATTACAACTTTATTTAGTTTTGTTTGTTTCTCATAATTTTACAACAGTCAAAAATAAAAGGTATTTTTTCTTTAATATTTCAACACTGTGATACTTAAATTACATTATTTTTCCTCATAATATTATGATGTTATTCTTGTAAAATTGTCACTTTTTTCTCGTTAGAATACAACTTTATTCGCGTAAAATTACAGCTGTTTTTTTTAATTATTTCTGCTGTTGTTTTTTTTAATTTTCCAACTATTTCAACTTTCTTCTTGCAAATATTCTCCTCGTAATTATGACTTTATTCCCGTGTTATAACTCTTTTCTCGTAACATTATACATTTTTCCTCAACCTAACTGTTCAAAAATTATAACTTTATTTGTGGTTTTGTTTGTCTTACAGCGTTAAAAATAATACATTTTTCTTTAATATTTCTACTTTATATTATTAAAATCGGCATTTTTCCGATTAACGATGTTATTCTTGTAAAATCAAGAATTTTTCTTGTTAGATTACAACTTCTTTTTCTTCATATTTTGACTTTATCCTTGTAAAATTAAAAAGTTTTCCTGTTAAATTATATTTTTAGAATGACGTGGGCAAATAAAAAAACAGCTGCGGGCCGTAAATGGCCCGCGGGCCGCACTTTAGACACCCCTGCTGTAGAGAAACCATACATTGCCCCAGTCAAGGCCGCTATTCAATGTTTTTTTGTTTTTTTTGGCCGCTATTCAATTTAACACTAAGTCTTCTATAGTCTCTGTGTGAGTGGTCTACAAAAGAAAACAACCACCTGTCTCTAATTAGGGGCAGGTCAAAAAACAGCACTAAGCTGTTGGTTTTTTTGCTGTTGTGTTAAAAAACGTATGCGTCTTACACATGCTGTACTGTTGTTTATAATGCATTCCTCAGTGGTATTACTGCTGGCTGAGCAATTTGCTCCTTCTTATTATTACAACATTGGCTCTGTTGTTGCTGTGTTGTGCATGTGCCCTGTTCATAAATGACCATGTGATCAAAGAGAGCTATGTTTTCTGTTCCACTTTTTCATGCACTTCAAACCATTATTCAAGTTAAATTTTGGAAATAACAGTATCGCCAAGTATCGCCTACTTCCAATTAAGGCCCCATCCACAGAATACCTGTCCAGTTTTGGAACACTCGGACACGCTACCTTTCAAGGCTTTCTGCTTTCTTGCTCATTTCACATCCATCAAAAAGACATCATGAAGTGACCAGTTGAGTCCTGCTAGCGCTTGGCTAATTGCTGTTGTAGTGGTCTTTAAAAGGGACCACTTCCTCCACATTTCTCTGGTCCCCTCTCAAGCCTCTAATAGAGATTAGTGCAATCCCCTGCAGGCACGTAAGAGGTTAATACAGAGCAAAGACGACTCTTTGGTAGTCACTCGTTTTGTAAAATGTTTCCATCAGGTTACGCAGGCAGGTCCCAAAGTAGTACCATGTTGGCCACCTCACTCATGTGGGCAAATTGCGGATCCATTACGGTCGCTGCAAATGAATTTCAGGGTGGGGATGATGATGGTGGTGGGAATTGTGGTCTGGCGTGGGCAGCAGTGATGGTGGTCCTTGACTGTCGATGAATCCCCCCCCCCCCCCCCAACACCCACCCTCCCTTCACTCCCACAATCCCAGTACCCCGCCGTCATCGTCCCATCTGTTCCCGCTTGGCCTCTCGGGCGCTCCATCAGGTATTCCGAGAGGGAAAGGAGGCACAGTATCAAATTCATAGATTACTTCGGTTTTGAATCTAAAATTCTAATTTGGTCCGCTTTGTGCAGTGTTGAGTTGGTGAATATGACGACAAAAAGACAGATCAACCAATCCCTCTCAAAAAACAATTTCTCCTCCTCTATTTGGACTCCGAGGTGGTCCTCGGATTTCAGTTAGGAGGGATGATTGGTTTGATAGCTTAGCGCTGTACAATTTCTCCCTGGGACGTTATATGATTTTCCCAGGACTTTGTGGTCTCATGTGAAAGACCAGGTGACGCCGTCTCCGCGCTGGGGATCGTTTTACACTAGGAGAGGAAAAAGACGACAGGAACAGACCGGTCCCACGAAGGCCGTTAGGTGGGGGATTGTGAATTGAGAAGATTGGTTTGGAAAGCGCTCTGCTTTATTGTTGAATATTTTCCGTTTGCAGCCTCTTTATATCAAAAAGTGTCTCGGATGTCATTACCAAATCCTGTTTTTGTTCCATTCCATACCCGGTTATTACAATGCCTTATGGATGTCAGTCAAACTGCGGTCTCTCACACTAACCACGGATGATGGTGGCTTTGACGCAACATCCTAACAATGTGCCAGATTTGCTACCGCTGGGCTTCCCCTCCTCACTTCCTCGAAACACAGTCTTATGTCAAAGTGTTTCATTATTTATTATTTCCGCTTTTCTTGCGTATGGTTATTCATACAAGGTCTCGCTCATGCATAATGGAGCCCCAAATGCCTCCTCTGAGATGTCAGGTTCTCATTAGGACCAGGTTTGAAGGTGGTCTACATGTAAGATTGGAGGCAGTTTTCGACCATGTGTACTTACAGGTTACTGAGAGTTTATCAGTTCAAGACCTCCAACTTCAGTTACACGGCAACCTACCGCAGTTCACCAGGCCAAAAGTGCAGAGCAGTGCAGCCAAAAGTAAGGAAATACCTTCATGCTGACATTTCTGCTCATTTTTTTAATGGGTTTCTTAGTGTTTGTTAGTAAGCTTGGTAAAAAAAAAAAATTATATTGTTAGTGCTGTCAAAAATAGCACGTTAACAATAACTAATTCATTTAATTAACTACGTTCACATTTTTTGCGTAATTAAGGCATGCTCACCATGTAAAGCCACCCCTCTCCTCTCACAAATAGCATCTCCGCACAGAGGCTGACGCTGTTTTATAACTTTATTCTGGCCTGAACACATCAACAGTAGCGCAATTCCAACTCACAAACACGCCTCTAGTCCTCCTAATTCAAGATTCAAGAGAGTTTTATTGTCATGTGCATAGTAAAACAGCAGTTATACCATGCAATGAAAATCTTATTCTGTTCATTCTCCCAAGAAAAGAAAGAAAACAAATGAAAGAATAAGAACATAAGAAACATAAACACAAACATATATACCAAGAAATTAAGCAACAACAACAGAAGAGACATTAATACAAGTAAATAATACAAATAAATAAATAAATAAATAGAGTGCTATGATTGTGTGCGTGTGTTGCGTGCGGCGTGTGCGAGTGCTTCGTTGAGGAGCCTGATGGCCTGTGGGTAAAAGCTGTTTGCCAGCCTTGTGGTCCTGGACTTCAAACTCCTGTAGCGTCTGCCTGACGGTAGGAGTGTGAATAATGAGTGTTGTGGATGTGTGCTGTCCTTGATGAGGTTGTGTGTTCTTCGTAGGACTCTAGTTTTATAAATGTCTTGCAGTGAGGGGAGGGCTACACCAACAATGTTCTGTGAGGTCTTGATCACCCGCTGGAGTGCCTTCCTATCACGTGTTGTACAGTTACCGTACCAAACAGTGATGGAGGCGGTAAGGACACTTTCGATAGTGCATCTGTAGAAGCAACTAAGGATTGTGGTGGACATGCCAAATTTCCTCAGTCTTCTCAGGAAGTACAGTCTCCTTTGGGACTTCTTCATAATTTGGTGGGTGTTGTGAGACCAGGTGAGGTCCTCGCTGATGTGTGTGCCAAGGAACTTGAAGGTTTTCACCCTCTCCACCTCAGTCTCATCAATAAACAGGGGTCTATGCGGCTCCTTTTCCCTTGTTCTTGGGTCAATGATCATCTCTTTAGTCTTATCTGTATTGAGAAGGAGATTGTTATCACGACACCAAGCTATGAGGTCCGCCACCTCTCTTCTGTATGATGTTTCAACACCACCAGTGATCAGGCCAATGACTGTAGTGTCATCCGCAAATTTAATGATGCTGGTGTTGTTCTGGGAGGCCATGCAATCGTAGGTGAAGAGCATGTAGAGGAGTGGACTCAGCACACACCCCTGTGGGGTCCCAGTGCTCACAATTCTTGAGCTGGATGTGCGATTGTGGACTCTGACTGACTGGGGCCTGCCTGTGAGAAAGTTAAACACCCAGTTACAGAGGGAGGGAGACAGGCCAAGTGTGAGGAGCTTATTTGTGAGTTTGTGGGGGCAGACTGTATTAAAAGCAGAGCTATAGTCTATAAATAGCATTCTGACGTATGTGTCCTGGCCCTGTAGGTGAGAAAGGGCTGTGTGGATGGCAGTGTGGACTGCATCATCCGTGGACCGGTTCTGGCGATATGCAAACTGTAGAGGGTCCACAGTTGCCGCCGGGATGCTCTTTTTGATGTCACTTTTAATTGTCACTAGACAACAGCGAGGTGCATTCAGGGGCACACCGAACATCATGACAACATTTTTATTATGTGTCTATGTGTAGTCTAAATAAATAGAAAGGCAAAGAAAAACAGTAAGTGGATATTCTTACCACTCACTAGTGTAGCTCTTACTGCGGAAGTACAATTTGATGCATTTAAGTATGCTCGGAAAACCCTGAAAATACATCTATACTCAAAACAGTGAATTCAACTTAAAAAATGATGTGGTGTCTTTGTACGCAACCCCTCATGGCTCATAATAACATGGTTAAAGTGTGAGTTAAATGTTCTGCTCGTGTTGAAGAGACTATTGTTGGGCAAACACAGACGTGTGTTATCTTTAGCATCATTTAAATTTTCGGTTCATTTGGAGCTGTTAATACACACAAATATATAAAATTGTGTCCTGTCAGTTATCTTTTTGTTCATAAAATACAATAAAATGGGAATAGTTTACACATAGTTGCAAATGGTGATTAATCATGATTAATTTGATTAAAATTGGTAATCATTTGACAGTCGTAATATTTTTTAATTCAAATGAAACATAATAATAACATAATAATGTTTTTCAGGGGGAATTTTATAAACATACCTTTTTCACTATTGCTTAACGGGACGGATAATAGACAATTCAATATTAGAGCTGTCACAGTTAACGCAATAATAACGAGTTAACGGAAATTCCCTTTTACGCCAACTATTGTTTTTGACGCATGATTAATATTAATTATAATTATGAGGCATACGAGTATCCCAACTAACAAGTGTTTTTTTAGATACTAGTTGTCTCTCGGCTGCAAGCTAAAATTTGGGTTACGAGCTGCTAGTTACCGGCAGGCATTGCCGAAGACAGCTTATTTGGAGGGCTTGCGTCACCTTAGCATGTGGGGACAAAAGCGTAAGTGAACGAGCACAGACACAGCATCAATGAGATGGCAATAAAGGCTCATGAGAAAATTTATTACTGTTATAATCATTTCTTAGCAATTTATTAGTGTTTGTGCTTGAGCTGCTGTGCTCGTCAAAGAGGACAGAATAAAACTTGCATGTTGCAAGACATGCAGTGTCGTGCTTCCACGCAGCTGAAGTTGCCAGACCAAGAAAAGTGTGATAAAGTGTGTGTAAAAGTGTGTGTGTGTGTGTGTATGTCTCTGTAAAAAGAGTGTTTGGAAGTGAAGTATAAGCTATAGCCTGGCTGCACTACAGTATATGGGTGCAGTCATAGTTCTGTAAACTTTATTTTTTGTAAGTTGTTAATATTTATTTACTATCATCCTGTTTTTATTTCACTTAGTTGGATTTATTTGTAATATCCACAATTATATTTTGTGAGATGATTTGCTTGAAGAGAATGATATGTGAGTGATGGACAGTTTACCTTACCATTGTCTACTTGTTGTACATTGTGTTTCTTTTGTTATACATTAAGGTCCATTTTTTGTTGAGCTGCTTAAAAAAACAGAATGTTTAATAAACAAACATTTGCATCAAGCAAACATATTCTCCAGTCTTGTGTTGATAGGTGTATTAAAAGCTTTACGATGATCTTTCAAAAGATACAAACTTTGAAAAAACATCTGTGATTAATTACAAGTAAACTATGGCCAAAATGTGATTAATCATGATTAAATAATTTAATCGATTGACATCCCTATTAAATATATGATAAAAATAACATATAAAAAAATACAGAAAGATATACAGTCACAGACAATTTTTTGGACACACGTTTTCATGCTGTTGTATGACATAGCATGTCCAAACGTTTGACTAGCATTGTATATATTATTATTATTTATACACCTTCCTTTATTCAATATGTACATGACCAGATAAAGGTTCCAAACCTTTGACTGATATATATAATACACACTGCTCATAAAAATAAAGGGAGCACTTTAACAGCACAATGTACTGTAACTCCAAGTCAATCACGTAATATTGCTCAACACAGATCGACAACATAAATAAATAAATACAAATAATAAAAAAATAAATCAATAAATACATTTTTTTGTGATTTTGTTGTCAGCACATTCAACTATGTAAAGAAAAAAGTATTTCATTCATTCAGATCTAGGATGTGTCATTTTAGTGTTCCCTTTATTTTTTTTAGCTTCAGCTTGTGCAGGGGAGTCAAACGGCAGCTGGCCATGTGATGATGTTGCAGGGGGCATCCCTAATGACTGACCGGCCCTCGTCTGTGTGGTAATGACTGGCTTTTTCAACAGGACAACGCTGCAGTTCACAATGCCTGCCTGACCAAGGACTTCTTCCAGAGGAATAACATCACTCTTTTGGACCATCCTGCATGTTCCCCTGATCTAAATCCAACTGAGAACATTTGGGGATGGATGGCAAGGGAAATTTACAAAAATGGACATCAGTTCCAGGCAGTTGATGCCCTCTGTGAAGCCATCTTCACCACTTGGAGCAATGTTCCCACTAGCCTCTTGGAAACACTCGCATCAAGCATACCCTCACCAATTTTTGAGTTGACTAACAAGACTGGCGCAGCTACTCATTACTGAGTCCTGTTTTGAATATTTTATTTCTATTTTTAGGGTGGTTTCAGTTTTTTTTTTAGCTATGGTCTTAAACGCTTGATCAGCTGATCAACCTATTTCACTTTAATGCTTGTTTGCAATAAATTGCCATTTTTTTTCTCATTCCCATTTCTTCTTTTTGCATTTTGAAGCTCTATTTAGAACCTCCTTAAGATCCGACAACAAAAAATTCTTGCACTTTTTCAACTGGTCTTATTTTTGATCAGAAGTGTATATAACATTTCAGGAAAACTAGATAATACACACTACACAAATCTATATGTCTGTTGGATTCTAGTGCCAGTTTTTAATTTAGCTTAACTTATTAAATTATCTGAGAAATACAAACTATTCTAAAATTGCAAAGGTGGACCCAGCAGTTTATTCCAAATGGGTCACTGCCCGATCTAACACTGTATGCTGTCCTCCTCAATCCGTACAGTGACCCCTCAACGGACAGGATGTCCCATAAAAGTTGTCATCGCCGTCATAACACAAATGTCACAAGTCACTGTCATTAGCTAAAAAGGTCAGTGACCATAAACACAGCCTCCATATTCTGGTGGGAAAAGAGCTTTTTTTGATGAATAAAATAAGAAAAGACAGAGAACCAGAGGAGGACCTTCTGTGGACGTAGGCCTCGACTACATTCCACATGCTGATAACAGCGTCAGACCACCATGGATTTCAAGTATACGTCTGGAGATGTACAAAGGACTCTGATAAAAGTGTTTCCCCCTGCTGATTTTCCATCAGCAAGGCCATGTTGAAGTTAAAATCCCGCCGGTGGTCCTGCAAGACCCTTTTTTTTCACACTTATTATGATCTTGTATATTCCACTGAGAAAAGAAGAATAATCTAAGACGTACAGCACAGTTAACACTTCAAATTCTATTATAATTATTGTGAGTATATTTTTCACTGCAGAACAGAACATGAACCGCAGCTCCCCAGTGCTGCAGAACACATACAGCCCCAGACTGTGACGCCACCACCACCATGACTCTATAGCTATACTGCTATACAAGCTGGACGCTGACTACTCTAAAGTATATACAAGTTTACTTCTAGTATTGTCCCTTGAGATGATTTAGTGAGCTACTGGACTATTTGTTCCTGTTTATCCCCTACGTGTTCTAGATGAATGTCCATTATTCCATTATTTAAAATATAAGTGAAGCCCAACCACAGAAGAAATAGACCAAAATGTGGTAATGTAAAACTGCTAATTATCTGCACATTTGGCTGCATTTTATGTGCCAAGCATAATAAAATGTGGCCCCAGTTTATATAAATTCATCCGTCCTGTGGTCATTGTGGGACAATGCTTTAAAGCCTTACTGACAGAAATCTCTTATGTCACCATGTCAAAAAAAATGTGTCCTCATTTTTTTTTCACACGACTATAAAATGACCCTATGGGTTGTGGTCAGAATGCTTCGGAAAACATGCTGGCATACATGTAATACAGATATCCTCAAAGTTTTAGAATCAATAGACAACTGGTCATTGACTTAGGGACAATTGGTCTCCAAGTATTTTTGCTTGATTCTTGATGCCATGTTTTTCAATCAGTCCTGCTCAAATTTAATACACGTGTGCTCGCTAGTCCCCTAAAAGGTGCATACCAAATTTCGTGGCATTTCGGCTAAACGCCCGAATGATACAGTGGGTGTTTTGTAGAGCGCGTTGAGCGGTGTGAGAAATTTCAAGTCCGTCTGACCCATTGGGGTTTAACAACAGCGCCACTGCACTGTGTATTTGTCAGAAAAATAATAGCACGGGCAACACAATGGGGGTGCATTTTTTGCCAAATTTTCACCCTTTTGTGTGCAGCTGTTCAGGAGTAGAAGAGTTGCATTACACAGATAAATACAGTTTTCGTATGATTTTTGATGAAAAAATGGTTCTAAAATATACATTCTCGGTTGTCGTACAATATTGGGAATAGCAAACTATTGTATTGTTGTATGAATTTCGCATGTTAAACTATAATTATTCTTGATAAAATGTATTTTTTGTTCATATTTTGGGTGTCTGGAACAGATTCATTGGATTTACATGATTTCCTATGGGAAAATTGCTTTTGTTATTGCGTTTCAACTGACGAATTCATAACAAAAACCAAGGTACCGCTCTACATACAAAAATGTTTACATCTGTATAGAAATGACATATAAAAAACACATTGTTAAATTCAAACAATTATGACACTGTCGTTTGTGGTAACAATGTAACTTCTTCCGGGTCTGGAGGAGGAGGAGCAAGTCACACTAGAAGGTCCCATCCCAAAGCTGCCGTCCACTCCAATGCTACCTCACTGTTATGGTCCAGTTCTGGATGAATTTCTGTTGTTTGTTAAATATTTTTTATGTTATGCCTGCTCGTTGTGTTTGATAGCTTTTTTTTTAGGAGACGGAGTAAGCTTGTTCACATTTCTAAAAGACACCATTCGCCTTGTCAGATGACCCTGCAATGTTTCAGTACTTCCCTGCAGATGGAAATAAATCAAAAACCCACAAGATGTTGGACCGTGGAAAAGTGTGCCAAGGTGGCAGTAAGTCATTCCACAATTATTCTACTAATACTCTCAATAGAAGCCAGCCTAGTGCTGGCGGCTAATGCAGTGTTGATTCCTAACTGGCTTGCTTATGACGCTTTAGCATAGCGGTTAATGTGCTACCTGTTGTAGAGTGCAGAAATAAAACCAAAGGGTCATCTTTGACTGCCGCATTACAGACCTGATCAAAATCTCAAGACCAGTTGAAAAATTGCTAGAATTCGCATATTGCACATTTGGATCTCAGTGAGCTTTTAAGTAGAGCTATGTACAATATGCAAAAACAAGAAGGGGGAGTGAGACAAAAGGCACTTTGAAAAAGTAATTTATTGAAAACAACAATTAAAATAGGCTGAAATAGGCTGTTTATCAGCTGATCAAAAGTTTAAGACCACAGGCTATAAAAGCCAAAATCTGCTCAAAATGTTCATTTTCTGTCAGGCATTCACGCTGTCATGCCCTCCTGATGGCTAAAGCTAAGAAGCTTTCTCTTTTTCAACGTGGTTGGATTGTGGAGCTGCATAAGCAAGGCCTCTCGCAGCGTGCCATTGCTGCTGAGGTTGGGAGCAGTAAATCAGTCATTCTACATTTTTTGGAAGATCCTGAGCATTATGGAACAAAAAAGTCAAGTGGTAGACCCAAAAAAAAATTATACCTGCGCTGAGCCAGACAATCCGATTGGCTGTCCATCAAGACACAGGGCGGTCTTTCACCCACATTAAGGCCCTTACTGGTGCCGACTGCAGCGCAAAAACCATCAGACGGCATCTGTGGGTGTGAGGGAGGCATTTTGGTTAGTCCTTTATTTATATTATATCTATTTGCCAATTAATCTTTGTTAACTGCTAATGATTGGATCATTAATTAGTTAGTTTTTCACACAGAACTTATTGGTTGTTTCTAATTTATCATCAGTTTCTCCTTTCTTTGAGGTGATTGGTTGGGGCACAAGCATGGAAGCGCGCCCATGTGAGTGCAGGCCAGGTGCATGTCATCACCCTGATTGGACTCTCCCAAGTTTCACCTGGAGGAGGGGAGGGTTAACTATGCAGTTACATATTGTATAATAAAGAGGTTAACATATACAGAAATTAAAACCTAAATGAACTAACATTAAAATGCATTTGTAACATAAAGGAAGGATTTGGAAAATGTAAATATGACTTGTGAAGCAACTACCTCACCCTCCAATTAAGCAATTATGGTTGGGCTCTCACTATATATAAGGGTCTGGTTGAATTGGTGTGTGTGGCCTGTTGTGTGTGCTGGGGATAAAATAAAATAAAATAAAATAAAATAAAATAAAATAAAATAAAATAAAATAAAATAAAATAAAATAAAATAAAATAAAATAAAATAAAATAAAAATAAAAATAATGCTGTCGGACTGTCTTGTGGTACCTGGAATAAATATGATGAGCTCGCAACCTCAGCTTCTGGTGTATACTTCAGATGCTACGGCTATCCTGGGCTAGTAAGAGGCCATTTTTACAACTGGAAATCTTACAGTGGGAAAAGGGTTTTAAAAAAACCCAAAATAATTCAAAGACCTCATCTCCTTCAACACCACAAAACTGCCCATTTAGACTTTGCCAGAGAGCATCAAACATGGGACATTGAAAGGTGGAAAAAAGTTTTATTCTCTGATGAGAAAAAATGTAACCTTGACGGTCCAGATGGATTCCAACGTTACTGGCATGACAAAGAGATCCCACCTGAGATGTTTTCTCTGTGGCACAGTGGAGGGGGGGTCCATCATGATCTGGGGTGCTTTTTCATTCAGTGGAACACCGGAGTTTCAGGTGGTGCAGGGTCGTCAAACGGTGACTGCTTACGTCATGACTGAGGGCCCTCGTCTGTGTGGTAACAGCTGGGTTTTTCAACAGGACAACGCTGGAGTTCACAATGCTCGCTTGACCAAGGACTTCTTCAGGGAGAATAACATCACTCTTTTGGACCATCCTGCATGTTCCCCTCATTTCAATCCCATAGAGAACATTTGGGGATGGATGGCAAGGGAGGTTTATAAAAATGGCCATCAGTTCCAGACAGTTGATGCCCTTGGTGAAGCCATCTTCACCACTTGGAGCAATGTTCCCACTAGCCTCCTGGAAACACTCACATCAAGCACGCCCAAAGCAATTTTTGAAGTGATTAACAAGAACGGTGGAGATACTCATTACTGAGTCCTACTGAGAAAATGTTTTGTTCTGGTTTGGAGAGTTTTTTGTTATTTTTTTGAGCGATGGTCTTAAACTTCTGATCAGCTGATAAACGTCCTATTTCAGTTTAATTGCCGTTTCCAATAAATTACTTCTTCAAAGTGCTTTTTGTCTCACTCCCCCTTCTTGTTTTTGCATATTGTAGCTCTTCTTAAAACCTCATTAAGATCCAAATGTGCAAAATGCTAATTCTAGCAATTTTTCAACTGGTTTTAAGATTTTGATCAGGAGTGTACAACAAATATTAGAATAATAATATGGGTTTTCATGCCAAATTGCTAACTGAACAACAATCACGGTCACTCGTCTTCAGCTTTCGTCTGCAGTGTGCATCGATCTAGCTGATAGCTGTCAGCGGCTATCACTATCAGAATCCTCACAACACAGTATTAGTGAAAGTTAATAGCCGCTGTAATAAAAAGTTTCATTTAGAAACAGCATTTTGTGTTTAACTGTGTTGTCAATGACTAACATTTAAATTAGTTTGATGATCTGAAACATTAATGTATAACAAACATGCAAAAAACAAGAAATCAGGAAGGAGGCAAACACTTTTTCACACCACGGTGTGGAGTAGATACTGTAGATACTTTATTTATCTCCAAGAGAAATTCATACCTACTAAGTATACAGCATACGAGTCGCATACTGTCACAGCATACATACTGTATATATATATACAATGCTCAAAAAAATTAGAGGAACACTTTGAAAACACATCAGATCTAAACTGGGGGAAAAATGATCTTGAATATCTTTCCTGATAATAAGTGGGTGATGTATTAGTAACAAAATGATGCCACATACAATGTGGGGCCACATTTGATAGAAATGAAAATGATCACCCTATAGAGGGGGGACCCCAAAAATGAAAGTGACAAAATGATGCAGCAGACTGGTCCATTTTGCCAAAATGTCATTGTAGCAACTCAAAATGATTCTCAGTAGTTTGTGTGGCCCCCACGTGCTTGTACGCATGCCTGACAACGTCGGGGCATGCTCCTAATGAGACTACGGATGGTATCCTGGGGGATCTCCTCCCAGATCTGGACCAGGGCATCACTGTGGTACCTGGACGCATGGAGGAGATTCCAGGAGACAGGTAGTTACTCCAGGAGAGCTGGACAGGGCCGGAGAAGGCCCTTCAACCCTCAGCAGGATCGGTATCTGCTCCTTTGTGCAAGGAGGAACAGGATGAGCACTGACAGAGCCCTACAAAATGACCTCCAGCAGGCCACTGGTGTGAATGTTTCTGACCAAACAATCAGAAACAGGCTTCATGAGGGTGGCCTGAGGGCCCGACGTCCTGTAGTGGGCCCTGTGCTCACTGCCCAGCACCGTAGAGCTCGACTGGCATTTGCCATAGACCACCAGAATTGGCAACTACACCAGTGGTGCCCTGTGCTCTTCACTGATGAGAGCAAGTTCAACCTGAGCACATGCGACAGACGTGAAAGGGTCTGGAGATGCCGTGGAGAACGTTATGCTGCCTGCAACATCATTCAGCATGACTGGTTTGGTGGTGGGTCAGTGATGGTCTGGGGAGGCATATCCCTGGAAGGACGCACAGACCTCTACAGGTTAGATAATGGCACCTTGACTGCTCTTAGGTATCGGGATGAAATCCTTGGACCCATTGTCAGAACCTACGCTGGTGCAGTGGGACCTGGGTTCCTCCTGGTCCACGACAATGCCCGACCTCATGTGGCTAGTGTATGGAGGTAGTTCCTGGAGGATGAAGGAATTGATACCATTGACTGGCCCCCACGTTCACCTGAGCTAAACCCAATAGAACACCTCTGGGACATTATGTTTAGGTCCATCCGGCGCCGCCAGGTTGCTCCTCAGACTGTCCAGGAACTCATTGATGCCCTGGTCCAGATCTGGGAGGAGATCCCCCAGGACACCATCCGTAGTCTCATGAGGAGCATGCCCCGACGTTGTCAGGCATGCGTACAAGCACGTGGGGGCCACACAAACTACTGAGATACCGATATATATTATTTGTATGGGGTTAGGGGTCATGTACTATATCAGAAGTCAATAATATGCTCAAGTCATGCTCAAGGTACTTGTGAGCTTCAGTGGTGGTCGGCAGTGAAACAGGCATGACGCTGGTTGGACATACAGTCTGCTGATACGTTGTAAAAAATGTGCAAGCTTGACTCAGCCTTTTGGCACAAGAACATAAAAAAGGAAACGGAGTGTGAAACTGAGCGCACAACTGGAATCCTTGGACATAATGTCTTTGATTATTAACAAGGCTGTTAAGGCAAAGTCGTACGGCATGGTTTTTACGGCGCTGTTATTAAACCCCGATAAGTTGGATTGACTTGAAATTTCTCACACAGCTCAGTGCACTCCACAAAAAACACCCACTGTGACTTTATTGAAATAGGAATTTGGTACAAACCTATAGGGGACTGACAAACCCATGTGTGTAAAATTGGTTGAAAAACATGGCCACCACCAAGCAAAAGGTCTTTGCTTCTTAGCAACGAATTGTCCATAAGTCATTAGCCATTTGTTTAATGATGATAAAACTTTGAGGAAATCTATATTCCATGGATGCTAACAAGTCTTCCAAAGCATTTTGAACACAACCCATAGGAGGGGCCACAAATATAATTTATGTGCGATTTCACAAAGTGACCCGAAATCCCTCATTCACATAAGCAACATGCGCCTCTGTTGCAGCTCTGATACTATTGCCAAGATTACTTCATCCCAGTACTGTTGACAAAAAACAGCAACTAAAGGAATGTTCAATGTTAAAACCAGTGACATGCAGTCAGGGAAGGCAGCTCACCAGCTCATACTGTAAAAACAAATAATGATAATATAAAATAAATATTAATATTTCTCCATTGAACTGTATTTTTCATGTGTTTTCCTGATTCCAGTCGTTTTTGAACATTTTATTGAATGCGAATTGCTGAATTTTCACATTTCCTTTTCATATACAGGGCAGAAACCTAAGATGAGGCTGCCAAGAGCCTGTCTTCTTGGCTTAGCGCGCAAATGCTGTCTACCGTCTGAGTGCACAGAGAAAACTCACGCATGCACAGGAAGAACATGCAAACTCCACACAAAGATGCCCAAGTGGAGATTTGGACCCAGGTCTTCCCGATCTCCTGTTTGTCAGCATGTTGTCACTAATATAGTGTTGCAGAATGACTTTCTACAGCCTGTGTAATGTCTTTAATGTAAGTGTGACATCTTTATTCTTGTGACATGGAGAGAAATGTCATACGGGAGGTGTTTGCAGTACTCTCCTCATCCTGAAGGGGCAGCAGCAACAGAAAGCAGAGCAGCAGCAGAGCAAGTCAAATGCAAAATATTTTTATGCTCTGCTAAATGAATGAATGAATTTGACTGCCAATACGGAGGATTATATACTTAAACTCACCAGGGGGTGATCAGACTTTTACAGCAAAGTATCAGAGTTTTTCCTGGCAAAGAATAGGGTGCAAAAAGGTAAGAGCACAAATGTTTCAGTACATAAATAAATACATGCATGCAACTAAGAAGTATTTGATAAAGTATATTTTTACTTCTTGTCAAACAAATGGGTTGAAATGCACAAGACCCGTCGCACAAGAACCAAATTGGAGTCCTTTATGCACAAAAAGCTGTCTGAAAGTCCTATAAAGCTAATGGGAATGAGACAAAAAACAAAATCATCAAAATAAAACCAGTAACGGCTGAACAGAACCTACCCGAGCACTGAAACACAACGCTCATTCAAACACTTTGAATGTACGTACTTCACAGTAACTTCCGGTGTTTATCCTTCTTCCTCTCTTGTTGCGAATGGTTCTTCTTTTAAGAGTGGCACCAAAAGCCAAAGAAACCAAAGCTTTGATGCTAGCTAAAATGAGGTCTAGTTAAGGTGAGATGGTTGCGGAATATGCCGCTGTTACATACTAGGATGGTCCAAAATTTCTCTGATATTTAAGTCATATTTTCCCCCCAAATTTACATTTGACTCCCAATTGTATGACTTTTAAGAAAATGTAGAGATTTGACTAAAGTATTAATTCATATACAGACAAATAACACAGATAATGCTACTCAGAAGGAAACAGAAACCAAAGCAACACAGGCTCATAAATCAAGTATGCACTGCACTGTGATTCAATGCATTTCAAAACCCATCGTTCCATGGGAGAGTGAACACCCCCCCCCCACATCTTTCATAGGCTGCATCTCGCATACTTGTTCAAAGAAGGAGGACGCTGCCAAGCATCTTTGTGGCGTGCTCCAGATATGTGTATGCTCATCTGGACAGCCGTGTTGAGGTTGGATCCCATCAGCGATGGGATTCAAAAATATGCTCAAACTCTGACTGCCGCGGTTTTGCGCAAATGTTTTGTCACGCTGAGGAGTTTAATTCTGTATTTGCTCAGAGGGAGCCAACGCACTCCATGTTCCTGTTCCAGAACATTAATACGGCAAGCTACATGAGGAATATTGTGCACCTGTAAGGTCAGATAAGGCTGCGGATACTCAGAATGCTCGCATTTGGATGTAAAACTCACTTAAGTATCTTTAATAAATATTTGAAAATGGTATTCATTTTATATCAAACTCATTATTTAATGAATACTCACTTGTATAATTTTTTTGTACTGACATCATTACTGGCGTAATTTCTAGTATGGATGAATAAATACAAAAATCAGCATATTGTCACAAAGAAAAGGGATTTTTTTTTTGTTGCTGTTTTACAGTACACTCTATCAGGACCGCCCCTTGCTAAATCGGGGCCGTAAGCAGAATTTTATTTAGAGGCCGCTCCCACCACCACCTGAATTACAAAATGACTGTATCACAAACACGGTCGCACGGTGGCTGAGTGGTTAGCACACAGTCACACAGGCCACACAGTCAGGAGATCTGGAAGACCTGGGTTCAAATCTCCCTTGGGCATCCCCGTGCGTGCGTGGGTTTTCTCCGGGTACTCCGGTTTCCTCCCACATTCCAAAAACATGCATGTTAGGTTAATTGGTGACTCTAAATTGTCCATAGGTATGAATGTGAGTGTGAATGGTTGTTTGTCTATATGTGCCCTGCCATTGGCTGGCGACTAGTCCAGGGTGTACCCCGCCTCTCGCCCAAAGTCAGCTAGGATAGGCTCCAGCATACCCCCGCGACCCTAATGAGGAGAAGCGGCATAGAAAATGGAAGGATGGATGGACAAACAGGGACGCCGTCAGGAATTCTGGACCCCATGAAAAAAATTACATTGGGTCCCACACGGACAGCTCTGGTCACCACATCTCTAGGACCTAGCTCACCCATTAAAAGCTATTTTTATACTACAGTAATCCCTTGATTATCACAGTTAATTATGTTAACCATAATAAGTGAATTTCCACGAAGTAGGATTCCTTATTTAGAAATTGAATATTTTCATAGTTCCTAAAACTTGTTTACGACCTTCTAAAGTTGCAGTATTTAACATTATTAGAGCCCTCTAGACATTAACTAATTCCCCTACAGTTACCTTTAATACAGTAGATATATTGTAATAAGAGTAAATAAGCCATATAATTCTTACATGTCTTGTGTTTTGTATAAGCCATATAAGACATATACTGTATAAGTAAGACTCCTGCTCATGTGTGTTACTATAAATGTGTTCCCCTCAGGGGAGATGAGTGGCGGGTGGACAGGAAGTGACGTTGGGGGTACAGAGTTGAGTTTGACCTTGGCGTGAGATACTGCAGCAACAGTAGCCGGTGTTTTTAGTAGGGATTACTGTGCCTGCAGTGAGGTCATTCATACCTGCAATTAAAGCTTGTTGTTCTGGCAATCAAGTCTGGCGTTTGTGTTTCACCGAACGTGAGTGCACGACGACACCTAGTAACCAGCATCTTTGAATGTGTACAGTATGTATTTTAGGTCATTTAGCTATTTTTTATGGTGGAAAATGCTTAATATGGGCAAAAAATACATAAAATTTGCCAATTAACCTAACATGCATGTTTTTGGAATGTGGGTGGAAACCGGAGCAAACCCACACACGGGGAGCACATGCAAACTCCACACAGAGATGCCCAAGCGGAGAATCGAACCCAGATCTGCGGCCTCTAACAAATGAACAGAATTTAGAAAAAAAAAAGTTCAGGACTGGCATCGAACCCACACCATCTGCCTTAAAAGTCAGCAGCTGTACTATTACACAACCAGCGGAGCCCGTGCCAGTTTGTCTTATTCTGCAGTGTCCTGTCAATCACTGTCTGCCTTATGGCAGTGATGCATACCCATTCTTTGCGCCTTTGCGGGCCCCTTGTGCAAAATGCCCCCCCCCTCCATGGAAGGGGAGGGGTGGGTTAAATTACTGCAATTACTATATTTTCTGTACCAACTGAATTTGACTACAGCGACGACATGAGCTCCTTGGCTTCACAGCTTGATGCATTTCAAGGCCAACAGTACACGTTGACACATGGCTCCCAAATAAAGGAGCCATGCTGTATTACAGATGATGCCAATGTTAATTGTTTAGTAGGTTGTTTGGACTGGCTGGGTAAATATTTATTGGGTGATTTGGGAAGGGGTGCTGTATGTTAGGGAGGCATACTTGGCCATGCTCTGGTTCAGGACTAAGATGGTGAGGTCATAGCCACTGTCATCGATGCTCAGTCATAACCCTTTTACCATGTAGGGGGCCTTGGGCTGATACCAGTGTTATTGGCCCAGAGGCCATGTGTGGCATGTTTAGGGTCTGCGGAATATATCCCCAGCTTTAACCTATACAACACAGTCAATTATGGCTGCCAACGGCCAAACAATACAATCCATCAGATTGCCTTGCTCGGCTAAACAGGAATGGGCAGCCCCATGTCAGAGTGTAGACTCCCAATCGCAGAGAGAAGCTAAGGGTCAGTGGCGCTGTTTGATTGTCTAATTGGGAGGTTTCTGCAAAAAAAAAAAGAGAGATAACAAGAAAGTGCATAAATGCCTAACGGAGACACCTAATGTGTGTTTGTGCTGCAGACCCCACACACCTCTGTTTATTTGAACATGGGATAGTGTTCCTGAGCTGTTTTATCCCCCCCTCTCCCTTGTGTTTGCCACTTAACACACCCACCACAGGATTGGCAAGTGCCACATTTTCAAGGCTGAAACAATAACGACACGTAAACAAACTGTATGTTTTACTAACATTGTGGCCGCCATCTAAACAGCGACGGGCCAAAGGAAGATTGGTGGTCGGTTTAGTGTCAGTGGTTTGGCGACGTGGGTCAGTGGCAACCCGTTGCACAGTGGCTAAGAGCCCAGCCGGACCACCGGGAGAGGAAGAGCTTCACCTCTCCACCTCAGTCATCAATCACTCACAGATACATAAGCAAAGGTGGATAACAAGTAAACACAGACGCAAGTTGTCGGTACTGTAGGTAGGACGAAAACCTTCTCGGAAGGCTGAAAAATAAGGTTGATTAGCAAGCACTGAAATGCAGTATCCTATATTTTCTCTGACTGTCAAAATAGTCATGGTATGGACCTAAGTTCATAGTATCAGCTTTACAAAAATTCCCATTTTTAGGAATCAACCCAAGTACTCTGGTTGATGGATCCACCCTGTCAGGGGTCGCCACAGCGAGTCAATTGCATGAATGGTTTTGGCTTAGTTTTGATGCTGGATGTTTTTCCTGATGCAACCAGGAATCAAACCCATGGCCTCTGCTATGAAAGGCAAAACATAGGTATGTAAATTCTAATCAGGCTTTCAGTGTTTACACTGCGATAACTGGATCAGCTACGTAAATAGCATAATACAGCAACTCTACAAGGATAGTTACCGTGACACAAGCAAACGGTTCAGATATTTTGATAAACTTTGTTTGTGAAAATGGCCAAAAAAAAATGCATACTATACCGTTCCGAATCAAACCGTATTTTTGCGGACCTGAGGGTTTTACATTTGTCAGTGCGTCAATCACTTTAATCCAGAGCCTGAAATTGAACTAGTTAGTTTGCCCGATGGTCATACTGAAGCTGCCAAAACACAAAATGTCCTCAAAATTTCTTGAGTTATACCCGTGATACCAAAATGATCCAGATCCAGATTCCTATAAAACTATAACTGAAGTGAATCATTTTCATGGGTCAATTTGACGGGTCATGCTGATTTGACCAACAGACAAATTTCCATCCAAATTTAGATGCCAGTCTAGATCCTGAAACCAAAACACTAAAGTTAATCAGTTTCACGGGTCATACTGAGTCTACCAACAGACACAATTCCAGACAAATCTTTGGGTTATGTTCATGATGCCAACACAATCCAGATCCTGAAACTTTTCCAAGGGCCCTTTGTCCAAGGGTCACACTGGCACATCAGAAACAACAAATGTATCAAATATCACTATTTTTTTGGACATACTGAAGCCACCAAAACACAAACTGTACTGGACATTTTCTGACCAACCCCACTGCCTACTGTGGTGCAATCGTGCTATTTTACGAGTGTGTTTCTTTTATTTTCTAGGCCTGACATTACCGGCTACAGCAGGGGTCACCAACGTGGTGCCCGCGGGCACCAGGTAGCCCCCCACGACCACATGAGGTGCCCGCAAGCCTGCTTTTCATTCAGGTTTTCAGTTAATAATGAAAGAACAGTAGAAAGAAATGCATTCTGAAATACAAAATGTGAGTTGTGGATACCAGCATTTTGTTCATGTTCTGGTAAAACAAGCATATTCGCTTTGTTTGGGTTTAAAGTAAGCTCTGAAAATAAATGTTACAAAAATGAGTAGCTCTTGGCTATTTTCATTTTGTAAAAGTAGCTCTACTTCAGGATGTATTACGCCAATGTTGCGCGAGTGTTGCCGAGCAGACCAGAAGCTGTGTTCCGGCAGAACAGCAAATAATTTTTTTTTCATGACAATTAAAGTTAAAATGCAGGAAAAATACGGGAAACTAATAAAACAGGAGGGCGCTGTGTAAAAAAGGGCATAATATCATAGTTTCCCAGTTAAAACGGAAGGGTTGACAGGTATGCCAAAACATCACAAACCATCCAAATTTCTTCAGTTAAAACCGTGTTCCGAAAATGAACTGGATCCAGGTTCTTGACATGGATCTGGATCATGCGTCAATGTTTGGTTCATACTGTCGCAAATAAAACACCAAATTTCACCAAATCTGGATTATTCTGATGCGGAACTGGCTCATGAGTGACAGCTCATACTGTGGTACCAAATCAATCAAATCACCAATTTGTTTTGTTAATACCATCATTGATACTAAAATGATCTGAATCCAGTGTAAATCCAGATCATGACTAAACGCTACTCCTTGGGTCAGTCACACGGAGTAGCTATATAGACATACTAGCTACCAAAACACCAAATTTGACCAAAATTTCTCAAGTCATATCCACATTCCCAAAATGATTCAAATTCTAATTCCACATGTGAATACAGATCATGATTAAATGTGAATCTGTCTTTGGGACACACAGAAGCCAGCACATTTTATTCAAATCCCTTCAGTTGCTCTTCTCTAACCGTGTCAGTCCAAAATTAAAAAATATTATCTTTGTGAAGGCAGAATTTGTGTATTGATCACGTTGTGTCATTGTTGGTGTATATTGAAGTGGTTTGGATGCTGATTAAAAACCTATTTTTAGCGTCCTGATCGTGTCAGCACACACACCCCCTCCGCACTCTCTCACGCAGCCTCTTTTAATTCCCGCAACAGTTGCCAATTCTTCGCTGGTGGTGTGATAGTGTTTGCTGAGAATCGTTCCTCCTGAGTCTTTCACTTGTCTCGCTGCAGCTCTGCTTCAATGCGAGGCCTTCTTGCCCACCCAACGAGGTTATAAGGATCCTCCGTGGCCCGCTCTCTCCCTAAGTGGGTGGTCCTCCGGGGTATGGCTGAGGCACAGGTGGAGCATTGTAGGGGTGCTCACAAAAATAGCCCCCCACCCCAGCACCACCAACACCCCCTCCACTTTGCCTCTGTAACAACCCTGCAGCCGTTTGTGCCGCGCCAGGAAAGGTGGAGAACATTTTGCAGAACCTCCCGTTAGGCACAAAAAACACTGTTGACAAATGTTGACAAAAAAGCTATCATTTTCCTTTCATTTAACACACTCCCTCCCACCCCTATTAAAACTACTCCCATGCTCCGCTATGGTAAATAATTATAGTTCTGCTGCATGTGTGTTTTCTAAAGTTTACACAGAAGGTTCAGTGCACCCTATCTGTTGTTTGGAGGCCCTGCAAACCACCAGTAAGATGTTGACATATGCACAGCACCAGGCATGGCTTACTGGCGACAATAATAAACAGGAGCATAAAGGAGGGATCTGTTTTAAAAGCGGATGGTGGGATGGGGGGGCGGCTGGGGGTTCTCCCTGTCCTAATGTGTCTCCAGGCCTGCGGGTGGAGATGCTGAGCACCTCGTGTCCGCCACCTGCTCTTGCGCGTTAACAGAGTGATTTATTGTTTCGGGGACCAGACGGCAACAGACAAAGTGCACGTGTCTTGATAACCTTGCAGGCTGCCACAAGTGACACCGTTGGGGTCGTATCAAAGCGAGATAATGAAAGGAGTGATTTCGGAGAGAGTGACATGCGGAGCAGCAGGTGTTCCAGAGTGGAATTACAGCAGGGATATAACGCACAATGACCAGGCTGTGTTGTCCATACACCTGCAGTGGGGTGAAGACATGATGCCCTTGCACTTTTACAAGGCCCTGTCACAGATACTGTAAGGCAGGGGGGGCCAAAGTCCGCAGCTGATTTGATTATTTTTAAGACATGGTAGCATACATGTAATACAGATATTCTCAAAGTTTTGTGATCATTAGACAAATGCTCTATGACTTATCATGGACAATTAGTTGTTAAGTCCTGGCTGTGTCGTTGCAAATATGTTTTGCTTCATGGCAGCCATGTTTTTCTACCCGTACTTTACACACGTGCTCATCAGTCCCCTAAAGTTGTGTACCAACTTTCATGGCAATTTAGATAAACACACTGAAGTTAGAGTGGGTGTTTTTGTAGAGTGCGTTGAGCTGAGTGAGAAATGTCAAGTCAATACGACTTATGGGATTTAATAACAGCGCCACCAGGTGGTTTATTTACCAAAAAAATAATAGCACAGCCAACACAGAAGGAGTGCATGTTTTGCACCCTTTTGTGTGCAGCGGTTCAGGAGTACAAGAGTTACACGGCGGAGGTTCTTTTTTTTTAACAGGGGTGTCTGAACCTTTCCACAAAGGGCCGCATATTGAAAATCAAAGCATGCGAGGGGCCACTTTTATATTTTTATGTACAGTATTTTAAAATTTTCTAAAAATGCTGAAAAAAGACAAATTTTTGTGTTATTATTAGTTATTAGTGTCAACATTTTGCTTTCTTTAAAATTTTTTTTTTTGGTTTCATTATATTTCTACAAATGTGCCAATAATGGGCCAATAAAAATGTAAATGTTCATCCCTATGATTTTGTAAATAAAAATAAATAAAAGAAAAATAAAAGAAAAATAATACAATTAATGCAAATAAATTGAAAATATGAATATAAAAGAGAAATCAAATTATAAAAGAAAACATTTATTAACAAATGAAAATAAAATAAAAAAATAAAAATTCTTCCGAGTAGTTCTGTTCATTGGTCTTGACCCTTTATAATCTTCGATGGGGTTGAGCACGTGACCAATGTTGATGTGAACCCCCACTGAACAACTCGTATACACATTGGAAACACAGTCGCCCCTCGCTCTATCGCATTTTGACTATCGTTCCCTCACTATATCGCGTTTTTCAAAAAATAATGAATTAATAATACATTTTATTTGTATAGCGCTTTTCAAGGTACTCAAAAACGCTTTACAATGGAAGATAAAAACAATATAAAGCTAAATAACAAACAGAACAGAAGGCAGATTAAAATAAAATAAACAGAACTAAAAACAAAACAAAGCAAAGCAAAGCAGAAATGTATAAAAAGTTAAGAATTAATAAATAATCACTGTTTCGTAGTTGACTATGGCCTATCATTAGTCAAAAAATATTGAAAGACACGTTACATGTAGTATTGTGGTCACTAGGCATCAGTAATGTTATGAGAAATGACATTAGATTACTACCTTTCACACTGCACGGAGACTGGCTACTAAGCCAGCAGAGCCGGGCCAACGTGCCATGGCTGAGACGGAATGAAAAAAAGGTTATCCTCTCATTCAGTGTGTTTGTGCAGAATTACAAGTTTTGGGGTTGTTTGTCCTTCCCCACTCAGTTTGAAACACTTTCTGAAGGTTAGAATAAGTAAATTGGAGAGGCTAACTAGTTAGCAAGCGGCGGACATCTGTCCCTGCAGTGATCCCGTAGCCTGAGCAATGTTTTGTTTTGGTTTAGTTTATGGTTTAGTTTTTGTTTACCTCAATGTGAGGTAAACAAAGAATAATAGGAGCGTAAAAGTGGCTATTAGGGTGATATTTCATGTCTGCAGGGCTCTGATAATGTTAAAACACATATTTCGAAAGTCATAAACAAGTTTTCTATGCTGTAACTACAAAACTATTGAATCATACTTTGTGGAAATTCACTTATCGCGGTCAGGTCTGTAACCAATTAATCGCAATAAACGAGGCACGACTGTAATGTAAAAATGTAAAATGTAATGTAAAAATCTAACCGATCCGATCAATCACAGCCTTTCCAGTACCCCCCAAAAGGTACAATCATTCCTTTTCAAAATTTTATCCACTCCTCAGTGGCACCTTTCATCGATGTATCCCAGTAGGCGGTGCGCTAACAGACACTCGAGGAATGTCCAAAATCCCGCCGACTCCATGTGAGGCTAGATGTCCATTATCAGAGTTCCTATCCTCTGATGTCTCACATAACTTCCTGCTCAGATCTTTGCGAGGGCCAGATGGTTCCAATGGCCACTGGGGATTGCAAGAATCCCGGAGCGACAGTTTTACAATGTGCAATTATGAGATAGATAAACTGAAAACAAAAGCGAGGCACTTCCAGAGCCCTGCTTTCTTTCTGAGATAAGGACTCAACGGAATTCCTCGGCCAATTGACTGTCATCAAACCTTAACGACCGCCTCTAATGAGCATCAATGGAAGATTTTTGTCTAATGAGGCCGCTGGAACCTCAAAGCCACCTTGTGATTGAAGCAAGAGGCCATACACTTTCTTATCCTTTTGTTCCACATTAACATTTCACAGAGAGATCAGGCCCTAGGGTCCCCCCCACCCCGTCCCCCCTCCCACAAACTGACACTGATACAATCTCCAGGTAATGGCGGCTTGCTTGGAAGCCAGAGGGCGTCTGACGATTTGTTCTGTGTGAGAGACTCGGGGTGGTCACGGAGGGTCAGAGTTCACGTGCAAATGTGTGGCCCGGGAGGGGGAGGAGAGGGGTTTGGGGGGGTCGATAGGTGCCGCGGGCCTCCGTTAACGGCGAGTGAGGCTATAGGGTTTCAGCCTCCAGCCTCACCTTCTCATCTTCCTGAAGGCTTCCCCTGACGCTTTACATTTCTCAGCGTGACACGCATGACGACCCCCCCCGAGACATTTTGTCAGGTATGGAGGGAGGCCTTCATGGAAGTCGAGACAACAAACCACCATGAGCTATGAGAACAAGCCATGCTACAACAGAATACAACTAATTATAGTGAAATAAAACAACCTATCATTGTAAACCTGGATGGTAGAAGCAAGGCTTTCCAGCACATTTGCTAGTCTACTTTCACTTTTTACCACATTTACCACTGTTTGAACGAGTGAGCACAAAAAACAACATAGTTAAAACAGCCGGTCTCAAGTGGGAAACAGTAATCACAGTAGTAGGACTAAAGTAAGTACAGTACTCATCGGTAAGCTTACCATTGTAAAACGTATTTTTGCACGTACATTTTATGACAATATGTAACCAGGGCTTAAACAGCGGTCCACTGAATGAGATTTGAGAGAGATAGGCATCGAGCTAAAAGCCAGAGCGGTCATCTTGACGTCCAGCATGACTATTAAGGCGCAAGGGAGTGAGGTTTTAGCAACATACTCGGCCGGCATCCGTTGTACGTACTGTACTGTACTGTCTTCAAACTGAAACCTTGATACGCGTTAGAGTAGTCAGTGTACAGCTTGTATAGCGGTATAGATTTACTATACACTGCACAAGGATTCAACACACAGCCATTATTGTCTAAATAGCTGGCAACACAAGTGAGGAGCAAGATACTGGTGTTTCGCCAACAGTCAATCATGGTGGTGGTAGCGTCAGGGTCTGGGGACTGCACGAGTCCTGCGCCACTGGGAAGCTGCGTTCTATACATCAATTCCAACTTGTACTGCGGCACTGTGAAGCAAAAACTGGGTTTTCCAACATAATAAGGAACCCAAACACACTTCAAAGATGACAAGTGTCAGTGTGTGATGGAGTGGCCAAGTATGGGTCCTCCAGACCTGAACCCAATTGAGGTATCCTCAAGCAGAAGGAAGGAAGGAAGGTGAAAGAGCTCAGGGTGGCAGAGCCCAGCATCCACCAACTCCACCAGTTACGTCATCATAGAGGAAGTACAAGTAGAAGAACTCACCTGTCTTACCAGCTACGGAATTTACGTTTTCCACAAAGAACCACAGCTCGCCAGTGTCAGTGCCACGGCCATGATGCGAGACTGTTGGCAAGACCCAATTATATCGCTACGCACTTGCGTTGCCAGCTATTTAGACAATAACGGTTGTGTTGACTCATTTTCAGTGGATAGTAAATCTATACTACCTTACAAGCTATACACCGACTGACATATAACTGCACACTCTCATAAAAACACCATTATTGTAGCTTTTGGGGTATAAAACTACTACATTGCAGTGTCTGCTTGAAAGGGTTTTGACTTAGGAACATACTGTACCGTTTTTTTTACCTGCATGCTGTACAGTTAGCTTGGAGTCCAATAATGACCCCTGTGGGGCACATTTGTGTGCAACGTAGTACCTTAAGGGCCAGAAATGTACCTGACAGGCTACCTAATTTAGAATCCAGGCAAGCAGACAAGATACAAGACCCCAACGTTAACTTAATGCTCGTCGCTGTTATGATTTAATACCTCTGTGACAGTGTCAGTCAATATCGAAAGGCAAAGCATTCATGCAGGTGTACCCAACATTTCATCTGTTATTGCTTTCGGATGTCCACAAACCACACATCCCCTTTAAAATATGACTGACGGTTTTACTGTTGATCTGTTGGAGCAATTTATTGCATTAATTGGTGCATCCTGCAAACACACACATGCTCACACACACACACACGCACGCACGCATACACACAGCCGGTCTTGGTTAAGTGTTCCCGAGACAGAGTGCAATCCTCAGACAGGACAGTGCTTCCTCCTGGCCTAAGTCGGGTCTTGTCTGGGATCAGTCTGGCGAGCCGGTCCAGACGGAGCGGGAAGCGCCACGATGCTCTTGAGCCCGCTCAGGAAACTGATGTTACTAGCAAATGTTATCTTTATTTTATATCATCTGCTTCTGTTTTTTGTCTCTTTCATTGCCTCCCTGCGTCTGCTGCTTTCCCTGAAGGCATATGTTCAGGGTCAAATGTAAGCCACTGTAGGGTCTCACTGTACTGTTGTTTCACTCAAGCCCTGTAGGGGGCACTAATGCACATTTCCATCTGTTTGTCAAAGAGGAAGAAAATATTGCATCTCTTAATGGTTTTGAAATACTATTGCTGAAATGTGTTATACTACAGAAAATCCACACTCCCAGCGTCCTGCACTTATGCACATTTTAAACATGTTTACTTACACCATCACTTCATAACACTGCATTACCGCAACTTTCCTAGCCTTTCGGTCTTTTCATATGGACTATACAACATCTGTTAGAAAGTCTGTTACAAAGGAGTGTACCAACTTTGGGCAAGGAGGTGGACAGCCATACAGTGAATTTATAAAACGTGCCCAAAAATGACTAAATCCTCACCTTTGTACACGTTTACGTAAGCAGACTCAAGGGTCACATGTTGGTGACACCACATGTTGTCAAAGTTATGGCAGTTTTATGGTTTTTACGGTGGTCAGTTCGCTTCTTTTTACACTTACAAATCTTAAAAAATGAGATGTGAGAGGCACACCTTTCCATTCTTGCTGTTGCTATTGGGGTGCATTGATGTTTTACAGGTAACTTCTTTTTACACAAGTGTGTCAGTTAAGAACGTTAAAATGCAATTCATACATATAATATTAATATTAATTCAAAAAAACATTTTTATTACATTTGAAAAATAGAAATGTTAAAATGTCACTAGAGTTAAATGTTTTGACATGACAGTTAGGAATGTTAAAATGCAAAAAATTCATGTTACTTGAACAAACGTGTCTAGAATGAATAAAGGCTTGTACGTATGTGTGACAGCCAATATTAAAATCAATAAATCCATGCATTCATTAATTTAACTTAATACTTAATTATATACAAAGTCTATCTGATAAATCAATTCTAACAATTAAATTACAATTTTAAAAATAAATGTTCAAAGATTACTTTTAAGAAAATGCTTCGACCATTCATAAAGGTTTTACAATGGCAACAGTATGAAAATATGTGAAAATGATATCATCTCGCAAGCCAATCTCCAGTGCAAGATAAGAACCCTTTTTTCAGCCAGTGCCGTCTGCTGACTGGGGCGAGGCACTGCCCTCAATGCAAAAATGCCACTATATTTCAATATCGTGTAATCCCTACAAGATGATCCTCATATTCCCTGTTTCCCCTTCCACTCTTCTTCGCTGTGTGTTTTTTGGAAGCCATAACAAGGTCCGGGGGCCGAGCGTGTGCATGTGTTCAGTGCTGGCTGCATGCGCTTGCTGGACCGGGTGGGGGTGGAAGGCGGTAAGTGGAGTGGGGGGGGAGGGCTTCTTGTGTGGTCCCCCCGGCAAACTTTATGATTTATTCAGCTAAAGGCAGAGGAGCACGACCCCCAGTGACCACAGAGGGAGAGCTGCACGTGGGTTTAATGATTTCACCACAAAAATGTCTGCTATGGCTGGGCCCGCATGGGACTCCGACACTGCCACCCCCCCACCACCACCACCACCACTCTTCCTCCCGGCCCTTCATGCTGAGAGAAAGGGGGCTTGAAAAAGAGAGCCTGAGCGCTTGGAAAGGATAACGAAGTGGCATATTCCAAACTTTTCCCCCAAATTTAAATTTCTTGTCCTTTGTCTCACATTCTCCTGTCTTTCTCCATCCCTGCTCCCCTTTCCTCCCTCCCTGCTTATTCTGGGAGATTTCAGAGGCATTATTGAAATGTAGACACTGAGGATGATGTAACCACGCTTTTAAGAACAGACACAGGGTTAGGAATAATAGAGGGGTACGAGCACGGGGTGGGGGATTTGGCATATTTGTCTCCGCTTGTGTCCAGGTTTGTTGGCGCAAGACAGTGAGTGACTGCTGAGGGTTTTTGGATGAGGACGCGGCACTCGGTGCCGCCCCCTGCTCCCGCCGCCCTCCCTGCCTGAACAAGATGATGTCATTCTCTGGGATTTGCGAACATTCTTGATGCTGAGTCAAGATCACAGCGTGGGCCTAATCACACAGCGCAAGAGAAGAAGGTAACAAGTCGGACAGAGAGCGAAACCGAGTGCGATACCTCCCCTGGTTAGCCTGCATAGTACCTTTGATTACATGATGACGTGACGGCTAATTTGGTACACTAAAGAAGCCTCTCTCTCAGAAAGGAGCTTCTTGTATCTCCTAAAAGTCAGTACACCCCTCACATTTCAACAAGCATTGTATTGTACCTTGTCAAGGGATATTACTACAGAACGTAAACGTGGATATCATTTAGAGCAGTCTGTGTACAGCTTGTGTAGCGGTACAGAGTTACTGTCCTCTAAAAATGAGTCAACACAGCCATTACTGTATAAACTGTTGGTAGCACAAGTGAGTAGAGCCCGACCGATATGGGATTTTTGCAGCCAATACCCATATTGGGGGCTGAAAAAAGCTGATGTACTGTACCATATAATGGCCAATAACCGATATATCGGCTGATATATGAGTTGATATGGGCAGGATATATACTGTATATGAAGATAAATTCTTATAATACCCAAAATACGATTCAAAACGAAGGAGCAGAAGACTACTAAGTGAAAATAAGGAAGGTTAATTAGTAAGACTGTCAACACAAGGACATGTCTTTTTGTGACATACTTTCAGGTGTTGTCACAAATTTGTAGTGTTCTATGCTTTGCTGGTGGTGAAGCCCTGGCTAAGTTACACACTGCACATTTTGCATCTAAAGTAACACTTGTTGAATCTTTTGTGAAGTGGCTCCACACCTTACTCTTCCCCTCTGCCTGTGAAATTAAGATATATACATTTTGTGCATTTTGGTCATTAGCCTAGAATTTGATATACTATAGGTTGACCATTTTAGCATAAAAAGAAGTGGCTGCATTGGGATGAAAGTGATCATACATAGGCTAATGTCAGGTGTTTTTAAGCTAATACAGTATAGTATGTGTTTATGAAAGGCTTATTTACAAAAACATCTCACCAATTTCGATTCGTTATATTTACTAGCTATTAAAAAGTTCTGTCTGCAGCCACTGAGTAATTGCAAACAGCTCAAAACCAAACGCTGAAGCCCACGTTAAAAAGTGGGAAAAAAAGTTGACTACAAACAAAATAAGAAATAATCTAAACATCCATCACGCTACTTAGACTTAATACAAGGGACTAAACAACATTTTATCTCACAATGTAGCTGCTTTCAAAACATGCAATACAATTACAACTAAATACGTTGCTTTGAAGATTTTCAAAATGATTTTAACGAAGACATTAACTTGTGAATGTATGAGCCCCTGTAAATCCTGCATGGATGTATGAAGTGAAGTGGGACGCTGTGTATATGTGCAGATACAGTATCTTTATTTCACTTTAAAACGCTGTATAGCCTTAGGTAATAGTGGACACGTGGAGTAACAGTTGCATCTATCTTTGTTCATCTCACAGATATGCAACTTAAATGATGTTAAAACACTGTAATACGCTCTCTAAAACTTGCTTGAAAAAAAAAAAGTTCTTCTTGACGGGCCCTGACAGCGTGGCGCTAAAGTGTAGTGTTATATCGTCTTACAAAGTCACAGTTTACCACGGTGTAAAAACATGTAGTTGGTCTGGCTGTTCCTCTGCTAACACAAACATCTATAGGTGGCAGCACCTGCGAGAACACCTCACAGTTACCATGTCCAAATTACGTCCTGGGTGAGAATATTTAGTGTGATCTAGCACTGCCTTAATCCTCTTGGGCATGGACTTCATGGAATCCTCTTCGCCTCATCCATGATGACCTCACCGGTGTATGTTAGACACCTCGCGCTCCTACACCATCCTTCTTTCCGCTTGAGGATGCCTCACAGGTGTTCAATTGGGTTCAGGTCTTCTTGGCCGCGCTTCGGCTTCCTGAGCAAGGCACTTTATCTCGGAGGTCTCTTTGGGCTCCTTATCATGTTTCCCAAGGGAGGGGATGGTGCTCCGCTTCACAATGTCGCAATGCATGTTGGAATTTATCTTTCCTCTTAATGAATCGCAGTTCCCCCAGTGCTGGCAGCCCTCGTGCAGCCCCAGACCATGACACTACCACCACCATTCGTGACTGTTGGTTGCTATGACACATTGGGCTTTTTACCCATAATGGTTGTTTGTTGACTCATTTTCAGTGCATAGTAAAGCTATACTGCCATACAAGCGCTAAAGTATATCCAGCTTTCATTCAAGATATACGGCTGACTGAAATGTGTGGTTTGTACTCACTTGTGTGAGATTCTGCAGGTTCCTGGCAGCTAAAGAACATCAAGAGGCCAGAGGAAAGACGTGCGCTCACCATTGCTATGACAACCCCCCTTCCTTGCAGGGCGAGCTCAAACTCATATCTTCAGTTTGATCCCAGACGATCCCTCCATGCACTCCCCCTGCGCTCCTATGTCAGGTCTTCCCGGCGGCATCCCTGCAAATACTGTACAAAAAAAAACAAAAAACAAAAACTCGGCCTCTCATATCCCTTATATTTTCCATGATGTCCACAGGTCAATCAAAGCAACTGCAAAATGCAAAGAAAACATCGAGTGGAGACGCATGAGGATGATGAAGACATTTATTTGCTCAGCGGGGTCGGCGGCGTTACGTGAAAGGAGAGCTTTGTTTTGCGGAGAAAATGGGAGGAGGATTAACTGATGTGCAGGCGGGAGAGTTTAACGTCCACCGGGAGCGTTTACAGCTGACAAGGACACCAGAGGGAGGAAACACAGGATAACCCACATTTTCATTTAGTCATCATGGGTGACCTGGAGCCTATCCCAGCTCATTTCGGTATACCTTGGACTGGTCGCCAGTCAATGGCAGGGAAGTTATAGACAAACAATGGACAATTTGGAGTCTCCAATTAGCCTAACTGTGGGAGGTCTGGGCCAGGATTTCAACCTGGCTGTGAGCAGACGTGCTAACCACACGCGCCACCGTGCTTCCCGAAATTGTGGAAACTTGTGCGGAATGAATGACAGCTCTTGTTCATCGACGAGATGTGGAGACGTCATTCCCATGAGGTCCAAGTGTGACCTATCCTTCCTCCGACCATCATGTCCCTCCTCGCGGAGCGCTTGTTTTGTCTTCCAGCCAGCACGCGGTGGCGAAAGCGTCTCTGGCTAATTACCCATGAGTCACGGCGGGTGACTGTGAGTGACAGTGAGGCGTTCTTTGCTGTTTTTGGCCCGTTAAGAGGCTTCACTCTCCATGCCTGGCTCTTCTGATCTGTGAACCTCCTCAACAGATGAAACGAGCGCTTTTATGCTTAACATTCTCCAGTTGAGAGCCATACGTGTGGAAAAAAGACATACACGTTATTTAAGGGCCTCCCCTCTGAGTTATGACAAACTTTACTACGTACACTTTATTCACTTTATTTGAGCTGCCAAAGTAGATGTCAGTGTTGGTCTATTGCCTAGGCTCCCAAAGTGGGGTACGCCAGTTGTGAATAAAAATGAAAAACAATTAGCGCCAAACACTCACAATTATGAGTGCGCCTGAATGCCCCACGGCGCAGAACAGAGGAGCAACGATACAGAGCATGAAGTTGTTCATTGCTCTGTGTGCCTCACATGAACAAATAAGTACGTTTGATGATTATTTTGTGCATTAAGAGTGTTTCATCTTGAAGATTTCATTGATATTTGTGTTCCAATCCCCGCACGGCGCAGCGGTGAAAAACCCATCACTGTGAGTGGGCGTTCCCCGTAAAAGGAGGCTTTATCGCTGGTTGTATGTTTTTTTTTTTCAAGTTATGTTTTCTAAGTGTGCAGAAATAAGGGGTACATGACTTCAGGTCAAATGTCTGAAGGGGTACACCGCTATAAAAAGTTTGGGAACCACTGGCCGAGAGCATTTACATCACGCATGTGCTTCTGGGTGGGCAAGCATTCTGTGGGTTATGACTTTGTTGATTATTTCTAGTCATTCTGCCAAATTCTGTTGTGCAAGGTGGTGGTTAATCATTAATATCTAGCAGGAGGAGCAAATGCATTAATTATATGACGCATCTACATCCCGCATATGCTTGTGCATGAGCAAGCCTATTGTTGGCTTTGACTTTGTGAATTATTTCAAGTCGTTCAATTGTGTATTTTTATTGTGTAAGGTGGCAGTTGTCATTAATGACAAGCAGGAGGTGCGATCGCATTTGTTATATGACACATACAGTACGTTGCATGTGTGCTGGTACATGTGCAAGCGTAGCTGTTGGCTATGACTTTATGGATTATTTTGAGTTGTTCTGTTTCATTTTTGTTGTGCAAGGTGGCAGTTATTATTACTAGGAGGAACGATTGCGTTAATAATATGACCATGGACCGGACGGAACGAGACAGGAGCCGAGGATAAGTGGTATAAATCGTTTGCTCTCCACTGAACAACAGAAGATAAGCTTTCAGATAAGCCTATGTCGACAAGAACATTTTTACATTTCCATTTCATGCACTTCTGAGAAGTGGTATCACTTGTAAGCCTTCACATAGTGCCCCGAATCACACTTTGCACACCGCAATGTAATAACTGGCTTGCTCATCCTCCAGTTTCACCCTCCATGAGCTTTAAATACGGAGCCATCAGCTGTGGAATTAGCAGTGTAGGTGGTGCAGTAGCAGGAGGCCGGTAGCACAAACTACTGTGTCATTAGAAGACATGAATTGTGTTACGACTGAGAGCAAAATGAATGCTTCCATGCTAAAAGTCATAATCACAAAGGGAGGGGTCTGCTTTTTTTAGTGCATTCCATCCCAGCAACTTAAGGTGTTTTGACACCAACACCCGACAGTTAGTAGTAGCAGCTAGCACTAGCGTCATGCTGGCAAATTAACCAATCGGGTTTGCTACTAAATGATGTAAAACAGACGTAAAGTGTACCAAATGAGACTTACCGATTTTGGCTTAGCATGTACAGTCATCTTTTTTGTTTTGTTTGTTGGTGATGAGCAGATTCGTACTAAAATTTTGATTCTTACAACACCAGCTCTTCATGCTCTTAAATCAATTCTCACATCCAAATATCGATACTTTTCATACTTCAGTCATTTGAGGTCATGTAAACTGATGACCGATCATAAACTGAGCCATGTGTGAATTGTGAATAAAGTGTTCACTGTTATCGTAGTTCGTAATAATATTTTACGTATTTTCTTTTTTTATTTTCATATTTGACATGATTCAGTCCTCTGTTTTTTCTGTTATTAGACATTAGCTTGGCTATACTGTATTTTAAATCACCCCGCTACCGCAATATACTTCAGGGTTTTAAATAAATAAATAAATAATTAAATGAAATTACGTTTTAATTATTCATTTATTTAAATTAATAATGCATTTATGTAATACATTAATTAATTAAATGTCTTGTATACACTACTTTTTAATATTTACCAGACACATGAGGTGAATTTGTACAAAATATCGGTATCGGATCGGTATCACCGATACCAGCCTGAATTTTACTCAGTATCGGATCGAAAACACACATCACTGGTGTTTCTTAGCAATTCATTCATTCATACAGCGAACTCTTCTTCCTGTTTTGATCCTGCGGTCCAATAAGAGAACACAGCTGTGTCACGTGGCTTGTGATGAATTCAGGATTTCTTGGATTTTGCACGTTTTAAAACCAAACACCTTTATTCTGACCAGAGAAAGCAAACATTCCCTTTTTTTCTGTATTTCCACAATAATATTAGGAAAACATTTTGTTTCATAATAATTCCAGAGAGTGCAGACCTCTGCCAACAACTAAACACTCATATCACAGACCTCCTAGCTTAGCAGATAATTTAATATATTACATTAGAAAGACAGGCCAAGTTCAATTAAAATTGTTAAAAGTTGTTTAAAACTACTGTTAATAGAAGTTCATGAATAAAATTCCACTCCAGTTCCATAGGTGGCAGTAATGTGCATTACTAAGTTTATTAGCAACCACTAATCAACTGAAGGAGAAGAAAATAGCACACTAGATTTCATGGATGGGAGTTTTTGTTTGGATTGCCCCCTAAACCTAATAACTGGTTGGGCCACCCTTAGCAGCAACAACTGCAAACAAGCGTTTACAATAACTTGCAATGAGTGTCTTACAGCGCTGTGGAGGAATTTTGGCCCACTCATCTTTGCAGAATTGTTGTAATTCAGCCACATTGGAGGGTTTTCCAGCATGAAGCACCTTTTTAAGGTCATTCCACAGCATCTCAATAGGATTCAGGTCAGGACTTTGACTAGGCCACTCCAAAGTCTTCATTTTGTTTTTCTTCAGCCATTCAGAGGTGGACTTGCTGGTGTGTTTTGGATCATTGTCCTGCTGCAGAACCCAAGTTGAGGACACCAACAGATGGCCGACATTCTCCTTCAGGATTCTTTGGTAGACAGCAGAATTCATGGTTCCATTTATCACAGCAAGTCTTCCAGGTCCGGAAGCAGCAAATCCGCGCCAGACCATCACACTACCACCACCATATTTTACTATTGATGTGATGTTCTTTTTCTGAAATGCGACGTTACTTTTACAGCAGATGTAATGGGACACACACCTTCCAAAACGTTCAACTTTTGTCTCGTTAGACCACAGACTATTTTCCCAAAGGTCTTGGGGATCATCAAGACAAAGTCTGCCATGTAGGCCATTTTTGCTGAGTGTCTTGTTGGATGTTGTTGTGGGGTCTTTTGTGACCTCTCGGATGAGTCGTCGCTGTGCTCTAGGGGTAATTTTGGTTGCCCGCCCACTCCTGGGAAGGTTCACCACTGTTCCATGTTTTCCCCATTTGTGGATAATGGCTCTCACTGTGGTTCGCTGGAGTGATAGCCCTCAATTAATCTCACTTAAATTATGTTTTAATGGGGGGGCAATCACTTTTCCACACAGGGCCATGTGGGTTTGGATTCTTTTCTCCCTTAATAATAAAATGTCACATTTAAAAACTTGTGTTCAGTTGTGTTGTCATTGACTAATATTTAAATTTGTTTGATGATCTGAAACATTTAAGTGTGAAAAAAACATGCAAACACTTTTTCACACCGCTGTACATTAAAGAACACCAAGTGACGACCACAAGCACTTTGGCAATGGAGGCACAGAAAAACTCCCTCGGCATAAGGCAAAAAACTTAAACAGAACCTAATTTAATATTTATTGATTGGTAAAGCAGTTTTTGCATAATCCCAGACACAAACAAACAGATAAATAAACCCATTGTTGTAAAAAGCCGATCTCCTAGTTGTACTTGACAGAGATAATGAAGTCTCCTACAAACTCTGTGTTGGAAATCATCTTTTGTTGTGTGGTCCTGTTTCCAGTATGTGGTCAACAGAACCTCCATCCACCACCAGCACAGTCAACATAACAAGGGAAGCGGGGGCAGGCTGAGGGGGGCGTCCCCTTACAACAACCAGAAGCCATTTAAAGATGAGGTTTGCGGCTCCTTTCCACCCACAATGCCAAGCTGTCTCTGATTAGATCTAATTTGAAAAAGAGTGAGGTTCCAGCGGTGGAGAGGAGATGGTCGGGTGGGGTGGGGGGTTGGGGTGACCACCCCTGTCTTACAGGGTCTTGAATGTCATCATCCGCCAGTTGCAATAATGACGCTTGACCCCCTGACCCCAAGTGATGTATTTCTCTGCAGTGTGTTCTGGCTCATGCATGGTGGAGAATGTTGATGAAAAATGACTGGCCATTATTACACGCCATGACCGCCGCCCCTAACCACCTCAGCCAGCCACCCATCCACCCCTTACTCCCTATACTACACCACGTAGACTTTTTCTTGTGTAAAGGTTGCTTGTAGCCCACATCAAAAACCAATTTTGCTTCCTAGAACCAACCTAAAGTCATATAACAGGCAAATGTAGCGCAGTGTTTCACATCGTTGACTTCCGTGCAGTTGGCGTGGTTTCAATTCCCATTCAGCGTTCCATTCACAGTTCCACACTAGTGACCAGTCCAGGGAGTAGTCCACCATACGCCCTAAAGCTGGGATGGACTACAGCCTGTATCTTAGCACCGAAACCCTCGTCAGAGTCAGGCTTAGGCTATGGTCATTTAACATTAGGGGCAACGGGGACAGTGCCCCACCAGATCCAGGAGATGGTGCTTGTGGTGGAACAAAAAGCTTGTAATACATCTAGCAGTGATTACATTCTTATAGTGATATATTTGGATGAATTCCCTGTTCCTGTCAGCTCTCCCTGTCCTTTCTGTGCTATATGGAGCAGTGGCATCTTCAAACCCAGAATATCAATAAATTAAAGACACATTCAGTAGCTATGAAAAGTATACACACCCCGTTGAAAAAAAGGTCTGTTTTTTACAATGTAAAAAATGGCCACAGATTAATCACTTCAGAATTTTTTTAAAGTAACTTTGCATTGGGGCAGACAGAACCGTGCCCCACCAGAACCAGTAGGTGGGAAAATAAAAAGCTTGTGATGTACAGTAATACAAGTATCATGATTCAGTGGTGAAATCCATGTAGCTTTTGGAGAGCATTCCTTTTTGTTACTTCCTGTTCCGGATTTCTCTGCAATGTGGGGCGGTTGGGTTTTCGGCCCCAAGTTATCAAAAGAAAATCCTTTTTTAATTTAATGTTATTTAGTTAAAAAAAACAACAACAACAACAACACCAACAACATAGTTTTAAACAGCCAACATGAAATGTCTGAAGTCATCATCATCATGCAGGAGGCACATCTTCTGCCCTACTGTAGCAAATGCATGATAATTTATGGGGTGTGCGAGCACACGGCTCAGTCCTAACATTTAACGCGTTTCCAGGGTCAAACATAATGAGCCACTGTGGCCGTGATTGGCTGCAAATAAGAAAATAAGTTGCATGGAACACCACAGGGATAGCCTGTCCTACTGCACACATTAAATATAGCACAGACACTATAAATGTCTTTATTATAGTCCGCCATAATTTCCATTCATTTTTTAAATACAAGCCGGGAATATCTGTAAGAACAAACACTTTCAAGTGGTAAGAGAACTGTGGTTGACCACACGGGAACAAATATGACTTCTGATCAGTGTGCTAATTGCTTTGTGTAAAGTAAATATGCTTTTAAGAAAAGTATAAAAATATTGTGAGCCACCCTGGTGTAAATAGTACCTACTACATGCAAAGTGTGGTCTTTGGGTGTGTTATTATGTCTAGTGGTGGCGTACCGGAGCACTTTTTGTGGCCTGCTAAGTCACGGTGATGAGGATGTAGCAGCATCATCACCACTTTGCTGGAGGTTTGTTTCATTTGGGCTGCTTTACACTGTGAACCATTGCTCTGTCACTGACCTTTGCAACACAGTCATTGTGTTAACGAGTCCAATTAAGTGGAGAGACTGGGTTTTCCATATGCACTAAAGGTGGGAATGGCAGACAGATACAAGGTACAATATTACTGCAGTTGGCTGGCGACCAGTCCAGAGTGTACCCTGCTTTTAGCCTGAAGTCAGCTGGGATAGGCTCCGGCATACCCCGTGACACTAGTGAGGACAAGCAGCATAGAAAATGGATGGATGTATGAAAGTTTATATCCTCTTGCATAACTATTATATTTATTTAATGTAAATATGCATGATTAACTTACGGCATGTGTATATACGTATTTTCCATCCATCCATTTTCCATGCCGCTTGTCCTCACAAGGGTCGCAGGTGTATGCTGGAGCCTATCCCAGCTGACTTCAGGCTAAAAGCAGGGTACACCCTGGACTGGTCGCCAGCCACTTATAAATTTAAATTTACAAATTTGTTTTTCTTTTTAAAATGTAATTAATGAATTAACTTTAATTTATTTGGCAACAACACAATTTTTATTAGTTTCTTTTTTTGCTTTCTTTGTTTGGAAACTCGACTGTTTATTCAATTACATTTCATAAAAAAAGTATTAATAATAAACTAAGTTTTTTGTTTCAGAATTTATTTTAAAATTATTATATATATATTTTATCATTTTTACAAATTTAATCTAATTTAAGTTTTTATTATTTATGTTTGTTTGCACACTGCTGCTATGCCATTGATCAATCAGGATTAAACTGATTGATTTGATCTTTATTTCATTATATTTCATAAAAAATAATGAAAAATTAAGAATAAAAATAACAAAATTAACACTTTATTTTATTTTATTTTATTTTCTTTGTGTTTGTCTGTACATACCCACTAATGCTGTTGATCAAGCAAATGTCTCCAAATGTTTATTTAATTTAATTTTGTTTTGTTGTTTGTGATGACAACTCTGGTTTCCCTGTTTGATTTATTGATCTTGTTTTATTGAGTACATATTTGTACAATTTCTACGTCTTTACAGTGTTAAGAGCCCCTGTTCTTTGTGTAAACACAATGAAAGAGCGCAAATTTTTAAAAATACACCATAACATTTACCTTAATTGATATATGCATTGTTGACAGTACCAATTGTGACCAAACGTAGCTATTTGTGGCTCGCCAATATCCAAACTCCACCCAGAAACACAAGAAAAGCTGGCTCTCAAACCAGGCATCTCGCTGTGAGGCCCCGCCGCCTGCCGCTAATCCACCGCACGGCGCAATGTTAAAGTAAACAACCTGCGGTTTATCACAAAGTGTGTGGCGCGCCGTGTGAGTCAGCTGATGGGACATAGATGGAGTGTGTTTGCATCGTGCTAATAAAACACACGCGGGTTGATCACAAGACAAGACAAGGACTGTTTTGATTTGTCGGTGGGGGCGTGAGTGGAAAATCTTAGACAACATCAGCGATGACATCAAACTGAGCTGACAATGACATGAAAAATGATTACGTTGGGAGTTACGATTCCACGTGGAAGCCAGATGGATGAAACCAGTTGAAGCTGTTTATCGGCAAAGCATAAAAGTTGGGATGGTGATGTCTTACACACTTTATTACATGCCACACGCACACAAAAAAAAGACTCATGTTCACTTACACCGTGCTACTGTATTTTTATCACGGCACAAAATAATAAATGGCTTGAATGATAGATCCCGCTTCTGACACCAGTTTGGCAAGCGTGTCTTGTGTCTGTCTGTATTTTCTTGTCAACTACCTAAACGCAATTTTTGTGTTAAATATCTGTTTAGTACGAGTATTTTATGTCTCGGGGAGAAATGGGCTTGATGTTTTGCAAAGTATTTGAAAGTATAAGTGGTCAGAGGTTTGAAATGTGATATCTTAATGTTTCACAAGCAAAATATGATTATTAAGTAGATCAGACGATATTCATTACAGTAGATATAATCATATGTATATAAAGTAAAAGGTGATTCACTTATGCTGAATGTAATTTTCTATCCATTCATCTTCTATGTCGCTTATCGTCCATAGGGCCGTATGCTGGAGCCTATCCCAGCTGACTTAGGGCGAGAGGCGCGGTACACCCTGGATTGGTTGCCAGCCAATGGCAGGTCACATATAGACAAACAACCACTCACACTCACATTCATACTTATGGACAATTTAGAGTCTCCAATTAACCTAACATGCATGTTTTTGGAATGTGGGGGGACTACCTGGAGAGAACTCACCCACTGGGAGAACATGCAAACTCCATACAGAGATGCCCAACGGATTCAAACCCAGAGCTTCCAGATATCCTGACTGTGTGGCTAACATGCTAACCACTAGGCCAATGGTAACATTGTCATGTTTACTAAAGTATACGTAATATTTTTATGTCAAACAGATATACACAACTGTATTTTGTTTGTCAAACGCATCGTGTTACTTTTTGGGGAGGGTTAACAAACAATACTAAACATTTGTGGAATTTCTTGATATTAAAAATTCTAAATGTGATTATTTTTATTTGAGCCAGTGGCAGTTTTCAACTGGAAAAAAGTCAACTTGCTTCCTGTGAGTGACCAGACCTAATGAAAAAGAGCTGGAGAGTGTTATTGGAGCGGGAACTAATCGATGTGTTACAACAGTCACGTTTATTGCAAATATTGATCCAAAATTGGAGGAGAAGGTGTTTGCGAAGGTGGGCTGTACGCACTCTGAACGAGGAAGTAATGTAGTACAAGCCAACCAATCACAGCTTTTGCGGTCCGCATCGCCGCGATGCAAGGTGCATGTCAACCTATGCATGAGTGTTTGCAGGGGAAGGACAAAGCCAGTGTAGCGTATGCGAAGGAGCAGAATCCAGGCTTTAGATGGGTTTTCGACATAAACGGGTTCCACTGCAGGTGCCATCCATCATATCATTGATGTGAGGTCAGCAAAACTTGAAAAGCCACAGAGGAGTACCCGTGGCGGCAACAAAGGAACAAAGTAGCGGCGTGACCCAAAGCTTGCCGGCAGTGGATAATCCGGTACAAGAACAGCCTGTCAACGATGATGATGAGGCCTAATGATGGAAGGGGGAAAATGAGGGGAGGAAAAGAACCCTTGGCTATGTTTTTTGTCGTCTGTGGGCCAAATTAGCGCAAGGACTTGAGAGCACAGATGGACCACACCGACTGCCTCAGTTTAGACTCGTGGACATTTTCTCTCTCCAGGGTCAGATATTTACTCCTAATTAGCCGGAGGAATGCGACGCATGAGAGCGGAACAGATACGTTACCGTTTTGGCCGGAATTTCCTCTCCTTCCGCGGCATGCGCTGCTTTAACCTGATTAGGTATGGCACTTATCACAGGGAGATGAAAGTGCCTCAGGGATTTGTGACGCATTGCTGGACCCCCGCTTTTCTCCACTTGTCCCACATTTCCGCCTCTGTTGTTACTCGTGTCGTGTCGCTAGGCCGTGATTTACTGTAAGGCCGACGCTCTGGCACTTGCTTAGGACAGAAGGGGATCAAAAGGTTTGAGATTCTTTCCGTAAAAATTATTATTACTGGTGGTGGGTGGGGGGCTTGAAATGAGATAAACAAGTTTTACGAGGTGAGGGAAGCGGCACGCTGTTGTCAGGAAGTGAGACAATTTACAATGTGTGTTTGTGTGTGGGGTTTTTTTTGCAAGTATCGAACCTGCTGGCAGCAATTCGGAGCAGATTTGAGGCTAGCAAACCACATTCACTCACCTAACTCTAATGGCAACATTCTAAAAAAATCAAAAAAGCCTTTAGGAGTAAAATCCACAACACAATCTTCTAAAACACAGTTCTGGGGACATCCCTGTGCAGGTTAGATAGTGGAACAGGTACAAGAAGTTATGTACCTGGGGGGGTTGGGGGGGGGGGTCCCTTTACCATTTACCAGGCCAAAAATTAGACCAATAGGGTATATCAGTGTTGATTTGTACTTTAAGAGGCCAAAATTGACTCTCCCATCCATTTTCTATACTGCATATCCTCTTCATGGTTCCCGATGGCGTGGCAGCAATCCCACTTCTGACACCAACATGGCGACTGGCTCTCTTTTATAATTTCTTAAATGGTGCCCATGTATTTATACATGCTCTCTACTGCTTATACTGTCCAGTGTCACAGATGACATGGCAGCAAACTAACATACAAACAAGCGCAAATGCTGGCCTCCACAATACTGCCACAATACTGTACGTAGTTTTTTTTACAGTTGTCTTGGAGGAAATTTTCTCCCTAGCCCCAGAATGCAAATGGTAGAGTCTAGGGATGTCCTGATCCACATTTTTTGGCTTCCGATCGAATCAGACTTTTTTTTTTTAATAGTCTTGCCAATACAATCCCGTACTGATCCTTTAATTTTTTTTATAATAGGAAGCTTTTGTTACAAACATGAATTGGTGGAATTGAATATGGTTATGAAAATACCTCTTCAAAGCATTAAAAAATAATGCAACCAAAGTATTGCTGAACTTACTTTACTTTATCGAGGGAAAGGCTTCTTGAGACGTCATCTGTACTTCTGTGAAGAAGGTGTCGGACGTTTCGCTCCTCATCCGAAGAGCTTCGTCAGCGAACTAACAAGTGCTGGTAGCCTAGGCCTTAAATACAGTAAGAGTGGGCGGAATTGGTGTGCCAACACCCTCCTCCTATTGGTTCGTTACACTAAGCCTGGGCGGAGTAGTGGTATAATCCTCTCCTGCTATTAACACCTCCGATAAAAGGGAAGTGTCGCTCCCTGAGTTGGGTATGAACGACTCTGATACTGGCTCGTTAGCATCTATTGTTCTGGCTCGGCCCTGGCTTCACCTCATTTGCAAGACTAAGAGCTGTGGGTTTTGGTCTCAGTAACCTGCTGAACACAGGGTCCAAATTAAACCTCAAACCACCATTCCGATTCAATGATGGGTTCTGACAAAAATAGCTTCCTTTACTCCTCTTTCAAACCATCTGTTTTCTTTGGCCAAAATCTTTACCTCGCTGTCCTCAAAAGAGTGATTGGTTGCTTTAAGGTGTAGATGTACTGCTGATTGAGGACCACTGGCATTGTCCCTGCGATGTTGATAAAGCCTTTTTTGGAGCATTTGCTTGGTTTCCCCAATGTAGTGCTCTTTGCATTCCTCATCTTTACAGTGGATGGAATAGACCACATTGCTTTGTTTTTGGTTTGGAGCCTTGTCTTTAGGATGCACTAATTTTTGTCTCAGGGTATTTACTGGTTTGAAATAGGTAGGAATTTTGTGTTGCCATAAGATCCTCTGGAGTTTTTCGGAGACCCCCGCTACATAAGGGACTACCACTCCTCTCCTTTTTGCTTCTGTGGGCTTTTGGGTTTCTTTCCCTACTCTCTTCTTCTTCTTTCCCTACCAGCACTTGTTAGTTCGCTGACGAAGCTCTTCGGATGAGGAGCGAAACGTCCGACACCTTCTTCACAGAAGTACAGATGACGTCTCAAGAAGCCTTTCCCTCGATGTACAACTCCTGTACGACTGAGAGCCTACACAGACGCATTACTTTACTTTACTTACTTTTACCAACAATCTTGTTTGGCTTTTGTAACAAACCTGCGTGAGTCAGGTCCCTAATCCAATAAAAGATCCAATAAGTCCATCTAAAAAAAAGATAAAATTTGAAAAAATGGGCGTGCAAAATACTTTTAGGGCATGAGTCATTTTTTGACATAATTATAGATCAATTTGTGTTGTGATTTAGAAAATATGACATTTTATTAAACTCTGTTAGGGTCCTATGGAATCTGCTTAATTTTTTCCCAAATTCCATTTTAAATTTTTAGAGGTTTTTTTTTAAGTTTTTCATTTATTTTACCAGCATAGAGTGCATGCTATTTGGGTTAGTGAATAAATTGACCATTAATTTAATGCAAACATCCTTACATTTATTGATGTGATACATCATTGGCCCATTTTGTCCAGTAATTGAGAAATGGATGCAGCTTGGCTAACTTTTCTAATGGGATGTCAGCCAAATGTTGCTCAGATTAAAGTTACAGATGTCCGCCATCTTCTACATAAAGCACCATATTTGCAGAAATGGCTTGTTAAATTCAGTACTCAATATTTAATAATCATCCAGCCTGAGTCGTGCACATAAACACACACAGCTGCACTAGCATGCTCTGCGAAACTAAGCTAACCCCGCTAACTTCCATTCACGCTCCGTAACAGAGGAATTTCCAAGGTTTTTCGCCGGCGTTTCGACGTGTTTGTGATGAGATTCCGCCACGATTGAGCGGTCCACACCATGACATAGCAGTCCGAGCACAGTGAGGTGGAACTACCGCTGTAGCTACGCAGCCGAATATCCAACGTCCAACATGAAACTAACATGACCATTGTACACCGCAGACATGTCTGCATGGTGGTGTTGTGTTTTCTTCTTCTTGCGGGTGCCGGGAGTCCAGTGGCAACCAGCTTTGAGGCGCATTACCGCACCTACCGTGTTGGAGTGTGGCCCAGATTTGTGAACGTTAAAGCCCGATCTCGTTGCAAAAACCAATCTTATCCGATTTTCCAAATACAGTGGCTGAGCAGCCGATTGCGATCCTGAATTTACTTTGTCACTGCATCAAACAGATCAGTGTGTGGATGCAAAACTACTTTCTCCAGCTAAAGTCTGACAAAACTATTGTCTTTGGACCACAGAAACAAAGAGAAAGTGTTATTAGCCACCTTGAGACGCTTTCTCGAAAACCTAATCATCAGGTTAGAAATGTAGGGGTAATAATGGACTCAGATCTAAACTTTAACACCCACATTAAATCAATAACATCAGCAGCTTCTTACCACCTAAAAAACATTGCCAAAATCAAGACACTAGTGTCTAAGCCAGATTTAGAGAAACTAATCCATGCCTTTGTCCCCAGCAGACTAGACTACTGTAACAGCCTTCTCACAGTCTCCCTAAACGAGCTGTAAAACAGCTGCAGTACATCCAGAATGCTGCTGCTCGAGTCCTGACTAGAACCAGCAAATATGAGCATATTAGTCCAGTACTCGGGTTCCTGCACTGGCTTCCTGTCGCTCAGAGAATAGACTTTAAAACAGCTCTGCTTGTGTCCAAGTCTTTACAAGGTCTTGCGCCAAAGTACATCTCTGACATGTTAGAGCCACATGAACCATCTCGAGCTCTGAGAAGCTCAGGGAGGGGTCTCCTGCGGGTGGGACAGTCCTCAACTTTGGCAATGTTCAAATCCAACCTGAAAACACTTCTATTCATCTGTGCATATGACAACTGAAAGTATTTTACCTGCACTCTTCGTTTTTAATCTATTTTAGTTTTATGGAATGATTTATTTAATTTTATGTAATGATTTTAGAATGATTTTATGTTTTAATTGAATGATTTTATGCTGTGATTTTACCCTTCTTTTCTGTAAAGCACTTTGAATTACCTTGTGTATGAATTGTGCTCTACAAATAAACTTGCCTTGAAGATCGGATCGGGACATCCCTAGTAGTCGTCTAGTCCGCCATTTCCGAACATTATCAATGTAACCTCCTAACAAACAAATACAAGTATGATTTTTTTCCCACTTTTCTTTGAGGAATTTATTGTCTCATTTCCCCCATCCCAGAATGTATTTCTTACGTCATTGCCCATGTAACAAAAAAAAAAAAAGCCTATTAACTAAAAAAACCACACAAATACAACTACGACTTTTTAGGTTGGTGGAATGGAATGGATTGTCTCTCTCGATGTAAACAATTTCCTCCACCCCATGTTCCAAAATGGCATGGCCGCCTCGGCATTTTTTAATTCTAAAACTCTGCTCCACAAAAGACGGCAGCCTTGGCGTTGTGTGCCCTTCGTATTGTTTCATTGTGCCCCAGGTGTCAACCGGGACAATGCTGGAGGTTTTTTACACATTCTTAGAAAAAAAAAAACTATTACAATAAACCAAACCTGCAGGCAATAAAATGAACAGTGTCGGCGCTAAAAGGCAAGTCACGGGACGTAAATATTGTCAGGACAATGAACTCGGGACCATAAACGTCAACTGAAGCCACAGGCTCACAAATAGTTGACTGGACAAGAGGGCCATGAATGTCTTCTCCAAATTGAATGCCAATGGAGAATCATGTATGGAGGCGGGAGGAAGGTGGTGCACTTTAATGTTACAATAGCTTGTCACTGGGGTGGTACCATGACAGGTTATTAAAGGACTTTTATAGGTTAGGAACATACCTTTTACCTCAGAGTCATTTCGACTTGATCATATTAATATATGGCACAAAATTCAATATATCATGACAGGATGTATGAAAATCAGCAAAGTAACTGTGCTGCAAGACACACAGGTCATCGCCCATTTCGGTTCGCAGTTGCCAGGTTAAATGGATTTGGACCATTTCTAAAGTCATACTTTACAGTAGTGGTGTATACCAGCAACAAAATATCTGAAAAAACGTGTTGTCATCGTGACAGAATGCACAAAAGTCCTCAAAGAACCTGCGCTGCAACACAAATAGGTTGTCAGCCATTTTGGTTCAGACTTGTCATTTTTTTATTTGAGTTGAGGGTATGGAGAACCCTGTAGGTTGCGGCCAAAATGCTCTGGAAGACATGTGAGCATAGATACAATACTGGTATCCTCAGAGTTTTGGAATCATTAGACACATGTTGAATGACTTATGGACAATTTGATGCTAAGTCCCAGAGCGACTGCAAAGACGTTTTCCTTCACAGAGGCTATGTTTTTTTAACCGATCTTGCTCAAATTTTACACACCTGTGCTTGTCAGTCCCTGAAAGGGGCATACCGAATTTCGTATACTTTAATACTTCAAAGTTACAGTGAGTGATTTCTTTTCAAGCGTGTTTCAAAATTTCACGTCGATCTGACTGATTAAGGGGTTGAATAACGGCGCGATCATGTGGCGTATTTGTCAGAAAAATAATAGCACAGGCAACACAGTAGGGGTGCGTGTTACGACCAATTTTCACCCTTTTGTGTGTAGCGGTTCAGGAGGAGAAGCTCACACACACAATTATATACAGTCATATGACAGCCCACATAAGTATATACAGTGCATACATGCATACAAAGGCAGGTGTCAGGGGAGGTGATAAATGTGCTATCTGGTTACACTGCTTGAATTGTGTATTTGCATTCGAGCCTATATATATTCACTCACTAAAAGGAAGGGGGTCTTCTCATTGATCCGCTTCCGAAATTTGTCAGGCTATTTTTCCATACAACACAAACAAAATCAATCACGGGCTGTCACGTGAAAACAGCAAGTGGTGTGAAACCCTTCTTATCAGCATCCGCAAGTCGCCTCGTCATGAATATTCCAACTTGGCACTATGGCGTTTACAATCAGTCTCCCCTTGTACATTCCGAACGGGAATGATGTCAGATCGGGCTCTTATGCCATATGAGAGCTATCACTAAGCGAGACCTACCTCTGCTTGTAGAACATCTGTGCACCTTCTGTGCCTTTCTATGCTGTGTGTGTGTGTGTGTGTGTGTGTGTGTGTGGAAACAAGCAAGCAGATGATACACACACTCACTACACAGGTGGCCGCCCCGATCCACTGTTACCACAAACAAATGAATGTGAGAGCACAACTCATCGACAGCAGTGTACATTCTGTAGGTTATGTGGCCCACGTGGATAATACAGTGTAGTGTGTGTTACCAAAAATTGCTTGGATTGTATTCTGTGAGTGTACACACACACACACACACACACACACACACAAACACACAATTCACAATTTCTAAATTGCTTTTCTTGTAAATTTGTTTTCAATTGTGCAAATTTCTTTTTAATTTGGTATATTACTGTTTAGTTTTGTATACAGGTGGTCCTCAGGTTAGGTACAAGTTCCGCTCCTAGACTGTGATGTAAGCTGAGTTTTGGTGTCAGTCCGAAGGACATCAAATACAGGATATAAACTGCAGGAATAAAACATTACATACAAGAATTAAATGAAACAGTCATAAAAAAAAAGCCAAAGCACTAGCAACTTCTCCCTGTCACCGATAAGACCACTACACTGCTGTGTTATTACTGTCGCTTTCAAAGGATCAGTGACCTGGCAGTTATGTGCAGTGCAAAAAAAATGTCTGCTTTCCGACTGTCTTTGAATGTGACATGAGACCTGACTGTGTGTGTTGCTGCGTGCAGAGAGGACAGCTGAGTTTGCTGATGGTGTTTTGGCGTGGCTCGGCAGACAGCAGCCTGCGATTTTTTGATCCACCACCTCCTCGTCACCCTTACGACGTCCAGGTAGACGTTACAATACGATCTTTATCCTTAATGATGGCTGGGACAGTCCAGTGTTGAGAGTAGTGCTCTGTCGAATTTGGCTGTTGTTAAAAATAAGCATCACATGACTTTACATGTGTTCATCAAACAATATGACAATTCTTATGACAACTATGATACAATTTGAACAATTGGAAAATGTACTTGTGTGATGTCTATGTGACATGACTATGACATGCATTATAGGACACTAGGTGGTTGTACAAAGATGATAACTGGTCATTTTAGTAGACAACAGAAAGTAGTCTTGAGAGTAGTCTTGTCAAGACTATTGTCAAATTGTCAAATGATTGCAACAGGAGAAGACCGGAGAGACCACTGGTATGTAACAACTAGTATTGTTCCTAAGTTCCAACTGGTTGAGTAGTAATTTGATGCCATTCCTCGTTGATTCAAGGTTATCGACCTAACCCGTGCTCCGGTAAATAGTTGAAGTCTGTAATAAAATTCAAGAAAATCTACTGGAGTGGATAAAGCGTCCTCGACGATCTTCTCGGCCTTTCCAAGTGCAGGTTGGCTTAAGTCCAAAAGAACTTGACAAGCAGAGCGGCTTCGCTGGAGTCGCACGTAACTAGTAGCTAAGGCTGTAACTAGTTCTCCAGTAAGTCTCGTGTCGAGGGACAACAATTTAGGGGGCGCTTAGGCAACCACAAAACGACGAAACATAGAACCTCTTTGTATTTAAAATAATTTGTATTTTGCTCTGTAATTTTTTCACAATTTAAAACTTTTTAAAACAATTTTGTAAATGTTTTATCCACTATGTAAATGTTTGATCAGTTCTTTATTTTTAAATCATCTGTGCTTTTTGTATCATTTTGTAATTTCTGTATCAATTTGTAAATGTCTGCAAATGTATTTAACATTTTTTAAAATTAGTATTTTATAACCTATCATCTCTTGAAATGTTTGTTACAGTAATAATGCATGTCCTCACCACAGATACAGTACATACACATGGTCTAATAGGGTGACAGCAGATCATCCTATCATTATTTCTTGTGTGGACGAGTCAGTGTCCTGATGGTCCCGATGGTGTCCCGATGGTCAAGAGTGTGTGCCTCAAAAAAATAGAACGACAAGGACACACACACATGCACACACTAATAGGTCTAATCTAGTGGAAGGAGTTCATCCTAGCTGCCCTGCAATTGGCTGGAGACCAGTCCAGGGTATACACTGCCTCTTGCCCGAAGACAGCTGAGTAAGCTCCAGCATACCCGCAACCTTAGTGAGGACAAGCGGTACAGAAAATGGAATAATGGATGAATGGAGTTGATCCTAGCATTTTCTTGTGTGGGCCAGCCACAGTGTCCCCACAGAGACAACATGTCCTCACATTAAAGTTAAAAAGACAAGCTCCTATTCTACTGATGTGGTTGCTCTTATGAGGGACTGAAAAGAGGTTGCATAAAGGTGAAGAGAAGGACGTGCCTTTTTTTGTGGTCTTGATGATATCTGGAGTGGTTTCAAGAGCCTAATGTGTAAATGATGGAGAGTCGTCTAATACGGCATGTGTGGTCGCATACAGCTGCTACCACACACAGACTGTACACGCACACACGTCAAGTCAGTGATTGGAGTCTTTGGTCCTCATCTGGTCAATCAGTGGAAGACCTGCAGGCTATGATGCTGTGTGTCCTTCTCCTCGGAGACCAGGATGTGACATGTTTCTGTAAGTCAGTGAATGCACCCTTTGCAAATGTCAAAAATGTGTGCATGCTTGTCTTTCCATCTTTGTGCGGCACATGTGACATCTTTCACTGTGGCGACTCTGTCTGGTTCACACAAGAAAAATGCTAAAATGAGTTATTCTCACCGTATTAAGCTGTGTGTGTGCGTGCGTGTGTTTCTAATGGTGTAAATCTGTTGGCAGGTTTGTACACACACTAGCAAAATTGTGTGCATTTGTTTTTTTCATTTTCTTAATTTTGTATTTTACAATATATTTCTTGTTGTTTTGAGTTTTGTGATTTGTTTTTCCCAACAGTAGATTTGTTTCTGAATTTTTACATTTACTGTCAGATTTGGAAAATGTTAATCAATTTTGTAAAATATTTATACATTTAAAATGCATTTAAAATACATTTTTAGAATTTCATAATTTTTTTATGAAATTTGTACAATTTTGTACACTTATTTTCTATTTTGTAAAAGTGTTTCACATTTTTGTCAATTTGTTTAGAATTTTTTAAAATTTTGATTATTTTTGGTTTTCAGCTTTGTAGTATAATTTGTGTCTGAGTTTGTAAAAGTTTGTTAGCAATTTCTTAAATTTGTGTTTAACAATTTAATTTTGGTTTGCCTTTGTGCTTTATATACTATACACAGTGGTGTGAAAGTGTTTTCCCCCTTCCCTGATTTCTTAGTTTTTTGCATGTTTGTTAAATGTTTGAGATTATTACATTTTTAGTCAATGTCAACACAACTGAACACAAAATGCAGTTTTTTAATGAAAGAAATAACTGGTTGGGCCACCCTTAGCAGCAACAACTGCAATCAAGCCTTTGCTATAACCTAAAAAGAGTCTCTTACAGCGCTGTGGAGAAATTTTGGCCCACTCATCTTCGCAGAATTGTTGTCATTCAGCCACATTGGAGGGTTTTCCAGCATGAAGCACCTTTTTAAGGTCATGCCACAGCATCTCAATAGGATTCAGGTCTGGACTTTAACTAGGCCACTCCAAAGTCTTCATTTTGTTTTTCTTCAGCCATTCAGAGGTGGACTTGCTGGTGTGTTTTGGATCATTGTCCTGCTGCAGAACCCAAGTTGGTTTCAGCTTGAGGTCACCAACAGATTGCCAGACATTCTCCTTCAGGATTTTTTTGGTAGACAGCAGAATTCATGGTTCCATTTATCACAGCAAGTCTTTCAGGTCCTGAAGCAGCAAAACAGCCCCAGACCATCAAACTACCACCACCAGATTTTACTATTGGTATGAAATGCGGCGTTACTTTTACGCCAGATGGACACACACCTTCCAACTTTTGTCTAGTCAGACCACAGAGTATTTTCCAAAAGGTCTTGGGGATCATCAAGATGTTTTCTGGCAAAATTGAGACGAGCCTTAATGTTCTTTTTGGTCAGCGGTGGTTTTCGTCTTGGAACTCTGCCATGCAAGACATTGTGTCTTATGGTGGAGTCATGAACACTGACCTTACCGAGGCAAGCGAGGCCTGCAGTTCTTGGGATGTTGTTGTGGGGTCTTTTGTGACCTCTTGAATGAGTCGTTGCTGTGCTCTTGGGGTAATTTTGGTTGGCTGGACACTCCTGGGAAGGTCCACAACTGTTCCATGTTTTGTTCCATTTGTGGATAATGGCTCTCACTTTGGTTCGTTGGAATCCCAAAGCTTTAACATTTTCCAGACTCAGTTACTTTCTTTCTCACACAGGGCCATGTAGGTTTGGATTTTTTTCTCCCTTAAAAGTTTTAATTAAAAACTGCATTTGGTGTTCAGTTGTGTTGTCATTGACTAATATTTAAATTTGTGTTAAGTGTGACAAACATGCAAAAAGTATGAAACACTTTTTCACACCACTGTATGCCATGTATGTTTTATGGTTTTATATATTATCCTTTATATGGTCTTATTTTTATTTTATACTTTGTATTTGTATTGTATTTTAGCTTTATGGTAGCATACCAACTGTTAGCATGTTAGCATTAGCACTTTAGCACCTGTTCAATATGAGACACATGTTCCTAGGTTAACATCATGGGTCCAGGCAGGACTGTCACTACCACATTTCGCAGTACAATATTACAATATTGAAGCAATAATTTTTATTCACCTTGACCCAGATCACCCCGCCTCTACCTCCACCCTATCCTGGCTATGTGTGTGAGGTTAGCAGTGTTTCACTTGCCCATCATAGAGGCTCACAATGCCAACACTTGTCAGCCGCTTCATTCATCAAGAGCGTCAGTGATAAATCTCAGCGATATCGCCCATGTGTGGGTGGTACAGCTGCTCTTTTCTTGGGTGGTCAAATTTGGTAACGGTCCAAGGTGTTTCATTTAGGAGTTTCTTAAAAATCCAGCCTATAAAATGTACATGTAGTGAGGTAAGTGCCAGATATATTTATGATTTTTTTGTACTCCTACCCTGGCATGGAAGCCAAAAATGGGGAATTACATGCAAATAAATCTCATTGTGCTTGGCCTTTCTTCATAAGCCTTGCGTCGGGATCAGAGAGCAAGAGGTTGACTGACAGACGGGCGGCAAGGACGAAAAGGAAAGGCGCCAATGAGTGACGTGACCCCTCGACCTCCTGCCATAAGAAGTCTTCTAAAGTTCAAACTGCAGTGATTACAAGCTGAGCTGGTATTTAAAAGTGTCCCTGACGCCTGACCCTTTCCCTGCAAGCTCACGTCATGCAGTGTGTGCACGCAAAATGAATAACCTCCTAATGGCTTTTAATGCCTACCACTTCAATATCAGGGGTGCATAACGTACCGCCTTGGTAGTCAGGGTGAAAACTAAAATTGGAACAAGCTAACATGCTAACAACAATGGAGAATTTTATCCTGAGGGCAGCAAGAAAAGAGCCCCTTAGAAACCCAGCCGGTAGCCAGTAGTTCAACCTGGTAGTACTAACAGTGACAGTACTAACAGACTAAAAACAGTGGAAGAGAATGAGCACCTCATGTATTTACTTCTCAGAACACACGTTTTATCCAATGGGGGACTGAGGGCAGCGAGAAAGAGCCCCTCAGAACCCTAGCTGGTAGCCAGTAGTTCAACCTGGTAGTACTAACAGTAACAGTACTAACAGACTAAAAACAGTGGAAGAGAATGAGCACCTCATGTATTTACCTCTCTAAGCACACAAATTTTATCCAAGAGGAGGTGGGGCAGCAGAAAAAAAGCCCCTAAAAACCCCAGGTAATTGTATCTCGTAGTAACTGGTAGCATTAACAGTAACAGTACCAGTAAACAATGAAAGGGAATGAGGGCATTCTGTATTTTAATGACACACATTTTATCCAATAGGAGACTAAGGGCAGTGAGAAAAATGAGTGCTGCAGTCAAGTGAAGACTGGAGTAGGTAGCATCCACTTGAAAAGATGATTTGAACATAAGGAATGCAATGAATGTAAAAATGCATGCGTCAGTCCACATGGGGTTTAGCAGGGTAGGTGGGCAGGGTCAGGGGTGGCCTGGCGGGGTTCTGGAGCCAGCGGGCCCTCGCCATTGTTCATGTAGGAGGAGCCGAAGGGGGCCGGTGAGTATTGATGCCAAAGGTATTAGCTTCTTATATCTTACAGTAGGGGGTTCACACTGAGTGTGTGGGGCGGTGGGGTCCCCACAAGGGGGGGCGTGTAAGGAAAAGTCATTACAGATGATATAGGACCAAAACGGAGGAAATAGATTAAAGAAAATAAGTGACCAGGAAGTATGTCAAGGATCTTTGTTTTCCCCTTCAATTAAACTGAAATGTCTCAGTGGTCTGGTTGCACATGGTGGAGGGAAAAAACAAGGAGGGGCTGAAGGGTGGGTGACTCCAGAGCTGAATTTGATGGATGGACTCGCCGCACCGAAGGCGAGGAGGGGCCATCCATCTATTTCATAGCTCAGTTCTATGATGTCATCAAAGACAGGAAGTTAAAAATGCTGACCAGAGGAGACCTTTCATAGTAAATGTCCATCACACTTCACAGCGCTTTGGCTACTCTCTGTCTAATAAAGTTAAGACCGTTGACCCTGCTCCTGCATGGCAAATTGGGCTTTAATGTGCATAAGAGCTACAAGTCTACAAAGAACAGTGGCGTTACTGATATGACTAGAACAAAAACGTACAGCAACGATTCTTTCACAAACATATTAATAAATCATGCTGTTTTGTGCACTATTAGTAAAAAATATGCATATTTAAGCTTTTTTTAGTAAAACTTTTTCAAGGAGGCATTCGGAAGACAAGACTTTCTGATATGTAGTGTTTTACACTGGTCACTAGGTGTCAGTAATGCTACTGTAATGTTCAGATGTGATATGTAGTGTTTTACACTGGTCACTAGGTGTCAGTAATGCTACTGTAATGTTCAGACTTGATTGCAAGAACAGGTTTGAGCAGGTTTTTATTGCAGGTTTAAATTATCTCAAGTCTAGAAGGCTGTAATATTAAAAACCAGATGTAGAAGGTTGTATACAGGTTGCTCTATGAAAATATTTGATTTATAAATATGGAATTGACTTATCGCGGTCAGGTTTAATCGTGATAAACGAGGGATTACTGTATTGTAAATCACGCCGCTACCTCACAGTTTTAATGTATTGTTTATGCTATGAGCCATGCTATGATTTGAAATGCACTTTTTAAAAAATGTTATACATATTTATACATATTAGGTGTTATTTGCACAAAGTATCGGTATCGGATTGGTATCGCCAAAATTTTACTCGGTATTGGATTGGAAAGCAAATCACTGGTATCCCACATCACTACTGGAAAGCGAGATACGTTTGTGTGAAGTGAGTTAAGCTTTTGTCGTCTCAGTATTTTTCCATCAGTCATATGTAAGTGTTGCACAACTCTGATTGTGCTAAGCAGAGGGGTGTGTGTATTGTGAAGGCCTCAGTTAGGCTGATATGCACTGGGCTATTAGACTAATAAACGCTGCCTTCCGCACCGGCTTGAACCAGGAAAGCAGACTGAGTGAGTCGAGAGCACTGAGGCTGTCAACTCGACGTCCAGCATGACTAAGGATTTAGGGAGTGAGGTTTCCCGACGTGCTTTTGCACAGCTGCGCCAGGTTGGCATCTGTTACAAGTTTTACATCAAAATGGACTTATTTGAAACAAATGCTGTGAAATATTCAAACACCAAAAGACATAAAAGCTTATGAAGATTCTTACACATCTTTCATACTGTTGTTCATACTTTGGGAACAGGATGATTATGTAACTGCAAAGTTTGAATGCTAACATACTGTATATGTTTGATTCCTACGTGGACTTAAGGACCTGTGCAGAGAGTCAGTGTACGTTTAGTAAACTACGGAAGACACAACAGAAGAGACCCTTGTGACAAATTGGTGGTACTAAAATGTACTGTTAATTGGAAATATATTTATGAAGCAGTGTTTAGACTGAGTGGTAAATTCATGCTATTCCTCTTTGATTTAGTTAATCGGCACAAACAGTTTAAATAGGTAGTATCTGTGAAAGGGGCTTTTGTGTGAAAACTGTAAATGTGCAAATTGCTGTAAATTTCTTGTCCGTCCCTGTCATTTTATACCATTTTTTGTTTCTCGCTCACAGTACGTTTTCAAGGCCAGTAGAGGAATGAGGGTGAGCTTGTGTGAAGGGGAGGGATGGATGGGACGCTGCCAGTGGAGGGTTTGGGCTGGGGTGGGGTGGTCGGGGGAGCGGTGATGATGAAGAAAGAGAAAACAGGTTGTCAGTGTGGTTGAACAGCAAAATAGCATTTTCTCCCCGAGGCTCGGCCTCCACAGATGTTTCATTCAGGGCCACTCCAAACGTGCTCCAGGCCCCGACACAATTCAGCCGCCTTTTGTACGCTGAAGGAGAGAGACTCAGCCCACTGTTTACTGCTCAACCACCTCCGCCTCCTCCTCCTCATGTTAGCAGGCGGAACAATTGGGGAGGGCCTTGCCCAGAGCCGGGGCGGTGTGGCAGGTCAACAGAATGGGCTGTGAATCCTGTGCCTCTGAATTCTCCGGGTGGGTGGTCCGGCTCTTTGCTCGCTCACACACATCGACTCTCAAACTACTACTCTTCTCTCCTCCATTAACTCATCCACCGAGGCTCCAGCTCAGCCTGCTTTTGGTGCCTGAGGCCGGGCATGATAGGTGATAAGTGTCCCATGAGAAAGACGCCTGGGCAAGGGTCTTGAGGGTGTCTGCATTTTTTCACCAAAAAAAAAAAAAATTGTTGCGCCCCCTATGGGCTGTGCTTTGGAAGACATGCTAGCGTACATGTAATACAGGTATCCTCAATATTGTGTATAGTGGGGTGTCACAAGATCTCGGGAGATTAAAACGTGACAATTTTTCATTCAGAAAAGTACAATGTTTAGTGGACACGAGGCATGGGACAATAATTAATCACACAATAAATAAAAAAAATTGGTCATTTTGCCAGCTTCAATATATTGCTATGCGCATGGGTGTCTGTGTTCCTCATCTCCCACCTCCAAACAGGAAGAGAGTTCACTCTGTACATTGGTTTCAGCACGTTGGCACGTTTCAACGGCATGAACGGAGTGAGCTCTTGTCAGTCATAGTCTTCGTCTCAGTGGGTGGAGGCGGGGCAAGTAGCATGCACACAGAGAGCAGAAGAGCGTTAATAGTAGAAATGACATTGGTAGATTGAAAAAAATGCATTGCACTTTTCTTAAAAGAAATATTAAAATCTTGTCTCGTCTCGTTCTTGCTGGCCCAATCTTGTCTAACGTCTTGTCTCGTCAACTGAGTGTCTGGTGACATCCTTATTGTATAAGCATTAGACAAAGGCTCAGTAACTTATGGACAGTTAGTACATGGCGGCCATGTTTTTCAACCAATGTTCCTCAAATTGTGCTTGACACTCTACTACAGGTGTGTAGCAAATTTAAACACTCTCAAGTTACAGTGGGTGTTTTGTGGAGCGCAGTAGAGCTGTGCATGAGAAATTTCAAGTCAGTCAGACTTATACTAGCGCCACCGTGTGGTGTATTTGTCAGACAAATAATAGCACTGGCAACATACTACGGGTGCATGTTTGACAAATGTTCACCCTTTTATGTGCGGCGGTTCAGGAGTAGAAGAGCGAGCTTCCACAAATAGTCTCCAGTTTCCATATTGCTATTTTCCCATTAGCATCAAATTGCACACAATATTTGGTAACCTCTCACTTCAAGCCAGCAGAGCCATGTGACCCCACCCAGCCAATCAGCAAAGAGGGGTCATGATAGTTATGAAAAATGTTAATACTTTTACAATACAATATGACATACAGTATACATACATGTGACAATGATATAAGATTGTCTTTCATATGATTATCTTAAATAGACTACTATTCATTTGTGTAAGACAATTTAAATTATGAATTTTAAAATAGATTAAAAATGAAATGCAAATATTTGTGGTATTTTGTGAAATATGTCCATTTGGTGTCGTTTGCCGTATATTCAACTTTAAATACACCCTCACTTGGCGTGGCTGCCCTCCTTACCCTAAATTACAGCGACATCTAGTGAGCACAACACAGTACTAACCCTGATGGAAAAGTCCAATCAATCCATGTAGTAAAAAAGGCCAGGGGTGTGGTAATTTTACATGTTTTATTTTGTGTGACTTAGGAATGTCAAAATTGTAACCCCGGGCAATATTGTAAGTAGTAAATTACTTTGCATTGCTGTTATTATTGTTAGTAGCAAAGTAGATTTAGAGTGTACAGTACCTGTTACACATTGTGCAGTTGAGTGTGAGGAAATAGTGTGTACAGAAGGCGGCACAGCGTTTCCTCTCACTTGCATCAGTTGAAGCAAGACCTTGATCCTCTTTTTGGGTTCCTTCTGAGTTACAGCTTTGTCTTTAGGCTGAAAAAGATATATATCAATTTTCACATAATTCTCTATTTTTTCTGTCAACAGCAATTCTGCCGACACATGCACAATGCTAGCGTTTGGCCCTTGTCTCTTCACGCTGGGTAAGGCTTTTGTGTGTGTGTGCGTGTGTTTTTTTTGTGTGTGTATATGTTTTGAGTTGGAGTACAATATTTTTTTTAATGTTAACTTGTAAACGTCTAACTTGTAAATGTATGATAACGTATAATTGAATGTACCAAATAAAATACTCAGGGAATATCAGGGAAATAAAGATGAAAATAACACCTGAACTTTACAATATATTTTTTAAAACCCTGATTGGTTTGAGAATATATTGAAAAGAGTGGTATGTTAACTTATAAACACGCATCATGTTACTAGACGTACTACAAGGAGCCAAACTACATTTTATGTAACAATGGAGCTGCTTTCAAAACATGTAATATATAAAATGACAAGTAAATGCATAACATTTTCTAAGTGATTAATGAATTCATTCATTTGTGAATGTAATGAGCTCCTGAAAATCCTGCTTACTTCCATAAGTATGACATGAATGGGACGCTGTGTGCATCTGGATATATCTTTATTTCACTTTAAAATGATGTATAATAGTCATATATTAGATCAGAGGTTCTCACTTATGGGGATAGAAATGTTTTCGTGCCCCCCCCCCAATTTGAAATACTATTGAGAAACTGATATTTATTAATCTGTACTGTACAGGCTGAACTCGAAACTGAAACCAGTGGAATGCAATAAAATGGAGAGCAGTGAAGCACACATCCGTATTCAGGAGTCAAATTGCATGCTTAGTACGACAAATTCACACATGTCGGCAGGTCTGCACTAATATTGAAAGTCCGCCCTGCCTCTCACACGCCCCCGACACTTCACCGCGCCCCCACCCAGGGGCGCCTGCCCAGCTATTTGAGAAGCACTGCATTAGATAATGGTGGACATGTGCATGAACACTCGCATCTATCTTTGTTTATCTCACAGAAATGCAACTTACACGATGTTAAAATGCTGTACTACGCTCTCCAAAACTTGCATGAAAAAAAGTAGAATGTTCTCCCTGACGGGCCCTGACAGCGTGGCACTAAAGTGTAGTGTTATATTGTTTTACAAAGTCACAGCTGGTGTGAAAAAATGTCATTTGTCTCGCCGTTCCTCTGCTGCAGCCGAGTGAGCGAGGCAGTAAGAGCGGCACCTCGCTGTGTGCATGTGTGTGAGTGGGAGGGGTCAGGGAGCAGCACAGAGAGATGAAGCGACAGAACCTCCGCACAGCAAAAAAAGTTAATAGACCGGGTATATATTCACCGATATTCATTCAACGGTGATACGTCATAAATCGCTCAGGCTCTAGTGTATAGTAATCATTAACAATACGATACATTGCAAAATCGATATTTAGGATCACCCCCAACGTCCTACACACTTCTGATGTTTGTGAAACTTTAAAAATGTGTGTTGAACTCATACCGTACGACTTTTGGGGCCAAAAACATGAGAATATTTTTCGAATTTGTATGCTTTTTAATTTAACAAAATTTAAATAGGCTTTATTTATTAAGGAGAAATCGTTGACTAATGCTGTTCTTTTAAATGTGATGAACTAATGTAACGTGATGTCAGACAATAACTCAGTTTTAAAGAATACTGAAACGTTACGTACAGTAACTCTCATGTTTGCCTTCTTGTCTTCCTACAGGCGTGGCTTTGCTTTCGCTCGACGCAGTGCAAATGTTTCCCAGCGTTGCAAATAAATCCAAGCAACAAATCCTCCCCACGGATGACCCAACACTGGAAAATATCACCACTGAAATGTTCATCATCGCAAACTACAGCAATAACAACAAGAGCAACAGCGAGATGAGCAATAGTAGCATGAGCTATGCTAACACCACCACAGCCGTCACAACTTGGACAGAGCAGAAAGGTAAGCAAAAAAAACACCAAATTGTACGACTTCTGCAGCACAATATCACTACTTGAAGCTGGTGTTTTTATATCGTAGATTGCAAGATCGATATTTTGTTTCTCTCCCAACATCATACAAACTTCTGATATTTGCGTGACTTTAAAAATTTGTGGAATCGTTGGGGGAATTGACTTTTTGAAGGTTTTGCTGGACTTTTTGTGTCGTTAACATCTGACATGTCTTTGACTTGATGAAGATACTGAATCTGATGCCACCACGCCAAATCCCATGACGACTACCATCCATTCACTTTCCACTGAAATGAGAGACAACCTGAAAGACAAAAGTAAGTCAACACGTACAAGTACAAGACGTACAAGACTTTTTCCTTGTCTTTTCGTTGTCAATATAGTTTAAGTCAGGGGTGTCCGGTGTGGGCCACATCCTGAAAAATGAAAGAATGCAAGCTGCCACTTTGATATTTTGTAAAGCATCACATTTACATACAGTAGATATGCTAGTATCATCTTTGCTCTTAAAAAAAATCCTAAAATTTCAATGTTCTTCTTAAATAATTTTGTTCATTTCCTTTTCATAATATGACTTTATTCCCATAATATTATAACTTTTTCCCCAACCTAATTTTCCAAAAATGTCAACTTTATTCTGTTTTGTTTGTTTCTCATATTACAACTTTTAAACAATAATGACATTTTTCTTGAATATTTCAACTCTCTGCAGCCACGATGACATTATTTTTCCTCATAATTAGGGTTGGGCATTGATTGAATTTCAGCAATTCAGGTTCCTAACGATTTTCGAATCCGATTCTTTTCAGAGGTAGGGTCATGAGTTTGCATGGTTTAAATGAGGGTGCTAACCAAAGTTCTTGGGAGAAATGAATTTTTTTTTTATTATATGAACTTTTTGTGAATTACTTGACGATGAATTTCTCACAGCTATTTTCAACCCGTATACTGTATACATATCACACTATTGAACTTGAACATATATGTTTTGAATACACGTTCACAAATGATTTTTATTTTGGTAAACCTCATGAAAAAACAATTACACATATCATGTTGTTTATGTATTGGAGAGTGTCTTATGATGCAGACAAAGGGGACCTATTGTACTAATTTTTGGGTCTTTGTATTGAGTTCTGGACTCCTATAAAGCAGCTACACACGATAACCCGCACAGAAAGCTTTCTAGATCTTCCAGATTCCCGCAGTGTTTCCTCCAGCCCAAACGGTCTGTGTAATTTACTTCACTCCGGGCCCTCCTCCAGGTATGCCTCCCGCTGAGCCCACTCCGCTGTGATTGGTCACACTCCCAAGGACTTCCGGACAGCTGCCGAACCCCTTTTGTCCGATTACTCACATGAAATAAACACAGTTAGGACACTGATAAATTGTTACTTACAGATTGATCTTCTGACTCTTCAACACGACCAAGTAACGTTGGAAAGGCGTCGGACTTCAGCAACAGTTTGGCGGATAGTCCAGCTTCGTTTTGGCCCGTGTTCACAAAACGGTCCCGTGTGAAGTCCCGTTGACAGATTAGCATATTTTTCTCTTGCTGTGATTCAGCAACTCCAACCACTTCTGCCTGATGCTTGCCTCTCTAGGCACACCCGAACAATCATTTCCTGGGAGCCGTCGCTCGATGTGCTAACACCATGAACAGAGCGAAGCAGAGCGGGGGTGCTGGGCATGCCCATACAAGGAAATCCAGGTTGCATTGATGTCAATGGAACTCGGTGTTAAAAAAAACTCTGTAAAACACAGAGCCGTCCCAAAACTTCTTTCAGGGCTCACGTCCAAATGTGCAAACCTCTTTATCTGACGTGTTGGCATCGTTTAACACAAATATACAACATTGTAACAACATTTAAAGATCAGAAAAGAGGAAAAGCATAATAGGTCCCCTTTAACCATGTTACTGAGTTCCTACTAACCTGCGTGCAGAATATCAAACAAGTACGGTGAATGGAGTGACATTTAACGCGAGGTCCAGTCAACTTCCTGGCTAAAGCTAGCATTAACATCAGGTCGTTTGTCTATGAAAAAGTACATAGCCTTACGTAAGCTGCTGCTTCAATGTTGGATGTAATTTATTGTTTGACTTAACCTGACTGGTTGGAAGACGTCTGACGTAGCGTGCCAAAAACAGAGCACTCTGTACACCGTGAAGTGTACGTGAAGTGTACGTGAGGTGTTTCACCATTTTAGTGGTGCACCCTCCTTTGCATGATATGATGGTGTTGCAAATGTTACACTGCGCTCACCATTAATTTTTCTTGCAGAATTTCAGCCAAACTTTTGAGCGCCGTGGCACACTTTCCATGGTTGAAATGAATGAATACAAACGCTTCCTGACGCTCCTTCTTTGTTGGTGTCCGCCTCCTTCTTCGTTGTTGGTGTTAGGCGGCCATTTTTTCCGGTTGGCAGGCTTGTCGATCATCGAAAGTAGCAATCAAAATTTTAAAAACTGAATCATTCCGGAAGAATCAGAATCTTAGTCCCAGTTCCCATCAATGCTCGATGCCCAACCCTAGTCACAATAGTTTAAAGTTTATTCTCGTAAAATTGTAACTTTTTTCTCATTAGAATACAACTTTTTATTCTTCATTTGGACTTCTTTTTTTTTATTCCCAAATACTTAAACTTTTCTCGTAAATTTTCTTCCCATATAATGACTGAATGACCATAATATTTAGACTTTATTCTCATAACATTTCACATTTTCCCGCAACCCTCAAATTAACAACTTTATCCTTTGTTTTGTTTGTTTCTCATAATATTACGACTTTAAAAGAACATCTTTTTCTTTAACTTTGTGCTTCCAAAATGATTATAATATATCACGTTATTCTCGTAAAATTCAGACTTTTCCTTGTTAGATTACGTTTTTTTCTGAATATTTTGACTTTATATTTGTAAAATTACGGCTTATTACTGCTTTTATTTTTTCTGTTTTCTTGTCTTTAGAATGTGCCGCGGGCCAATAAAAAAACAGCCACGGGCCCCAAATGTCCCCTGCACCGCATGTTGGATAACCCTGCTTTAAGTGCAAACATACAGTACAATACATTCAAATTAAAAAGGCAGATAAGTCACACTCGCGTCTGCAATATAATGTCAAAAATAATGTATTTTTTTGCCTTTCTGGAGTTAAACGTCATATACTGTAGTACCACAACTTATTCTTCTGTATGACTTTTTGGCACCATTGACTACAGTGATTCCTAAGTGTTTTGCGTCTGTCCGAGTTTTTCCTTGCCTCTGTTGCCAAAATAGGTTTCTGTTGGTTTTGTTCGAGCGATTGTGTGACATTGGCGTAATACTGCTAACGAACCTACAAACAAACCAAAAAACAAGTAAGAGCACCCTCTTTCGACTAGTTAAATGAATGACATGTTTCTTGTCACACAGGGTTGGTCACCACAGCAAAGCCTGATAGCAAGAAAACTGACAACACCGGTGAGTGACCCTTAGCGTTTGTTCCAGCACGTACTGTATATCGTGACATTTCAACTTGATAGCTTCTGATGTCGCTTCCAAGGCATCATCATACTGATTTTGATCATTGTCATCGCCATCGGATTCGCTTTGGCTTGCTACATTGTGAGGAGACGAGGAAGGGTTAGTAGAAAATTCTAAATACACTAACACAATGACAAACAATGGTTTTTAGTTTAGCCACATCTAGCCTGACACTAACTCTTCTACGTCAACAATTTAAAAAAAACTGTAATCATTGGCCTGATAGCCTGGCTTTCAAACAATCTTGGTTAAATGATAACAATATGGTTAAAAATGAAAAGAAAACATTTTTTAAATCAATTTGTTCATTGTTAATACTGTATTTTTAAAATGCAAATAAATACGTTTTTCATATTATTTTTTTTATTAAATGAAGTGAATTAAATTAAAATGTGTGCTCTATAAATGTAATGTATTATACATGATATTGATTATATTGTATCATATTTAATATACCATCATTTCCAGACTATAGAGCGCACTGGTATGTAAGCCGCACCCACAAAATTTAAATAAAAAAAACGATTTGTATATACAGTACAGTATATAGGACTGTCACGATAACAAATTTTGCTTGGGGATAATAAATTATCAACGATAGTCTATAATTTCGACCTTATTTAGACCATATTATTAAGTTTATCGTTCAATGATCAGTGTCATGTCACATTTGAGCCACTTGATCAGGGGTGTCACCCTCTTTTTTACATCGCAGTTACGGCTGCCCTCAGAGGGCCACTTGTAACTGTCAGTTTTTATGAATCTAAATATGAATAGAACCTCATAATATTATTACACAGTTGCCCATGCATTAGATCATTATATTTTTACCAACAAATTGATGGATAACTTGCTTGGAAATGAGAAGTGAAGTGAGAATGTCATGGTGACAAGCAGACATTCAAGTATTTGTTTTTGAAAAATGCTTGAATATCTTGCTGCATGATTAGATAATACTGTACTGACGTTTAGAAGAACCGCATGCAGTGCAATTTTTCTGTCAAAATGACACGTCAAATACCTTTAGAAGGGCAGAGGTGAAGTGCATTATTGACATGCACTATTCCAAGGGTTTCGCGGGGCACATAAAATGATGTGGCGGGCCACATCTGGCCCCCGGGCCTTGTGTTTGACACCTGTGCACTAGATGGTACTCAAGTGTAATGTATCTGTGTGAGGCACAGAAGATGCCTACTACTGCACTCACCGCGGGGCGTCACCACTTCACATACGCTGGATATCGCAAGCTCGCGCCGCCCGGCACTATACATTCACTTCGCCGATCAAACGCCCCAGCAAGCGCCAACCATCAGGACGAATGCCCAACAGCACAGCACAAAACCCGTTGGTGATAGTGAACGCTTGGCGGTCTGAATAGTCCAAACAGAAGTCGTAGTAATTCTCCACTTGACACTTGATCAAACTCACAAGGTGGCAGAGGGCTGCATAAGACTTAAAAACGTGATATTAGCTTCCACTTCAGTCGTACACGCCACTACTTCCTGAAGTTGCACTCTAAGTTGCACGGACACCATCCGTAGTCTCATTAGGAGCATGCCCCGACGTTGTCAGGCATGCGTACAAGCACGTGGGGGCCACACAAACTACTGAGAATCATTTTGAGTTGCTACAATGACATTTTGGCAAAATGGACCAGTGTGCTGCATCATTTTTCCACTTTCATTTTTGGGGTGTCTTTGATTTCCCCCCTCTATAGGGTGATCATTTTCATTTCTATCAAATGATGTGGCATCATTTTGTTACTAATACGTCACCCACTTATTATCAGGAAAGATATTCAAGATCATTTTTCCCCCAGTTTAGATCTGATGTGTTTTCGAAGTGTTCCTCTAATTTTTTTGAGCAGTGTGTACACACACACATATATATATATATATATATATATACATACACACAGTATATATACAGTATATAGCATGTGGTACAAATTACTCTGAAAATGACATCCATCTGATGTATTTCCTAAAATGGTAATGATTTGTTTTCGGCTTTATGCTAAAATGAGTATTTGTAACTCCTGTTTTCTTTTAGCACTCCTCTGTGGACTTATCCCCGGTGATGGGGCCCGATGAAGCTAACATCCCCCTCAGCACCCTGGAACCTGAATTACCTATTGATAGTGCGCCACAGAACGGTGGGTCAGCATAAGAGTTTTTCTTTTTTTTGTTGTTGTTGGGTTTTTTTTAATTCGGACTTCCACAAATAGATTTGCCATTATCTGTTCGCCCCGATGAACACATTATAATGGGACTGTCATTCCCATTGCACCATTAGATAGCTTAAATGCTCTCTCTGAAAACAGGATATATTAATGAGACACAGCCAACCTCACGTCTGTCCATCGTCTTGCTAAGCAGAAAGAGAGGACGTTTATTAAACATCTGCACATTAAAACCTCTTCTTTCATTGTTTCCAATACATTCATTAACCCATATTCAGTACATTTACTGAGCTAGATTTAGTTTGACACAAATCAAATGTACAATAAACAATCACAACATTGTACTATGTTACCTTGCAATCAAGCATAGCTTCTACTACCATTCACATGTGCTTCTCAAGTGCATCAGTTTAATTTTCCTTTCCCTTAAATTGCTTACTCCTCAAAACAATGCATGAGATGATATGTTTTAACTTTCCTTTTAACCACTGTATTATTTTAACTATACATTTCGCTCAATGTGAGAGTTCTATATCACAAAACTAACAATGACTCTGTTCAATATGACTTAACTGGCACAAGATGGCGTTGCAGCGTGCGAACGTTGCACTGCTCTCTTTACATACATATAATTCCTCGTACATTATTAACAGCCTCATCACGGTGCATCTAAACATTTCACAACATATTTACATAGTGCATTTTAGTCACATGGCTCAATTTGGTGTTTCACCCACCTGAAAACAGGATACATTAATGAGACACAGCCAACTTCACGTCTGTCCATCGTCTTGCTAAGCAGAAAGAGGAAGTTCGCCAAGCAGACCAACTGACAATACACCTGGAGCCAGGCGAGCTGCCACACTGCCCCCTGCTGGCGAGTGCCCATTACTACCCCGTTATGCACAAAATAATGTCTTTTTTACTCAAACATGGTAGAAAGAAATCTATTATATTCTGCAGTATTGCACACAATTGTGATCACACTTCAGTGGGTATCACACTTGTCATTCCAACTCCGTACAGTAGATGGCATCGTATCTCTGCTTCTTATACACAGCTCATACGCACAGCAAATCAACAACTTATTGACTTTGTCGCTATATTTAGACATTTTTCATTTCATTTTTTAAAAGACAAATGTAGCAACTTTCATATTGGACACTTTTGGAGACTAACATGAACGCACCCTTCAGCCCCCCGTCTGAAAGCACTCACAGGCGCCTCCATCTTGCTTGTGACATGAAAAAATGATGAACATTATAAAAAATACTGCAACACTGAAACACTGCAGCATCCTAGCACTACAATGATGTCACATTAACACCTACTCTATGTTCATTACTTTTGCAGGTTTGCAAACCTTTCAAAGCGATGGTAAAGGTGCTGAAGAAGAAGATGACAATGATGATGAGGTGTCGGATGGGCAAAAAAGTAAGAAAGTGACTTTTGTTCAAGCAACCATTGAACTTCCTCTTTCTTAAAATGGCTTAACATGCCACGAGAAAAGGAAGTTTGTAACAGAACGCTAGTGAGAGATGATGATGTCAAACAATCTGCTCCAAAAACCTGCTCGAGCTCCATTTTGGTGGTGTTTTTGAACTTAATCTGTTCCTGAGTCAAACTGTGGCCATCATAAAACCTTTATTAACTGTACAAGCAAATGGTTTAAGTAACGTTTCAACATTCTTAACTATTATAAGTGAAAAAAGAAGTTAAGCACAGTTATTGTATTGCAGGCGTCTCCGAAGTGCACGCCGCGGCTGTTTTTTTATTGGCGCATTCTAAAAATACAATTTACCACAAAAAAAACCCTAAAAAAACAACAGAAAAAGTGGAAAAATCAGCAGTAATTTTACGACCATAATGTCAAAATATTAAGAGGAAAAAAGTCACAAGAATAAAATAAAATTTTAGTTTTAAAAATTTTAGTAGCATATAAGGTTGAAATATTAAAGTTAGAATATTATGAGAAACAAACAAAATGAATAAAGTTCTATTTTTTGAAAAATTTGGTTGCTGAAAAAGTAAAATGTTACAAGAATAAAGTCAAAATATGGGAATAAAGTCATAATTACGAAAATAATTACAAAGAGAAAGTTGGAAGAACTGGAGATTGAAAATGTAAAAAACTGCTGTCATGTAACGAGAATAAAGTCAAAAAGAAAAAAAGTCAAAAAGAAAGTCAAAAAGAAAAAAAGTCACAATTTTATTTGAATAAACTCTTAATATTATGAGGAAACATTTTATAATTTTTGTGACCATAATAGAAATATTAAGAGAAAAATTCACAAGAACATAAAGAAAACTGTCATTTTAGGAGCACAAGGCTGAAATATTAAAGTTATAATATTACGAGAAACAAACAAAATGAATAAAGTTCTATTTTTTGAATAATTAGGTTGCAGAAAAAGTAAAATGTTACAAGAATAAAGTCATAATTACAAAAATAATTACAGGAGAAAGTTGGAAGAATTGGAGATTGAAAATGTAAAAAACTGCTGTCATGTAACGAGAATAAAGTCAAATCATGGAGGAAAAAAAAAGTCGTATTAAAACAAGAAAAAAAGTCACAATTTTATTTGAATAAACTCTTAATATTATGAGGAAACATTTTATTTTAGTAGCATAAAGTTGGAATTTTTTTTAACTTAATAGTATGAGAAACAAACAAAACACAATAAAGTTGTAATTTTTGAAAAATTAGGGTGGGGAAAAAGTTATAATATTATGTGAATAAAGTCCAAATATTATGGGAATTAAGTCATAATGTTACAAAAAGAAAATTTATGAAGATTATTTAAGAAGAAAGTTGAAATGGGAGCTTCTTAGCACGTGCTTTACAAAATATCAAAGTGGCCCTTGCGTGACGTCATCCGTGTTGGCGCTCCCGCTTTTTGAACGTACCATACACACGCCAAAGAAAAAGACAAACCCAACAACAACTCAATCCTTCGATAATGCCAAAGTGAGATCTCATGTCATGCTCGAAAATTGTATGACGACAGGGAACTGGACATTAAAAATGCAAACGAAAAAGTAAAATTTTGGAAAAAGTGTCATGCACAAAGCCACAAAAGGCCAAGTAAAAAGCAAAACGCACAGAGTGAGTGCTACGAGCTGAAGTCTTGCAACGTTTACCGAGGTGTTGTGTGATATCTAGCATGACAACATGAATTACTGACCACAAAAAGATTGATCCGCCACCCGTTTTGTGCATTTACCCCTAAAACCCTGGTAGAATACATTAGCAACAAAGACACTGATTGCATTTACACCAGTCAATGTGGCTGCAGTTGTGCTCTGCAGTACTCCTGTTGACCACACGAGGGAGGCCTGGTTAACAAGACCCTGACCTCCATTTTCCCTGCGAACAACTAATGGCAAAAGCATCTTTAACCACGACAGCCTGTGGAATAAACACATGGCCACAATATGTGAAAAGCTATTATTTATAAATGTGAATTGTACTAGATTACATGACCAAAAGAGGCTCTTTAGAAGTATTGCCAAAAGTCAGTTTTTACGGGGGTTCCATTTTTATGAGAAGCACATGAGAGCATGTATAGCTGCATATTTCCTTGACCTGACTCTCATTCTTACCCGACATCTCCATCTGTCTGAGAGTGATTGAGGAGTTCCTGTTTGACTCTGAGCAAAAAGGTCTTCTTCCCAGAGAGGTAACATTCACAGGTCATGTCGTAGCTTGCCTCACGGCCTTGGGGCAACACTTTGTCTCAGTGGACAGTGTTGATGGTCGCTTGCAAGGAGAAGAACAGACGCTTCTTCCTCTCATGGGAAACTGTATAAACATCAGCGAGGGAACAGGTGATTGTTTGCAGCTCAGACACATCGACGACTAAATGACAAATATAAAGGGAATTTTTCTTTGCCTCTATCACCAAGGTGCTCACTTCAGAATGAAGTTGATGGGAATAGGGTTAGAATTTGGTTTTATACTATGACACTTAAATCTTTAGAATCTTTTGTTTTTACCACCTAAGTGAATAAAGTCCTATTTTTACAGGAACAAAGATGGAATATCACAAGACTAAAGTCTTTTTTTGATCTTATACAATACTTGTTGAATAAATGTCTATTTTTAATCAAATATTATGACAGTAAAGTTGTTTTTTTAATCAAATATTGTGAGAAAAAAGTATTATTTTTAATCAACTCTTATGAAAATATACATTTTTTAAGACAAATATGAGAATAAAGTCCTATTTTTTAAATATTTTTTTAAATGACAATAGCATTTTTAAATCAAATATTACGAGAATAAAATCACTTTTTAAAATCAAATATGAGAACAAAAACAATGTATTTATTATATTCAATATAATATATAATAAAATATTTTTTCAAACATTGTGAATAAAGTATTTTTATTCAAATATGAAATGAAAGTACTATAAGTGAAATAGTATAATATATAAACATAATATATAACATAATAAACAAAGACCGTCTTTTTAATCAAATATGAAAATTGTTTTATTTTTTAAACAAATATGAGAATAAAGTTGTGTTAATATTATGGGAATGAAGTTGTATCTTACGAAAATAGTCATATTTTAGTTATATCCATCCATCTATTTTTTATACCGCTTCTCCTATTTTAGTTATATTTAAATTATATTATATTTAAATTCTGTTAAATTATAATTATATCAAATTATATATATTTATATTTATATATATATATATATATATATATATATATATATACAGTATATATATATATATATATATATATATATATATATATTTTAAAATAAAATATTAAAATATTTTTTATTAAATATAAGTATTTTTGAGGAAATACGACAAAGTCATGTTTTGTATAGAGAGATATATGTATATATGTAGAAATATATGTACATATTTGTATTTTGTTTAAAGAAAAAGGCTGTAATATTCTAATTATAATATACTGTAACACAGGGGTGTCAATCTCGATTGCAGAGGGGGCCAAAACTCAAAGCCTACTTTAGGTTGTGGGCCGAAATGTGGGCCTGAAATGTTCAACATTTGTATATTTCTGCATATTGAAAGTATGAAAAACCTTCCTGTCCTTTTAACCAGCATAACTGGTGAATGCAGCACACTCACATGCATCATCAGTGCACACACACACGGATGCTCGTGTGAAGTTGCGAACATGACAGGACGTGCCCCAATAATCCAGGCTCAAAAAATAGTAGTTAGTATGGTCAGATTTTGAGAAAATGTCTCATTAGCACTGACGAATATCTTAAGTAAGCAGCCTACACACCTTTTGTCTCGGTTCCCCGTGCGTGCAGTGCAGGGATCGGAACCTACTATTATAATGCGCCCGTATGGTTGCGTTTTCAGGTTGGGACAAAATGCGCATGATAGTTGGTGAATGTGATGTGGACATACATTTTTTTCAAACTATTTTTTGTCTCAAATATGAGAATAGTCATGTTTCAATCATATTATGAGAACAGGCTTTTTATTAATCATAATATTTAGTAAATATTTTTATCAAATATTATGAAAGTATTTTTTTAAATCAAGTACAAGAATAAAGTGATATTTAAAAATGAACTATTAGAAAAGTAGCTTTTTTATTAAATATGACAATAAAGTAGTTTTTTGTTTCAAGAAAATGGTCACAATGTTATAATTCTAATATATAAACAAACAAATGAACAACGAACAGTTGCATTTTTTTTTACCAAATACGAGAATAGACACGACTGTATAAGAATAAAGTATGATTTTTTTTTTAAATATGCATATATTTTGACTAATAATAGTTCGTAGTCAACCACAAATTTTTGGAAAAAACCTGATAGTGAGGGCGCAATGTTCGAACCGCAAAGTGGTGAGGGGTGACTGACGCAGTACCGGCATCACAAGGCAGTGATGGTGCCCTCCAATGTGCTTTCCCTGCATCTGACCTTGGAGGTCACATAATGACGGGTCTAACTAACTTTCCCACAGCGTCCATCAGCTGTAACACGACTCACACTCACTGAGGCCTTCTCATTAGCAAAACGTGGTGAAATCCTCTCTGCACGAGCAACAAGCATAACTTCGCTTCCACCAGCACTGACCGCTTAATTTGTCAGCGTTTTTGTTGGGAATGTGCTCGGGAGCCACTAAAAGAGCAATTTCGTTTTATGGTCCTCACAGCTGAAGCGGAGGACCGTCAGCCGCATGCCGAGTCTGCATCTGCGGCTCCACCTGCAGACGACTCAGAGAACAAACCCAAAGACTCCGAGAAGGATCCTCCGGCACCGGTGGAGCCGGCAGGAAGAGACGCCACCGACAAAACCTCAGAGGGAACGCCAGAGAAGACCAATGAGAACAACAGCAACAATGCTGACGCGTCTCCGAGGAAAGGTTGGCGTTATTTATGATAATTAGTATCGTTTCAACGAGAATTTTAATGGGTCCCGGGTGCAATTAAAACATGACGTTATGTTGCTCTTGACCTTAGGTCCGCTTTGCAGCACACTCATCATATTTCCACACGTTTTTGCAACCAAAGAAAAGCTGCGGTTCTGTCGCAACATTTACCACATCGCTTGATGTTGCTCAGAAGCCATTTTGATGAGTTTCAAAGGTGCAAAGTTCATAGAAAGTAAGTGTCCAGCAGAAAAAGCTGTAAGTTACAATCACAGAGTTGTCATACTATGAGAATAAAGTTGTAATGTTAGAAGATTATAGTTTTTGGGGGGGAAAAAAAACATTTTTAGAAGACCAAATATTAAAGTCGTAATATCTACATTATGAGAATAAAGTCTTATTTTTTCCGTTGTCAAAATGCTCAGAGAATAAGTTGTTACGAGACTTAAGTCGTAAAATTATTGATAGATACTTTATAATATTATATATTAGAACACGTTTTTTTTCTAGTAAAAGGTTTATTCGTAGTACTCACAACTGGAAGAAAGGATTTAAGGTAAGTTATTTCTATGTATTGTGATGTAATGTGTATTATCAGAATTCCGTCATATTTTTTCGACAGAAAAGTCAAAATGCCACGAGAATAAGTTAATTGCGGAAATTAAGTTGTCAAATTTTTTTAGAACAATTGTATTTTTAAAATAAAACAATGACAATAGTTTTTTCCAGAAACTTGTTTTTCGTAGTACAGTGAAATTCGTAGTATCGAAGTTATCGTCGTATATTGTATGTTATCATATTAATGTGCTGTGTTTGCATCTCACATCAGCTACTCGAGTGTGTTAGCAAATCCGGTTAGTGTCTCAGTTGGGGGATGTCTGTGGTAGCAAGTAGCATTAGCTGCATTAGCCACTCGCATGGTGAATTACAATAGAGTGTTAGCGTTTCCCTTTAGCTGCCTTAGCTAAAAATGTTGTGCCATCTAAAGGTGTGTTTGCAAACTGCATTAGCGGCTCGGTCGGTGAGGCCTAAAAAGTTTGTGAGCATGTACTGTTAGCACAATAGCTACTCTGATAATGACGTCTCTAAGTTATAAGCGCTCCTTCCTGATAGCTTAGTGGCTAGCAGGCTAATATTGTACATAACAGCAGAAAACGGCAGAAAACCCTGAACCACGACAAGCTGTTTGCAAATTTGTTTTTCCACTAAAAAAGAAAACAAACAGCGGTGATAAATTAGAAAGCTTGGTTTGGTAGGATTCCACTCCAGCCCTGTAGGGGGTGGTAGTGCGCATTACAAAGCAGTTGACAACTGCCAAATATGTCTATTTTAAAATGTCCTATGGCCGTTACGAGGCGCAAAACGTGACACCTTCCTCGTTCCCACCTGTTTTTTTTTGGAAGGTTTCTGGAAGGCAATGAGTAAGCTGGAAACCCGAGTTGAAAGCAGTGGTTGATCATTCAACGCTGCCAGGTAATGGACGTGAGCTGACAAGTCGTAAACTAGACGGGCATAATTAGGCCACTGAAACACCACCATGTTATTTTCCTGTCAGACTGCCTTCTGGCTTTTTAATGGCTTGAAGTCCGAGGACAAGTTCCACGAAGCGAATGTGTGAAAGAAGTGAGATAAATATTTAGTCTGATTTTTTCTTTATAGTAGCGTGTTTAAACATTAAAACAGACGAGCAGTTTTACCATCCACAGCTAGACTTTTCTGTCAATCCGCATGATAAAAGCAATGAAAGTGCATGATATGCGGCCGACTCATACCCGAGAACACTTCCTAAAGGTTTGATGCGGTTCAGACAGGCTAGTTAAAAATTTAGCAGAGGAGGGAGGGACTGTCGGGACGGTTGTAAGAGAACAGCTGGTCCTGTCCTCCCTTCCTACCACAAACCATTACACTTTTAAGGAGCATTAAAACAAACTGAAAAGCAAGGGCAGCTAGTCATGCAACACCTGCACTTTGTGCTGCGCTAGCAGTTTGGGTGACGCGTCAATTTTTCCTTGAGTGGTGTTCAGATTTGTGATTTGTGAATATTTTAGCATAGGACTGAAAATGAAGACAGCGAGTTATGTGGAGCAGTATTTCAGCAAGTGATGCTAGCTATACTTGCTACAGGGTGTTGATGTCTAATGATATGCTAGCAGGTCACAATAGCTAAATTAGCTAGGGGTACCTACATCCATGGTATGTCCACAAGACATGAGCTATGGGACAGTTGACGTCTATGGTGTGTTATCAAGTCAAGTTAGGATCATTATAGCTTTACAAAGAGAGATATAAATGTTAGCATCATAATAGTTATGTGGATAGCAAGTCAAGTGAGAGCAGTGCTTCTCAAATAGCCGGGCGGGCCCCCCCTTGGGGCGCGGTGAACTGCGGTGGGGGGGGGGGGGGGGGGGGGGGGGGGGGGGGGACTTTCAATATTAGTGCAGACCTGCCAACATGTATGAATGTGTCGTACTCAGCATGCAATTTGACTCTTGAATACGCTTGTATGCTTCACTGCTCTACATTTTGTTGCATTTCGCTAGTTTCAGTTTCGAGTCTGTACAGTACAGATAAATAAATAGATATCACTCACTTGTATTTCAAATCGGGGGGTGCGGGCGCGAAAACATTCCTGTCCCCCAGTGGGGGCGTGACAGAAAATAACTGAGAACCACTGAGTTAGAGCATCATTATAGCTATGCCGTTAGTGATATCCATGTTAGCAAGTCATGTTAGCATCATTATTGCTATGTAGATAACAACATCCTTGTTAGCGGGTCATGATAGCATCATTACAGGTATACAGATAGTGATATCCATGTTAGCAAGTCATGTCAGCCTCATTATAGCCACACAGATAGCGATATCCTTGTTAGCAAGTCATGTTAGCATCATTATAGCTATGCAGACAGAAAGTCATGTTAGAGCATCGTTATAGCTATGCAGACAGCAATATCCATGCTGCCAAGTCATGTTAGCATCATTATAGCTATGTAGATAGTGATATGCAAGTTAGCAAGTCATGTTAGCACCATTATAGCTATGCAGATAGAAATATCCATGTTTGCACGTCATGTTAGCATCATTATAGCCACACAGATAGCGATATCCTTGTTAGCAAGTCATGTTAGCATCATTATAGCTATGCAGACAGAAAGTCATGTTAGAGCATCGTTATAGCTATGCAGATAGCAATATCCATGCTGCCAAGTCATGTTAGCATCATTATAGCTATGTAGATAGTGATATGCAAGTTATCAAGTCATGTTAGCATCATTATAGCTATGCAGATAGCAATATCCATGTTTGCACATCATGTTAGCATCATTATAGCCACACAGATAGCGATATCCTTGTTAGCAAGTCATGTTAGCATCATTATAGCTATGCAGACAGAAAGTCATGTTAGAGCATCGTTATAGCTATGCAGATAGCAATATCCATGCTGCCAAGTCATGTTAGCATCATTATAGCTATGTAGATAGTGATATGCAAGTTAGCAAGTCATGTTAGCATCATTATAGCTATGTAGATAGCAATATCCATGTTTGCACGTCATGTTAGCATCATTATAGCCACACAGATAGCGATATCCTTGTTAGCAAGTCATGTTAGCATCATTATAGCTATGCAGACAGAAAGTCAAGTTAGAGCATCGTTATAGCTATGCAGATAGCAATATCCATGCTGCCAAGTCATGTTAGCATCATTATAGCTATGTAGATAGTGATATGCAAGTTAGCAAGTCATGTTAGCATCATTATCGCTATGCAAATAGCAACATGCAAGTTAGTCATTAGAGCTACACAGATAGGGATATCCATGGTATGTTAACTAAACACAACGTTAAGAAAGGGATAGTGGTGTTTAAGTTGTGGTAGCACATCATGTTGGTAACAGTTATACAGGTAAATACGTCTATGGTGTGTCAACACTGGTCTACATCATCTGTCTACACCGGCGTTAGTGACATCGAATGGTGCACTTGCAAGCCGCGTTAGCCACATTAGCTTCTACAAGCTACCTGCTTCAGGTGTTTATAGCGCCCTGGTACTATACCGTATATACCAGCTTGTTTGACAAAGAGCAGCACAAATGATGCTAACTACTAGCCGAGTTCATATTCACGAGTTAAAAGTTGACCGGTCGCGTAACTTGTGTCAGCAGGCCACATGCTATGACTTGGCCCGAGGATGAACGGCATGAACAACGCGTCAGCCGGTTTCTTGTTTGCGGCCAAAACAAAATGGAACAAGAAGACAAATTGTTATTCAAGCCAGTCGTGTTGACCTGTCGGGTATGAGGTCAGTCGTTCCAAACAGGGTCAGCGTGATCATGTGACACCACTGTACTCTTGTATTGTCTCCCTTCGCGTTCTTTGTTTAGCTTCTTAACAGAAGAAGACCCCTGGAGGAGGGGTGGGTGCGCTTCTTCCTCCAGGCCCGTCGAGGCCTCTTGGTTGAAGTGTCTTCCAAAGGTGGCGGGTCAGACAATCTTAATGAAAGGCTGAACAGGTGAATAATGTGGCTTCAATGTCAGAGTCAACCTGCTCTCATTCTTGGCTATTCAGCAAGTCTATGCAGAATGGGATGGAATTGTCAGTCCTCTTGTAGTCAGGGGGGCACAAAATACACCCCTCTGCATTCTCTACCTTTATCCTAAGGCCATGTCATATTTACACTATTAACTTTTTACTACAGCAGTGTCACATTTTCTGGATTTTATTTTTTGATATTTGTTTTGTAAAATGGTCTATGAAATAAAATACATTAAAAATACTCCTGCATTTTGATGAGCATTTTGAAAAAGTCATTTATTGAAAACAACAATTAAACTGAAATAGGTTCTTTGTCAGCTGATCAAAAGTTTAAGACCATCGCTCAAAAATAACAAAAAACTCTCCAAACCAGAACAAAAAATGTTCTCAGTAGGACTCAGTAATGAGTAGCTCCACCGTTCTTGTTAATCACTTCAAAAATTGCTTTGGGCATGCTTGATGCGAGTGTTTCCAGGAGGCTAGTGGGAACATTGCTCCAAGTGGTGAAGATGGCTTCACCAAGGGCATCAACTGTCTGGAACTGATGGCCATTTTTATAAACTTCCCTTGCCATCCATCCCCAAATGTTCTCTATGGGATTTACAGTAAATGAGGGGAACATGCAGGATGGTCCAAAAGAGTGATGTTATTCTCCCTGAAGAAGTCCTTGGTCAAGCGAGCATTGTGAACTGCAGCGTTGTCCTGTTGAAAAACCCAGCTGTTACCACACAGACGAGGGCCCTCAGTCATGAGGGGTGCCCACTGCAACATTTGCACGTAAGCAACCGCCGTTTGACGACCCTGCACCACCTGAAACTCCGGTGTTCCACTGAATGAAAAAGCACCCCAGACCATGATGGACCCCCCCTCCACTGTGCCGGGTAGAAAACATCTCAGGTGGGATCTCCTTGTCATGCCAGTAACCTTGGAAGCCATCTGGACCGTCAAGGTTACATTTTTTCTCATCAGAGAATAAAACTTTTTTCCACCTTTCAATGTCCCATGTTTGATGCTCCCTGGCAAAGTCTAAACGGGCAGTTTTGTGGCATTGAAGGAGACGAGGTCTTTGAATCCATTTTTTGTTTTTTAAACCCTTTTCCCGCAGATGGCGTCTGATGGTTATTGCGCTGCAGTCGGCACCAGTAAGGGTCTTAATGTGGGTGGAAGACCGCCCTGTGTCTTGATGGACAGCCAATCAGATCCTCCGGCTCAGTGCAGGTGTGATTTTTTTGGGTCTACCACTTGACTTTTTTGTTCCATAATGCTCAGGATCTTTCAAAAATGTAGAATGACTGATTTACTGCTCCCAACCTCAGCAGCAATGGCACGCTGCGAGAGGCCTTGCTTAGCAGCTCCACAATCCGACCACGTTGAAAAAGAGAAAGCTTCTTATCTTTAGCCATCAGGAGGGCATGACAGTGGGAATGCCTGACAGAAAATGAACATTTTGAGCAGATTTTGGCTTTTATAGCCTGTGGTCTTAAACTTTTGATCAGCTGATAAACAGCAAATTTCAGTTTAATTGTTGTTTTCAATAAATTACTTTTTCAAAGTGCTTTTTGTCTCACTCCCCCTTCTTGTTTTTGCATATTGTAGCTCTACTTAAAACCTCCTTAAGATCCAAATGTGTAAAATGCAAATTCGAGCAATTTTTCAACTGGTCTTAAGATTTTGATCAGGAGTGTATGTTTACTAGGGATTTCCAATATTGGCTTTTTTGACGATATCCAATATGCCCATATTGTCCAACTCTCAATTTCCGATTCCATTATCAACCGATACCGGTGTAACATCACATATCTCCTGTGGTGGAATTAACACATACTGTATCTGTTGTGAAACTAATGGACACTGCATCAGCATTTAGCTTCTCGACGTGGCTGTAAACAACATCTCGCGTTTTTTTTTTACATTCCCGCTACCCCATAGACATATGAATGACTGAATTGTGGGCGGAAATACAGTGTTTTCTACAACGTCGGCAAATTATGCGCTCAAAACGATGTTACAATGGAAATACTGTCAAAGGTAATTGTTAAGTCTTACCTGTGAAATGTTGGGATTTGGTTTGCAGCACATGAATGCTCGATCCGGCGTCTACATGTACAGTCATGGAAAAAATGGTTAGACCACCCTTGTTTCTTCAGTTTATTGATCCATTGTAATGCCTGGTACAACTAAAGGTACATTTGTTTGGACAAATATCATGATGATAACAAATATAGCTCATAAGAGTTTCATTTAAGAGCTGATATCTAGCAACTTCCATGGTTTTCTTGATAATAACCAAACTTAAGTTCTTACATGAAAAGCTCGAGCTTTGTACTGCCAAAAAATGGAACTCTTATGACCTATTTTTGTTGTCATCATTGTATTTGTCAAACAAATGTACCTTTAGTTGTATCAGGCATTAAAATGAACAAGAAGCTGAAGAAACAAGGGTGGTCTAATCATTTTTTCCATGACTCTATGTGTCTGTGAGCTACCCCGCTCACCATTAGCGGTGTTTTGACAACCCACCACGTCCTGCCACCCCGAGCACAGTTAAGCAAAACATCGGCTCAAGTATATGTTGCATGTTGACTGTTATGGCGACACAATGTTGCTTGTGGCGCTTTCATTATAGGGAAAAAACGATACAGATACTGCATTTTTATGCCAATATCGGGCCGATAATATCGATGGGCCGATATTATTGGACAGCCCAATTAATTTACATACTTAGAATTGTCTCTGTTTTTTTTCTTTGCATGGAAGAATTTCTCAAAAAAAAAACCAAAAAAACAACTTAATACTACTAACACTAATACTACTAAATATTTACATAAAACTTTGGGGAGGGCAGGAATGACCCAATGATAGAACCATTACATTTTTGTGCAAATCAAGATGAAAGTGCCACTCCAGGATTTTATTTTCACATTTTTAAATCGGTTATTATGTTTCATGAATTTTAATCATTTATTTTTCATTGTTTCATTTTTTTATTTAGTAATGTGTCGTACTCAACATGCAGTTTGACTCTTGAATACGCTCGTATGCTTCACTGCTCTCCTTTGCTGCTTTCAGTTTCAAGTTCAGTCTGTACGGTACAGATAAATAAATAAATAGCCGTTTCTCAATAGTATTTCAAATCAGGGGGCGCAAAAACATTTCTATGACAGAAAATAATTGAGAACCACTGGCCTAGTCTGTCCTCAGGCCGAACAAATTCCTTGTCACACTTGGTGCCGTAAGATGGACACTCACCTGCCGCTACGCCTTCCAGCTACGCATTCCTCCACCATTGTCAGTCTACTGCTTTGTAGCTTTCTACTTATAAAAAGTTAGCTGAAACACGCTAATGACTGATAATCCAAAAAATCAAGCATGTCTGTGTTTTTTTAAATGACCATGCAGTCAACATCATTTTCTTCGTTAACGAATGTTTAGCCGTTTGGTTTCTGACACGTTTTCCCTGAAATTCTTGGAACTAATACTTTGATTATTTACAGCAGAGGCCGTAAATCTGCATTTTATTTACCCAGCGAAAGTACACCGACAATGCATCATGTCGCTTTCATCTCTCCGGTTGATTCTCCTTCTGTTTTTGTAGGCCATAAAAATTATTGACAGCATATTTTTGGGAAGATTTTAACAGCTCGGTTGTATGCAGAAAGCAATACAAGGATTTTTTACCTCCATTTTTTCCGAAAGTTATTTTTTAATTTAAAACCGGTTCGGAACAAATATTTGAAAATACAAAATTTCCGACATTTACTTACTATTTATGACATTTTTTAATTTTATTTTTTAAAAATGTACTTTCCATGATAATATTTTTTTACCGTTTTTGTAACTTTTTTTGTATAAGTTAAACTCATAAGCAACATATTTTCGGCTAATATTTACCGCAATACGCCAGCGCCTGTTTGGGGAATTGGTTGTGATTTGCAATGGGTACCTTTTTGGTACTTTTTCTTACAGTGGGATTATGTCAGCTGGCCTTTTGCTCAAACAGCTGTTTCTGCGCAGAGGTGGAAGGTCATAGCAGAGGCCACATAAACCAGGCCAAAGCAGAAGTTACAGGGGGGGAGGGGGGACGGGGGGAAGGGTGCAGGTGATTGCTGTGGGGCAGGATGCGTTTTTTGACTTTCATTGTTCTTTGTCTCTCTTACAGATTGAACGAAAGACAACTACTGCAAAGATCCAGGAAGTGCATGACATACTAAAAATATGTGAAAAATAGTGTGAGTAAAATACAGTACAATATTTGGGAAAGTCGTCAGTATTTTACTGCCTGTATATTTTTGCCTGATTAGTGAAACTGTGTATGATAAATTTGAGACGTAGATATGCAGTTGTATTTTTTGTCTTTTAAACCATTTTTTTTTCGCATTTTATTTCAAAGAAAAATTGACAACATTTGCAAATACTTTTCAATGGACAGTGTCGATGTGCATGTTCATATCAAGAAAATTCAAGTGATATTCTCTATTCTGTTAACATAACAGAAGTATTGTCAATAAGAGCCGCACGGTGGCCGAGTGGTTAGCATGTTGGCCACACAGTTAGGAGATCGGGAAGACCTGGGTTTGAATCTCTGTGTGGAGTTTGCATGTTCTCCCCGTGTGTGGGTGGGTTTTCTCAGAGTACTCCGGTTTCCTCCCACATTCCAAAAACATGCATGTTAGGTTAATTGGAGACTCTAAATTGTCCAGCCTGCCTCCTAATTGGGATAAGCGGCATAGAAAACAGATGGATGGATATTGTCAATAAAACAAAAAACAAACAAAAAAATCCTATATTGGTGGCTGCTTTTTTGTCCTTTAGGCAAGCTTCTTGAATGGGATGAAATGAAAAACTTTTGCTTGTTTCCTTCAAATGGCCTGCGACACATTCAGGAAATATAATTTTAACAAGAAAAAAAACAGCAAAAATGTACAAATTAGCACTAATTTTAGAATAAAGTCAAAATATAAAGGGGAAAAAGTTGTAACCTAATGAGAAAAAGTCATCATTTTACAAGAATGTTGTGATATTATGAAGACAAATTACGTCATTTTATTGTATAAAGTTGAAATATTAAAAGTAGGGCTGTCAAATGAGTACAAATTTTGATCAGATTCATCAGTTTTACATGAATTAATCATGATTAATCACGATTAGCAACTCTGTCTGAAATATGCCCATTTGTACTGTATTTAGGTTGACATATACAGTATTTGTATGTATTAACAGCTCCAAATGAAGTGAATCATCTCAATCAAGCTAAAAGATACCACACAAGTCTAAAAATCTATTTGTCACACACTAGTCTCTTTGATAGTAGCAGAATGTTTGAATCACACTTTAAACCGTGTTATTATGAGCAATGAGGGGCTGCATCCAAAGACAATTTCAGGTAAATGTACTTGTTTTCAATGTATATTCCAGCATACTTAAATGTAGCAACGTGTACAGCTGAATAAATCTTATGTTCCTGTTTATTTACACACACACACACACACATACATTATAAAGCCGTTTTTGTGATGTTCAGAGTGTCGCTGAATGCATCTCGCTCTCTTGTAACGAGGATGAACAGACAAGAGATGTGTGTGAGTTGGCGATACTTTCAGTATCAGAATGAACGGTGAGAATGAAGTTACAAAAGAGCGTCAGACTTTGTGTGACTGTGTGGGGACGCTCCAGTGTGCTTCCGTCTGCCGCCATAACTTGCTCTGGTGCGCATGCGTTAATTACACAAAAAAAATGTAACGTGATAAAATAAATTAGTTACCGCCGTTAGCGCGTTATTTTTGACAGGCCTAATTAAACAACATTATTTTTTAAAAGTCGTAATATGAGAAACAAACAAAATGGGAATAGTCGTTACTACGAGAAGAAATTTTAGAATAAAGTTGAAATAGTTGGAAAATTTAAAAAAAAATGTAAAAACAAGTGGAAAAAAAACAGCTGTAGTTTTACAAGAATAAAGTCCAAATACTGTATTAAGAGAAAAGTTGTATTCTGATGAGAAAGAAAGTCGAAATTCTTAAACTCATATTAGGAGGAAAAATAATATCATTTTTAGGAGTGTAGCGTTGAAATGTTGAAGAAAAAATGTTGTTTTTATAAAAGTCGTACTATTATGAGAAACATACAAAGCAAAATAAAGTTGTACTTTATTAAATTAAAAATAAATAAAGTTGGAGAAAAGGTTATTTTATGGGAATAGTCATAACTCTGAGAAGAAAATTGAGAATAAAGTTAAAATAGTGGGAAAATTAAAAAAAAAACAGCACAAGTGGAAAAAAACAGCTGCAATTTTACGAGAATAAAGTCAAAATATTTAAGAGAAAAGTTGTATTCTAAAGAGAAAAAAAGTCGCAATTTTATGAGATTAAACTCAAAATATTAGTAGGAAAAATAATGTCATTTTTAGTAGCATAAAGTTCAAATATTAAAGTTTTTTTTATAAAAGTCCTAATATTTTGAGAAACAAAACAAAGTTATAGATTTTGTAAAATTAGGTTGTTATACTATTATAGGAATAAAGTCAAAATATTACAAAATGTTTTTCACAAAGATTAAGAAGAAAATTTAAATTTGGAAAATAAAAAAAAAACTATAGCAAAAATGGAAAAAACAGATCCATATAAACAGCAGGCTTTTTCACCAAAACTATTCTAAATTTTTCTGTAAATGTACATAAAACTTCTTAGCATATGCATCCTTTCATTTTTCTGTATGTGACCCACGGTGGACACCTCTGCTGTATATATACAATAAGTCATATTTTTGCTTTAAAGTTTTTTGTGTTTGTTGTCTTAAAAAATTACTAAAGAAAAAAAGATCACAAAATTTGGAGATACATGTTTTCCACTGGATAGTGACTTTATATAGATTCATATAAATGTGATTCATATTTGTGTTACAAGGTGTTAAAAATATTGTATAACACATGCACATACTACCATCCAATGAAAAACATGTATCTCCAACTTGTTTTTTCAGTTTTTACTCAAATTCAGTTTCTACTAAAAGTAAATGTGGAGATACATCCTTTTCAATGGGTGGCGACAACATGTACACTCATATTTGTGTATTCCTATTCATGGGGTAAAAAAAAGAATGGGGTTCTGTAAATATAACAAAATCATGCTCTTTTTTTACTGTGTTATAGAGTAGAGTAGTGAATACAGTATGCAAAAAAGCAACATTGAAGGCACAAGAATACTATTACTAATACTGCAATATTAATTTGTAGATAGTGTGTCAGAAGTTTTAATGCTAGGGAGTTTGCTCTTCATAAAGTTTCTTCTATGGGATTCAGCATATCCCTGTGAAATGAAAAGCACGTATCTCCAATTCCGTCGTTTCCGTAGCCGTGATGTGTTTCCCAGCGTGTGAGTGGGGTCCAACAGTTAAAAACAGCCTGTTTCCATGGGACTCGTCAGTCTATATCAATCAGGACGGTACATCAAGAAGGTGGGAAAGTGCGCTAGCTGACCGCAATCACGGACAGCCGGCATGAAAGCATTCATTGCAGCTGAACACAAATCTCTTCTTCCTGCCTTCCAAATGTCTCCGGTCTCAGTATCGCTGTCTATTTATACGCTGTGTGTATTTACGGAACGGATGTTTAGCAGAGTACATGCAAAAGCCATCTTGTCAGAGTGAACACTCGTCCTGCTCGGTGCATTTTAATGCGTGCTAGCTAAAATGGGCAACGAGTCCACAGGCTGCATTGCAAAGGCAGAAGCGTTCATGATTGCGTCGAACGTCATTACGCCCAAAGACCTTTTACATGTCGTTGTCTTGATAAGCATCTACAAGCGTCCTGCACAGCTGGCGCGAGCACCTCATCTTGGAGATGTTCCCCAGCGATAAGACAAACGGTTGAGCTCAGAATGCCAAGAATGATCAGGGAAAATTGTTGCGCTCATAAAGTGGAAACATCAACTCAAACCTGTCAGTGAACTCCACCGCGGAATGTAGCTGTGATTTAAGGTCACGCAGATCTATTTTCTGACCTAAACCAGATATTAATTGTTGGCACGTCGGTACAGTCGTGTTAATTGGTTACAGACCCGACCGTGATGAGTGAATTTCCGTGAAGTAGGATTAATTAGTAATACATTTTATATTTTTGTAGTTAAAGCTGTTTATAACTACCTAAATAGGGCTTTTAACATTGTTAGAGTCCTCTAGACATTAAATAACACCCCTATAGCTACCTTTACAGTCTTATTGCCCAATTTAAGTTAATGTGTTCCAGTACTAGGGGGAGCTCAGCGTGTGGTGGACAGGAAGTGACATAGTGACGAAGTGACATAGTAGCCCGTGTTTTGATTCAGGGTTTTTATTAGGAATTATGGTGCCTGTTGTGAGATAATTCAAACGTGCAATAAAAGCCTGCTGATCATGCAAATGATGAAGTCTGGTGATTTTGTGTCTCACTGAACATTAGGGTAACATTACTGACACCTAGTGACCAGTGTAGAACACTACATACACCAATTTGAGGGCATTTTTTTTTTTTTTAGTTCATTGAACCACTTCTATGCTTGAAAATGTTAGGCCAGGAATACCAAAAAATGGCGTAAATATGCATATATAGGCCATGTTCAACCACAAAACAGCGATCATTTATCATTTTTGAACAAACGTGATAGACGGAGGCAGCAATGTTTGAACGACGAAGTGGCGAGTGACGAATGTATATGCATTTTATGATAAAAAAAACTAATCATTTAACTCTATAGCTAACTTTAGGGTGAAATTCCTATTTTTCTAATCAAGTGAAAAGGTATAAAGCATTGAGCAAAAAGCTAATTCAGCTATTGTTGCTAATGCTAACACGACAAAAACTACCATGTTTTTTACCATACACTTTTTTACCATAATTCTAATTTACAACCTTGGTGACGCCAGTGTTATTCCAATTATCATGTTAGCTGAATTGCTAACATTAAGCGTACTAGCCCTACACAGCATACTAGCTAAGGTAAGAAACTTTTTATGTGGGTAGTTAGTCGCAAAAAGATTTGCCAGTTATTTAATAACACTATGTGCTGGGTTTTTTCACATTTATTGTCTTTGATTATGTATTATGAAAATGTTTATATATTTCTCATATAGAGAGAACATATTAAATGCCAAACAAAAGAAAAACTAACAGTATTCGATTAAATGCTATTTAAATGAATGCAAAATATGATTCAACAATAGTAAAATTGTGTAAAAAATGACATCATGAAATATATAAATTGATCATGCTGTCAGAAATAAATTGTTTGTTTAAAAGGTACGATTTTCAATGTGCTGCAGCATTATGAAATAAACCTGAAATTATATACAAATAATAGAGAATAACATTAAATAATTCAGTGTCATTCAGTAAGTTCAAAATAGCATAAAAAATTAACACTGTTAAAAATGGTAACGATAATGGTAATGGTTTGATTTATTTGAACATTCATTTGATTTCAATATACAGCACATATCACAATTCACAATTCCACATGTTCAAAAGCAGTAGGTTTGCAGTTGTATAGTATTTCCCTGTGGTCCACGATTCTTTTTCCTCATACTTTGGAAACATCAACTGCTTGTATGGCTTCTTGAAATGGCTCATTTTAGTGCATTGTTTGAGTTCTTCACTCAAGCCGTTCCATAATTTGATTCCACATACTGACGTGCTGAAGGTTTTTAGCGTTGTGTGGGCGTATAAGTGTTTCATTTTTTCCCAAGGTCATATTTCTCCTCTCTTGATGAGAAGAATTGTATTGCGTTTTTGGGTAGCAGGTTATTTTTTGCTTTATGCATAATATTAGCTGTTTGAAGGTGTACCAGATCAACACATTATAATAGTTGTGATTTTAGGAATAAAGGGTTTGCATGTTCTCTATAAGTGGTAAAGTTAAAAATAAAAGTTAAAAATGTAAAAAGTCATAAAATGGGCAGGAAAAAAATTAAATGAAAACATAAAATACACTGTTTAAGTATAATTATATAGGATTATAAGGTGTAATAAATTATAATCTAATACATTAAAATGCTATAAAATAACATTAAATAAGTGATCATTAATGTCATTAAACAATTAAAATTGAAGTTAAAAATGTAAAAACTCATGAAATATATAAATTGATCATGAAAACAATAAATACAATGTTTAAGATTATCCATACAAAATTAAAAACTTAACGGACAATTGCATTTGATGAATTTATACAGTATATATTCATATACAGTATAATATATTTGAGTTATCTATTTAATTGGCTTTATATCTAATTTTCACACACATTAAAGCAGTGGTCTTCAACGTTTTTTTCTTGTGAGAGCTACTTCTACAAAATGAAAATGGCTACTTATTTTTGTAACATTTATTTTCATAGCTTATTTCAACCCAAACAAATGTGCTTGTTTTACCAGAACATTAACAAAATGCTGGGATCCACAAATCACATTTTGCGTTCCGGAATGCATTTCCTTCTACGGTTCTCACATGAACTGAAAACCCTGAATGAAAAGCAGGCAGGCTTGCGGGCGCCTCATGTGGTCGTGGGGGGGCTATCTGGTGCCCGCCGGCACCGCGTTGGTGACCCCTGCATTAAAGGCTTCTCAGTGAACACATTGAGCAAAGACAAGCTAATGGCTTTACAGGCCCAATTAAGACATTTTACGTCCTCGTCAACCGTTCACTGACAGTTGAAGGTGGGCTAAAAAAAAAACACAATTAATGACTATTTCATTTTACAGTACGCCACGCTGCCAGGAGGGTGGATGTGAGTGAAATCCAGGAGTATAAAAAGCCTGCTTGGTGTGTTTGTTTCTATAGTTACACCCTCCAACCAACCCGTGCTGTGTGCGGACGGACCCCCTTCTTTTTTTATTTCTGGCAGCCCCCGGTCAAGTGAGGAGATGTATTTCGAGGCCCAACTGAAAAGTGTGATAGAGAATGTGCGAGTGGCATCTCGGCTATTTTGGCCCGCATTTTTTCTGGGGAGTTTTGCTGAGTGAGTCGCACGGTTGCCCCTTATCATGAGGTTATTGCGTGGTTATCACACTTTTTAACCTTTACTGTCAAATTTCACGTTAAACAACCTTACGTGTATCATGATATCACATTCTGCTGTATAACAAACTCTGCAAAAAATCTAATATTTATATTTTGAGAGTGAAAATATTGCAAGCAGGTCATCAAGCGCTCAACCCCTGCACATGACCTTGTGCACCTTATTGAGTACGCATTTCATCTGTCATGCCTGCGTCTGCTTTGTGTGGAACCACCGCACAAACTGGCTAATCTATGCTAATCTATGATCTCATACTGGACGGTTAAACCAATCAAAATTTTACAACGTTTTAACGTTATGACCAGTTGTTTCCCCCACCTGTCCCAGCCAGCTGATGCCCGGTTATTGTCTTTGAGACACTCTGGTGCCGTGGCGACCCAATGACATGCCCTCCAGGGGGGATAAAAAAAGACAAAAGAACCCAAAAAGGGTATAACATTTCTGTATTGTACGCAAAACATGAGGACGACATGCAAAACCAACAGCAATCAGAGTGAAAAGCCAACTTCGGAGTTGCTTGTAAATCACTCGGCATAATGAGCATAACTCGGACTTCAATTGACCACAGAGACCACATTTGGGGGTTTACTCACTCACACATGACGGACCGAAACGTACAAAAATATACAGTATGACGTTTTTGCAGATGTTTTTCAATGCGCTGATGCATCCCAAAATATAGAAAAAATGCCATAAAATCTATTAAAAATAGGATCAAGGAATCATTTAAAAGTAATTCAACAAGTAAAAATGCTACTGAATCATTGAAAATGTCATGAAATCAATAACTCAGTCATAAAAATAAATATATATAATAAAAACAAAAATATATAAAAATGCCAGGTAATATTATAAAAATGCCACTGAAATTTAAAAAATGTTTGGAAATAATTGAAAATGCCAATAAATCACAGAAAAGGTCATTAAATAGAGAAATCGGTCATTAAATTAATATGCTGGCTGTCAAAAGAAATAATTAATACATTGTTGAAATACAATGGTTTGTTTGTTGTTGTATCAAACAAGATTCAAAGCACTACAACATCATGACATAAAAATAAAAATTATTATTAAATTATTTAATTTAATTTAATTTAATTATTATATAACATAAAATAATTAAATAAACAAAAACACCATAAAATATTTTTAAAATGACATTCAATGAATAAAAAGACAAAAATATTTAAAAAATAAAAATATTTTCAAATGCCAGTAACATAATGTAAAACATCATGAAATATGGAAATCAGTAATGAAATGAATATAATGGTTGCGGAAGAATTTATAACTAAAAGTGATCAAATGTAATTATTGAAGGTTATGCTTTTTATTAATTGCATTTTTAATTATTTAATCCCACACAAACAAAACTGCATCCATTCTACTAAATTTGCCTTTCACCACAGCAGTTCCTTTGAAAGAAAGAAAGAGTGGGACAGAAGTCTTCTCTTGGTTGGAGGAGCACTTTCACAGTTTTGTCCAATGGTCTTTCTTAATTTAGCCAACCATGGGGGCAGGAGGAAGGCACCCCCCAGCCCCCATCTCTGTGCTGACAGGGAGGAGGGGCCAGCGAGGGTCCCTGTCTACAGTTTCATTATTACCTGCACAGCCCCTGCAGCACTCACCACACTTGTGTGTCTGTATGAGGACAGAGAGGACTACTGCAGACAAGCTCTTTTTTTGGCAAACTGTTGGATTTTCGTCCGCTACGGCTGACCTGCGACTAAATTTCAGGTCAAGAAAGCAGCGGACATGGAAGCTTGTCTGCAAAGTTCACAATGGGGATTGCTCCTGTTTGCTCTTAGCGTCTGTTTCGCCTCAGTCAGAACTGACCCATTCAGCCAAGCTCACCTCTACCAGTACAAGCCCGGACCTAATGAGGACAATATCATCATCGCCAACAATGGGATAAGGGTCCCATTAGGGAAATCTGTGTTTTTGGACCCCGTGCATGACCTAGTGACAGAAGTAGCACCAGGAGACCGCTGCCACATCACAGTCCTAGACAATGACCCCCTATCGCAGAGACCGGGGATGCTGACCCCCAAGAAGTTCTCTTGTTCTTTCGCACCAGATGAAGTGAAATATACTCATTTTGGATCCCGGAGCCCCAGCAAGGATCGTGTGAAGTTGCAGCTGCGTTATGACTCACACACGGACACCGTCATCATCCCGTTCATGCTGGAGGTGGAGGTGGTTTTCCAGCAGTTGGAGATCCTCACCAGGAATATGCCCATCAATGTGGAAAAGCTGAACGGCGACAGCAACCCCATTGACAAGAAGGCTTTGGAGTTTTCCTACGAAGACGATGTCACGCAGTGTAAGATCACCACATTGGTCGGCGCTGGAGGTCTTCCCAGGTATGGCACTCTTATCAATAACCCCACCAGTGGCCAAATGGTTGACTGTGATGAGTTTGTGAAGCGTGGCATTCGCTACAAGCACACAGCTAAAACCAATTCACCAAATAGAGACTATATTCCAATGATAGTTGAGCTGCAGGATAATGAGGGCAACATTATCATGCAAGAACATTTCCAAATGATGGTTAGAATCAGAGAAGGTGCAGAGAACACAGCTCCTAAACCAAGCTTTGTGTCCATGATGATGATGGAGGTGGATCAGTTTGTGATGACCGCGATTACCAGTGACATGTTGGCCGCAGAAGATGTTGAGTCCGATTCAGAGGATTTAATATTTAACATCACGTCACCGCTGAGCCCTCAGCAGGGCTACATTATCAGCACCGATGACCAGAACATGCCAATCACCTCCTTCTATCAAAAGGACATAAAAGATCTCAAAATAGCCTACAAGCCACCTTCAGCGGACTCTGAAGTGGAGAGGATTTTCCAGCTCGAGTTTGAAATCATTGACACCGATGGCGCCGTGTCCGACCCCTTTGCTTTCATGATAGTGGTGAAGCCCATGAACACCATGGCTCCTGTGGCGACCAAAAACACGGGACAGCTCTTGTTTGAGGGGCAGTCTAGAGCACTCTCCAGCTCGCAGAACTTAGAGATCAGCGATGAAGATAACCTGGAAGATGTGACGATCACTGTCATTGATGGACTGAAGCACGGACAGCTGAGCATGCTGGGGGACCGCAGAAAATTCTTCACACCTGCTGACCTAGACGCTGGCATTGTTGTGTACCAGCATGACGGGAGCGACACCTATAGCGACAATATTATTTTCCGAATGACAGACGGCAGGAATGAAGTAGAATTCCTGTTTCCCATCACGATCGTCCCCACTGATGACGAGCCACCCATAATTAACGCCAACACCGGGCTAGTGCTCTTCAAGAACGAAGTCATGCAGATATCACCGTTCATTCTGAGCGCAACTGATATCGATTCAGAAGACTCCACCATTAAGTTCATCTTAGAGGCTCCTTACTCTACTCTGGGGGAGTTCCTGCTAAGACAAGTGGAACCTCCCTCTGATCCTTCTCTCTGGAAGTTCAGTGAGACAGATGAGATGTTTGAACAGGTGGTAACTGAATGGTTTCAACAAGATATCCTTGACGGGAAGCTATTCTATCGCCACATCGGAAGCCACAGTACCACCACTGTAATCGATCAGTATGTGTTTCGAGTCCAAGATGATAACGACCCGCCAAATCAATCAGGCGAACAGTTGTTCACCATCAAAATCCACCCTGTTGACGACTTAGCTCCGGAGCTCTCCCCTGGCACTACCCTTCACATGACGGTCAAGGAATATGAGCTGACATACTTCACAAAGTCATTTTTATGCTACACTGATCTTGACTCAGACGACAGGGACCTTAAGTACACCATCACTAAGCCTCCAACCGACACCGATGAGAACAACCCATCGCCCTTGGGTGAAATTGTGCTGACCGACAACCCTGACATCGTGATTACAGAGTTCACACAGGCACAGGTCAATCACCATAAAGTTGCTTACAGGCCTCCCGACCAGGAGCTGGGCATCACTCCCAAAGTGGCTCAGTTCACTTTTATGGTGGAGGACACTTCCGGTAACACAGTAGATGGACTGTTCACCATTTTCCTGCAGCCGGTTGACAACAAACCCCCAGTTATTACAAACACAGGGATAACTCTTCGGGAGAGAAGTTCATATGTGATCACCAGGAAAGATCTGCACGCCACAGATACTGACACAGATGATGAAAGCATTGTTTTCACTGTAACCCAGATTCCCAAATATGGATATCTGCAGTACTTAGGCATCGACATGTCAAACGGTGAAACATTTGTGCTCGAAGACATTGCAAATGGACGAATAGCTTACATCCACGGAGGTGAGGAATCGCTCAACGATGCCATCAAGCTTGACGTAAGTGACGGTTTCCATGAGGTGCCCATCACTATTAAAATCAGCGTGGACCCCGTGGATGACGAATCCCCCACCATTATGCTTCCAGAGGGCCTGCTCGGCGCGTCAATCGATGTGCTGGAGAACGGAGCCACGGAAATTACAAGCAATGTAATTCAGGGACAAGATGAAGACACGGATGACCTCATGCTCATGTTCATAGTGGAGGAGCCCCCCAGGCTTGGCGAAATCCTAGTGAACGGAGCAGCCGCTGAGAAGTTTACCCAGGCAGACATAATCAATGGAGCGGTGGTGTATGTTCACACATCCGGTGAAATTGGACCGGTCAAACAACACGACTCCTTCAACCTCACTCTGTCTGATTTGTCTGATCAGTGGGTGGTTGGTGGCAACAAGGTCCAAGGTGTGACGGTCCATGTAACCATCCTTCCTGTTGATAGCATTCCACCTATCGTTAGTGTCGGGGGGCAGTTTGTTGTGGTAGAAGGCGAGAAGAATGTTATCACTCTAGACCAAATCCAAGCAGAAGATATCGACACAAACAGTGAAGACATCCTGTGCACTATCATTGTCCAACCCTCGTCCGGCTATGTGGAGAACATTTCCCCCGCTCCTGGCTCTGAGAAATCAAGAGCAGGGACAGCCATCACTGCCTTTAACATTAAAGATGTGGCAATTGGACATATATACTATGTCCAAAGCATCCATAAAGGTGTGGAACCTGTGGAGGATCGCTTCACCTTCCGCTGCTCAGATGGTATTAATTTCTCTGAACGACATTTCTTCCCCATTGTGATCATTCCATCCAACGATGAGAAGCCTGAAATTTTCATCCGAGAATTTATAGTAATGGAGGGAATGAGCCTGGTCATTGACACACCAATCCTAAACGCAGCCGATGCCGACATCCCTGATGACGAATTGCACTTTGAGATCATCACAAACCCCAAGCACGGCGCCATAGTTCAGCAACTCAGCACCGGCACACTCCCAGTGGACAGATTTGACTTGGAACAGATCAAAGAGGCATCAAACATCGTCTATGAACACGATGACTCGGAAACCACAGAGGACAGCTTTGTAATAAGGCTCACAGATGGGAAACACAAGGTGGAAAAAAAAATCTTAATCATGGTCATTCCCGTTGACGACGAGACACCAAGAATGGCCATAAATGACGGCCTTGAGGTTGAGATCGGTGAGACTAAAGTCATCAGCAACAGGGTCTTGAAGGCCACTGATCTTGACTCTGAAGATAGCACGTTAGTTTATATTGTTCGCTACGGTCCGGGCCAAGGCTACCTTCAGCGCATCAGCAAGTTTGGCGATGTTATCGGGAACATTACTGTGGGAATGAATTTCACGCAGGCCGAAATCGACAAACAGCTCATCCAGTATGTGCACACTGGCCAGGAGGGAATCCGCGACCTTCTAAAGTTTGATGTCACGGATGGCATCAATGCCCTGATTGACCGTTACTTCTACATCAACATCGGAAGCATTGACATGGTCTTCCCGGAGGTCATCAACAAAGGCGTGACTCTCAAGGAAGGAGGGAGAGTAACCCTGACCACCGACCTTCTCAGCACCACTGACATCAACAGCCCTGATGAATTCCTCAGCTTTAGCATCACGCGGGCCCCAAGCAGAGGCCATCTGGAGTGCACGGACTATCCTGGTGTTCCCATTTCCACCTTCACCCAATTGCAGCTTGCTGGCAACAAGATCTACTACATCCACACGTCGGATGATGAAATGAAGATGGACAGCTTTGAGTTTGAGGTGACGGATGGCTACAACCCCGTCTTTCGCACATTCAGAGTGTCCATCACTGATGTTGACAATAAGAAGCCGGTCTTGACCATAAGCAATCTGCTGGTGGAGGAGGGCGAAACCAAGCTCATCACGCCATTTGAGCTAACAGCAGAGGACCGCGACACGCAAGACAATCTCTTGCGCTTCATTGTGACGCAGGTCCCGGTTCATGGGCAGCTGCTCTTCAACAACTCTCAGCCTGTCACCACTTTCACCAAGCAGGACCTGAACGAGAACCTGATCACCTACAAGCACGATGGCACCGAGACCAGCGAAGACAGCTTCTCCTTCACCATCACGGATGGCACTCACACAGACTTTTATGTCTTCCCCGACACCGTATATGAGACACGCAAACCCCAGATGATGACCATTCACATCAACACAGTGGACAACGGCGTGCCACAGATCGTGGTCAACAAGGCCGCTGCCTCACTCAAGGTCCTCCCCACGGGACACTTGGGCTTCCTGATCACCAGCAAGGCCCTGCGATCGGAGGACCGCGACAGTCACCAAACCGTCTTGAAATACGTTGTGTCCGAAGCACCGCAGCATGGCTTCATCGTTAACCTCGCCAAGGGCAACGACAGCATCAAGAGCTTCACGCAAGGTACGTTTATTATGCAAACTCTGACCATAACTGATGAAAGTATTGTTAGCTAATCTCGGGAACGATCACTGTCGATACGTGTTTACAAAATTACCACACAATCATTGTTGTCAGCATTTACAAAAATGTTTTAGTGAAGAGAGAGTTTTTTTAGTGAGCCAAAATTCGTTTACCAAAAACTAGTTATTATTTTTGTTGAAGACAAAAATTTGAACTTTTGTCACTGATGACAAAAATGTACATTTGAAATGAATAAAACACGTTAGTTTAACTGAGACTGATTGTATCTAAAACACATAAAGTTAATTAAAGACGTTAAATTGACGACAATGTTTACAGAAATTTGGACGTTAGGTTCTTTGATGACTAAAAGTTATCTTTAATAGCTACTAACAACTTACATTAGTTTCATTGAAGACTATGTTATCTTCAATGTAACAAAATGATGTACTTTTAAGGCTCTAAAATCTTATCTTCATCAATGTAATCGTCTATGATTTTTACAGAAAACTGTGCAGTCGTTTTGTTGAAGGCTCAAATGATATCTAACCGCTAACAAATCCCACACATAAGCTCTAAGCTCTTGTCTTGATATTTACAAAAACCTGTATGGTGACCACTCAAAAATGTTGTTAAATTTTTACAAAAATTTACGTTAGGTTCACTAAACGTTCGCAAAATCAAAGAGCGTTAGGTCTATCCTTGAATGTTTACAAAAACGCATACCCTCACAACTCAAAATTGTTGCACATGACTTTTGTTGAAAGGTATGTTCAATGAAGACTCCGAATCTTCTTCACATGTTTATTTAAAAAAGCGTTCGTTGGGCTTGGTGGAAGATTCCAAATTGGATTGATGGACTGCAAAAAAAGATGTGAAAGGCATTTGCTCTGCGGTTGGCATGTTAATAATGAGAGTAGCTTGGGGGGGCTGTAACTTAAAACCAGTGAAGATGGCCTACTTTTACTACATTTTACATTTATCTTGACACACACACCAACTCTGACACTAACTTCTGCGTGTATTCTGCCAACAGCTGATATCAACGACATGAAGATCTGCTACGTCTTGTTGGATGGGAGCAATGCCACTAGCGACATCTTCTACTTCACCATTGAGGACAACGGTAAGAAATTCTTAAAAGTGACAAAATGGTTTTAAATGGCTTTAAAAAAAAAAGCAAATTCAGTGAGTGTTTACCTCACAAAGACTTTAGGCAGTTGGCCGTGACTGACACCCAATATAGAGACCCAATGGAGGCAGCGGCAGGTTTAAAGGACATGGGGATGGGGGACAAAGGGCGCTTGGGCCAAACGGTGACTGTGACTTTGTTGAGACTTGAGACTTTGTTGTCAAGAAACAATAACTTGCTCACCCCATGGCAGCACCAGACAACTGCCGATGTCACACGAGGGCCAAATTGGTCCCTCTTATGACATCAGGCTGGCGAGTTTAGTCCAAAACTACCTAACGACTAACATTTCTGGCATATAACGGATCTTTGCAGATCTTTAAAAAGAACAGTGTTTCTGTCATATAGACTAGTATTTTTGCTGAAGGTTTTTAAAAATAGCAGTGTGCTACTGTCATATATAGGATCTTTCACTGCTGTTGTTTGCTTTAGAGTCTTAAAAACAGCAATCATTCCTGTCGGTATTTTTGACTAGTACGTCCTTAAGAACAACAGTGTTCTTGTCATACAAAGGAGCGTTTTTGCATTAGGTCCTTAAAATCAAAGTAGTTGATATCATTCAGTAATTCACAATTCAATTCAACATGGTAATAAAGATAATTACACATAATTGCTCAATAGTTGTGTACATAAACTGAGTACCGATAAAACAGTATGCCTGTCATGTGTTGTGTATGTGTTCATTGGACACGCAGTTCATGTGTTAGCATTTTCTATCAAACATTACAAATATCCAAGAAATGAAAATGATTATGCAAAAGACAATGCAGCTGAAGTCAAGGCAACATGTTTAAAAGCTTTCAGCAATGGCCACATTTTCCAATTATCATGAAATAAACAGAAGTGCAGAAAACACACGTTCATATAGTGGACTTCAGGATGCGCAGAAAAGCCATCAAACAATTCACTTTTTTTCTGCATGACTAACACGGCTTGAACGGATAACTTTTGTTATAGATGTACAATAGGTACCGCTGAGTTAGTTTATCTGTAATCGGAATAATAAAGATGAACGTTGCATCTCCGAGTACAGCTTGCAACCATCTGTTCACCACTTCATCTTTGCCGGTAGCGAAACAGGAGGGGAGCCTAACTCGCAATCAACGGAAAGGCCTTCCCTGATATAGCGGATCTTTGACTCCGCTTTTGCCGCAGCTTGTTTAAAACCAAAGTGTTCCTGTCATATAACCCCCAACCCTTAGCTTTGTGAAAATGTGGCCCCCAGAACTTTGTAATTGAATAGCCCGGTTCAAATTGTCCCCTTTTGAGGTGCTAGCCTCTATAGCAGGGGTTACCAACGTGGTGCCCGTGGGCACCAGGTAGCCCCCCACGACCACATGAGGTTCCCGCAAGCCTGCTTTTCATTCAGGTTTTCAGTTAATAATGAAAGAACAGTAGAAAGAAATGCATTCTGAAATACAAAATGTGAGTTGTGGACACCAGCATTTTGTTCATGTTCTGGTAAAACAAGCATATTCGCTTTGTTTGGGTTTAAAATAAGCTCTGAAAATAAATGTTACAAAAATGAGTAGCTCTTGGCCATTTTCATTTTGTAAAAGTAGCTCTCACAAGGAAAAACGTTGGTGACCCCTGCTCTAGAGTACGTAAGTAAGTTATAGTAAGTAATTCTGGTTCAAAATGTTGTATTTTGCATAGTCAAATTTTGATGCAATCACTATGATTTAAATCCTCGAGGGTTAGGCACTAATGACCTCCGCCAAGCGCAGTGCAATGCACAAGAGCAGTGCGGGGGTTGTGTTTTTGCTGGCGTTTATCTGTGTGTCGGTTTGTGTTCAAATTTGTGTTTGTGATTCAGATAATTTTTTAAAGGATTCTTTAACTTTGCGAGATAGGACCATTTTCGCCATTTGTGCATATAACTCCACAAAAAATGGTCAGGGCACTTGAAAACAAAAATACAGGACAAGTTTCCAACAGGTTCTACAAAATATCAAAGACTGAGCCAAAAAATGTAGGATTATTATTTTGGTGTGAATGACAAAATGGGGGGAACTATGCCACTTGGCAGAGGTCTGCGCTCTCCGAGTACTTCTCTAGTTGTTTTTCATTTTTATTCACTTACCCCCATTACAATTGGCGTACGCCTGGGGGTACGCGTACCCCACTTTGGGAACCTAGGCACTATATATTTTGGAATTTGAAACCTTATGCCATCATCTTCAATATAGTCTTTCACAAACAACGCATTTATTGAAGGAGGCTGTCATTCAAGCCTTCAACATCCATAGGTGATATGGATGATATATGCTGTATATATAGCAAAGGCCAGGCATTAAAACCCTAACAGGTGGCCATGGCTATTTTAACCGCTGCTACCAGATGCAAACAACACCACTGAAATGCGTTTAATGCTGCAGGGAAAGTTGAATTGCTCAGTGGGAAATATTTAGACCGTTCAGTATTTTTGTCAGCAAAGTCAAGTCTCATGTTCGCTGCATTGAAAGCCTACTCGTTACGTTTTCACTCTGACTGCACGTTTAGTAGGTAGTCATTTACATCCATTTCCCTAACAGTAATTGATAACAGACATTATTACCGTGTAGACTAGAACGTCTAGAGAGCATTAACATCATGCAAGATAAAAACATGTTGGATGAATGCACGACCTAAACAAACAAATAAACACGACACATCCGGAAGATAGGAGATAAAAGGGAGTGTCATGTCAAGTGTTGAAGGCCTCACTGAGGGGGAATGAAGGAGGTCAAGGGGGTGAAGGTATCTTAGACATGAAGGGACATGCAGGTCTAGAGGACACTGATGGTCAGCTTATCTGACAAGAAATCTCACTGTGGCTTTGTGGCAACACCGGTCAAGCCAAACTCTTTCAAAGATGCAGCCATTATAGTGTTGCACATTGGGTAGTCTTGCGTTAAGGATCGTGTCAAATCTTAATAATAAACCAGTTAAACGTTTTATCGAAACTGCAATGCGCTCTAATACTCTATCCATCCATTTTCTATACCGCTTCTCCTCTTTAGGGTCGCGGGGGTATGCTGGAGCCTATCCCAGCTGACTTCGGGCAACAGGCGGGGTACACCCTGGACTGGTTGCCAGCCAATCGCAGGGCACATATAGACAAACAACCATTCACACTCACATTCATACCCATGGAGGGAAAGGCTTCTTAAGACGTCATCTGTACTTCTGTGAAGAAGGTGTCGAACGTTTCGCTCCTCATCCGAAGAGCTTCGTCAGCGAACTAACAAGTGCTGGTAGCCTAGGCCTTAAATACAGTAAGAGTGGGCGGAATTGGTGTGGCAACACCCTTCTCCTATGGTTCCTTACACTAAGACTGGGCGGAGTAATCCTGCTATTAGCACCTCCGAACAAAGGGAAGTGTAGCTCCCTGTAGTTGGGTATGAACGACTCTGATACTGGCTTGTTAGCATCTATTGTTCTGGCTCGGCCCTGGCTTCACCTCATTTGCAAGAGTAAGAGCTGTGGGTTTTGGTCTCAGTAACCTGCTGAACACAGGGTCCAAATTAAACCTCAAACCACCATTCCGATTCAATGATGGACAACTCCTGTACGACTGAGAGCCTACACAGACGCATTCATACCCATGGACAATTTTTAGAGTCACCAATTAACCTAACATGCATGTTTTTGGAATGTGGGAGGAAACCGGAGTACCCAGAGAAAAACCCACACGCGCACGGGGAGAACATGCAAACTCCACACAGAAATGCCCAATTGAGAATCGAACCCAGGTCTTCCCGATCTCCAGACTGTTACTGTGTTGGCCAATGCTAACCACTCGACCACCGTGCGGCCGTTCTAATACTAAAGTAGCAAAAAATTCTATTTTTACAAAGATTTCATGCTCAGTTTTGATCGTCCTACATACGATTCTGTGCCAAATGAAGTGACCCAAACTTTATAAGCATAGCATATATTAAAAAATAAGAAGAAATGCAAATTACCTCAAAATAATAACCTCAAAAAATGATTGTATTAAATAATAAAATTGACATTAAAATTTTTTTAAAAAGATAATACAGTGGCACCTTGGTTAGCGTCACTAATCCATTCCAGAATGTCCGACTCTGACCAAATCAACTTTTACCATAAGAAATAATGTAAATCCAATGAATCCATTCCAGAAAGCCAAAAA